>NC_056726.1:1597605083-1597956822 GCF_019279795.1 Protopterus annectens | reverse complement strand
TGCACATTGTTTTTTTTTTCCCCAAAAATTTTTTTTAAAATCAATCATTTTCTCTTTAATGTTTTCCAGTACTTACATATTGTGCACATCATAAGACATGCCATCACATGCAGATCTCAGGATTGTATGACAGCACTGTAGTCAAACTCATCAGAACAGTAATACAGTATAATGCTCTCTTCTGCAGGAACCTCAACAGACACATGCAGCAGCTAGACAGACCACGGGGCATTCTCATCAAGATAACACAGGGCCTACTAACCATGACATCATGTTTGTGGATAGATTAAAAGACATGTTACTGGCATCTGTCTGGTATTGCATTACATGGTTTATCCACACACAAGGCAAGGTTGGAGCTGTAATTCACCAACAGTTTATTGCACCACAAAATAAAAGAAACATAAGCACTTTTGTTATATAAAATACATAACTTCATCAGATAAAAGCCAACATTCAAATGGGCACATATATATGACTTGCATTATCACATGACAAACACCAATTAATGAATTAAAGCAACAATGTATAAAATATAAAAACAGTTAAAAACACATATAACCATTAGCAGATTCCCCAGAAAAAAATATATGTATATATTTATTTAGGAAAATAATGCATAAATACGAATGTGAAAAGCAGATATTTAAAAAAAAACTAAAAGTGTAAATATGTAAATATGTGTGTATAAGTCCATTAACACATATTTATGTGTATATGATATCTCAGTTCTGCCTTCATTTTTAATATACATCCTATAGATGCAATTTCATTTAAACCTGGGAACCCCACTGCATCCAGGCGCAATATCCAATACAGCTCATGGTTCTCCAAGAAAAATTGCCAGGGAGCACCTCTTGTATTCTTTTGCACTTGAACAATTATAATGAACTTGAAGTGGTGTTCAGGGAATTCCATAATGTGTCTATATATAGGGCATTGGTATTTTTTCCCCCGTATATCATAATTGTGCTCATAAATACATTGCTTCAGCATCCACTCTGTCTTGCCAATATAAAAAGCAGAACAGGCCTGGCACAATGCCCCATATACAACTCCAGAACTATTACAATTGTAATGCCCCTTCACTCTAAAAATAAACCCATTGATAGCAAAAAGCTCACCCACATTGATGTATTTACAGTGATGGCATCTCCCACATGGATACATGTATCTATGTTTTAAATCATCATTTTGTTTACCAATTTTGTCTACTAAGTTTTTGATGATAAAACCTCTTTCCCATACTATGACTGGTTTGTTACTAATTCTAGACCTAATCTCCCCATCTCCCAACACAATCTTCCAATTGTTTGCTAGAATCTTGTGGATTGATTTAAAGTCCACAGAGAATCTAGTTATAAAGGACAATTTGAAATTGGTATCAGTAGTAGTAACTGTACTCCCCCTATTTACTAGAATAGTTGAATTACATGTACTTACAATATAGTCAGAACCATTGTTATCATGAATGGGGGAATAGAACCCATATCTTCTTTGTCCATTACTTCTCTTTTAATATCTTGCACAAAGCCCATGGGGTAATCCATCTTAATAAACATACTCTCTAAAAGGGCACACTCAGATGAAAATAAATCAAAATCTGACACCATCCTTGCAGCCCATACAAATTGTCCCTGAACAACTGCTTTCATTTGGGACAATGGGTGACTACTATCAAAATGAAGGAAGGCATTAGGATAGGTAGGCTTCCTATATATGGTAGAAACAAATCTCCCTTTTATCACATCCTTCTCAAGTTTGACATCAAGATAGCTAATACTCTCCTCATCAATGTTATGAGAGAAATGTAGAAAGTTGGTTGTATTATTAATATAGTCTAAGAAAATGCCAATACTCTCTCTGTTCCCATTCCAAATAAAAAACAGGTCATCCAGGTATCTCAAATATAGAATACAATTTTGGAACCCTGAATGTTCAAACAGAAATCTCCGCTCCCACTCACATATAACCATGTTCGCATAAAGAGGTCCACAAGCCGCTCCCATTGCAACCCTGGTCTGCTGACAAAAAAACTGCTCATCAAAATAAATATAATTATTCCTTAAGACCATTTCCATCGTTTCAACATATGTGTTAATGGAATTTTGGTCAATCCCTTTTCTAAAAAAAAATTCACCAAACCAATCTAAGCCCACCTCATGAGGTATTAGAGTAAATAAATGTCAGTGTAGCGTCCCCTACATACTTTCTAAGCTACCTAGAGAAACAACTCTGCAAGAAGCAAATATTTCTGTGGATAAGCCACTGGTGAAAACAATCTCCAAGTGCGTGTGTAATCACCGGACCATTCAGTGTAATGCCCCACCACATACTTTCTATGCTACCTAGAGAAACAACTCTGCAAGAAGCAAATATTTCTGTGGATAAGCCTCCAGTGAAAACAATCTCCAAGGTCATTATACATTTTCTTGTATCTGTAAGCATAGCAACCATAACAGCAGTGGGAAAGTGTTTCCTTAGCCCAGCCCCCCTCCTGTTATTAGTCACCAGCCTTCTTAAGCCTGAAGTCACTAAACAGACCCCTGCATAATAACTTTTTGTAGTGTGTTTTTCAGAAGTTAGACCCCCCTCCTTTTTTTACTGCTCCTTAAGTAGCTGCATTTTAATATAGCTCCATTTTAAATATAGCTACCTTTTACATATAGCTCTTTCTGCCTATACATTCTACAGTCAAATACACTGATTGTCTCTTGAGCTCACTTATCTATGCCGTGCAGTGCAGCCGCAATCCGTTTCGCCCTCGCTGCCACTTGGGCTCACTTCGCTCCTCTACACGCCCCCATTCCCACCCACACCATTACAATTTCCTTTATACCTACCAGCTCCACCCCTTCCTCTCCAGTCTCCTCCCACATATATTATCTACACATTGCCTCCTCCAACATCCACCTGCAAACAACTTTCTGCCTAACTAGACACACCCCACTACTACCCCAATACTTATCTGTCCCTGCCAAATCCCAGCTACACGTACCAAAAATGCTACACCTTATCATTACAACCACAATCCTCCTTCTCCTCTCTACCCTCACCTCTTACCACATACAACTATACTATCCACTCATATGCTCTCCTGCCTTCAATAACCATAAAACCCTTTTCACAACATCCTACTCTAATATCTCTCCTACCCTCTTTAACCTCTCTACCACATGTTTATTTAAATTACCTAGACCTCAAATCACCCCCCTACTTATAAACCTAGACCCAAGTTACACAAACGTCTTCATTATATTACTTCAGACTCTATACACATCTCCAACTTACTCATATCTGGGGACATCCACCCTATTCTTGGCCCCCTCCCCTCCCAAAATAATCTCACACCCACTCCCTCCCCAAATACTCTCAACTACCTTCAAACAACAAACCTATACCTTGCCAAGCACATGACAATATACTCTCTAAACATCCAAAGCCTAAGTAACAAAATCACAGAGTTCCATTCCTAGATAGCCCATACAACTCCTCACATCCTCTCCTTATCTGAAACCTGGCATAAGTCACACATCACCAATGCTGAAATTCTCCCAACAGGCTATAATATCTATTGGTCTGATAGAATTGCTAAAAAAGCGGGTGGTGTTTCCATTCTCCACTCTAATAACCTTAACCTATCACTTCTTTCTACTCCCATACCTGACTTTCACCCTGCAGAACTCATCATTCTGAATTGCCACATTAATGCTCAAAAGAAATTTGCCATTGCTTCCATTTACATCCCTCCTGGGAATAATTTGCCCACCCTAGAAAATATCCTTCACCGGTTTTCACATAATATACCCTATGAAACCATAATTTTGGGTGTTGTTAACCTAGATTGGTCAAAACTTAAAACTGACTCTCCCCAACTGAGTATCAACCTACACTGTTTCCATCAATTGATATCTACCCCTACCCGTCTCCATAAAAATTCATCTACATGCTCCATTATAGACTGGACACTCACCAACTCCCCCCACTACTGCCATAATCCTACAACCTCACCTGACTGCCTTAGTGATCACCTTCCTATCTCTGTTCTTAGATATACCACCCACCCCCCAAAACCCCACCTTTACAGGGACTGTCGTAAACTATCAGACTTCAATGAAACCCAGTTTAACACCATTCTCTAGCATAGACTGGTTTATCCTTAAACAAATCCCACTTAATGACACTGTAACTATGTTCAATAGCATCTTCCTGAACACCCTTAACTCCCTCGCCCCCTCTAGAAAGATCAGAATAAAATCTAATCATGCCCCATTGCTATCAAGTGAAACCAAGTCCCTTATGCACAAGAGAGGTAGTCCATGGAAAGCCTGGACTAAAACTAAAGAACTTCCTTTACTCCACAAATATAGGCATCTTAGGAACTTGACAAAAGAACAAATAATCAATGACAAAAGGTCCTTCTATAACTCTGCTCAGCTCAACAGCAAATCCATCCCTTGGAAATTTTGGTCAACTCTAAATAGAATACTCTCTCCTGGTTGCCCTTCTACTCCCTGTCCTTACCCAGACACAACACCTCTGGAAACAGCTACACTCCTCAATAAGCACTTCAGAGACTCCATCCAAAAAGTAAACCCATCAACTCTAACACCACTTCTTTACCTAACCCCCCAAACCCCCCTAGTATTACTCCATTTTCTTTCCACTCAGTCCCTACCTCCTACATTAGGTCTCTTCTTCCAAAGCCTAAAGCCTGCTCTCCATCTACCGACAATCTACCTCCTACCTTCCTCAAAATTGCAGCTGATTCTATATCCTATCCTGTATCTATTCTAATCAATAGATTCATCCAGGAATCCACTGTCCCTACCCTTTGGAAATCCTTCTTCACCATTCCCCTGCATAAAAGTGGTTACTCTACTGACCCTTCTAACTATCGCCCCATAGCCATCCTATCCCCCCTCTCTAAGATACTTGAAAAATGCATACACTCACAGCTTCTCAACCCTCTCCTCCAAAACAACCTTCTCACTCCCACTCAACATGGCTTCCGTCCCAATCATAGCACCACTACCACTCATTGAGTCTTCACGCATACCATAGCCGAGGCCCTAGACAACAATAAACTTATATCCTGTCTCTTCCTTGACCTATCCAAAGCATTTGACACTGTCTCTCAAGCCCTACTACTATCTAAACTTGAAAATCTAAATCTATCTTCTACTTCTCTCACCTGGTTCTCCAGTTACCTATCCTGCAGGCAGCAATCTGTTAAATGGCTCTCCTCCACCTCTACATTTATATCTGTTCCTAACAGTGTACCACAAGGTTCCATCCTGGGTCCTCTCCTGTTCAATGTCATTACCAACGATCTGTATACATCCTGTAATGAATCCTCCCTCATCTAATATGTTGACGACTCAACCCTCATATCTATCTCTGACAATATCTCTAAACTCCACACCCTAACACAACAGGCATTTTATCCACTGAACAGTGGTTATCCAACAACCTACTTATCCTTAACCCCAAAAAGACCAAACTCTTACTCTTTCTGCCTCGATCTCTCACTCACCATAAATCCACCTTTGTAATTGCATCCACTAATAAGACTTTAATCCAACCAGAAGCTCACACAAAACTCCTAGGGGTCATCATTGATGATGAACTCAAATTCAACCTTAGGAACCAGACGGCAAGGCAGAAAAAGTGTTAGTGTACCACACTTTATTCAAGGCTTTCATCCAAGGACTTCATCAGAATACACAAAATACATCTAAATCAAACAGTTAAATAATCACACCAATAAAATAATTGATTAATCAATCAGTCAATTTAAAGAAAAATTAGAACATTGGTTTAAAACCCATACAAAATAAAAAAAAAAAAGAAAACAAATACATATGTAAATGTGTAAATATGTAAAAAAGGAAAACTCACATTAATCAAAATATGCCTGGAAATCCACATCCTTATTTAACTTTAACTTCCTGTATCTTAAAACATATAGCTTCATTTAATCCGAGTTTTTTATCAGAAAAAAGCCTAATTTGCCACAAAGTCTCCCTTTGCTCTAAAAAATTCTTAAAATCCCCACCCCTGATATCTGCATTACAAACTTCTAAAATAGAAAAAATAAATTTTTTATATTTTTCACACTGACGGATAAGTGCATTCTTACAATCCTTAGTTTTGATACTGTAGTTATGTTCCCTTATACGCTCCCTTAATGTCCGGGTAGTCATCCCGATGTAAAATGCTGGACAGCCACTACACATACCAATATATATAACCCCTTTGGTGGAACAGTTAATGAAGCCAGGAACTTCAAAGGTGGTATTAAGATGTTTCAACATAATAAAAGGCCCCTCAGAAATAAATCTACAATGATTACATTTGCCACAACAAAACATACCCCTTTTATTCGTCAAAGGTCTGTTAGGTTTTTGGTCAACAGTTTTCAACAACCCTTTAAAATTGAAACAGTTTCTAAATATACATTTAGGTCGATCATTTAAACTCTTAAATAAATCAGCATTGCCTTTTAATATGCACCAATTCTTCTCCAAAATATTTTTGATATTATAATAATCAACTGTCATATCCAAAGAACAAACTACATCAAAGGGATTTCTACCATTAACATCCCTATCCTTATTTCCTACAAGATTTTTCAAAGTTGTCCTTAAAATTGCCAGATAAAGAGAATCTTGTTTGTTCAAAATCTCCCTACTCAGATCATTTAAAAAAGCGGGGTCATAACCCCTATTGGCAAAGATAGATTTAATTAATTCAAATCCCTTTATCAAATCATTGTTCCTAGTAGTCATACGGCAAGCTCTGATGAACTGTCCTTTAGGTATATTTTTCTTTACATACTTAGGATGGTTACTTTTGAAATGCAAATAACCATTAATGAAAGTCTTTTTTCTATAAACTGCACTTTGAAATTTGTTTATCTGATTATCCCACCAGAGAGTAACATCTAAAAAATTAACTGGAAGTCTCCCTTCACTAAGAACAAATTTCAAGAAATCTGATGAGTTATTAAGATCAACCAAAAAAGGATCTAATATATCATTATTACCCTGTATAATGAAAAAAAGATCATCGACAAATCTACTATAAAGCAAAATATTGTATTTTTCTTTTATTTTAACCAAAAAGTCGGTCTCCCATCGAGCCATAACAACATTAGCATTCTTTCTTTCTTTTTTCTATTTTAGAAGTTTGTAATGCAGATATCAGGGGTGGGGATTTTAAGAATTTTTTAGAGCAAAGGGAGACTTTGTGGCAAATTAGGCTTTTTTCCTATAAAAAAAACGGATTAAATGAAGCCATAAATATTAAGTGCTTTTTAAGATACAGGAAGTTAAAGTTAAATAAGGGCCTGGATTTCCAGGCATATTTTGATTAATGTGAATTTTCCTTTTTTACATATTTACACATTTACATATGCATTTGTTTTCTTTTTTTTTATTTTGTATGGGTTTTAAACCAAGGTTCTAATATGTCTTTAAATTGACTGATTGATTAATCAATTATTTTATTGGTGTGACTATTTAACTGATTGATTTAGATGAATTTTGTGTATTCTGATGAAGTCCTTGGATGAAAGCATTGAATAAAGTGTGGTACGCTAACACCTTTTCTGCCTTGCCGTCTGGTTCCTGACATTTGGTTTTTCTTCTATTTTCCTGGTTGGTTTGCATCTTTTTGTACTTGGTTTTCATTTTGGGCGCATTCAAGATGGCGGAGATAGTGAATGATCCGTTATTGGAGCTTTCAGTTCATTCTACTCCTACGGACAAAGACAAAGATCACAATTCTGGACTTTTCCAGGTACTTTTAACCACCATGGTTGACATTCAGAAATCGTTAAAAGTACTTTCGTCTAAAATCAGCCAAACTGATCTTTTTACCTCTTCATCTAATTCCGACAGTGAAGAGGTTACCATCATTGATTTAGAGAAAGAAGAAGTGCCTTCCTTCGGATCCGGTGCTGGTAAAAACAAACAGACTGTGAAATCGGCACTTAACTTTACTGGCTCCCGTGGAAACATCAAAACTATTTTAGATACTAAATTTGATCCTTTTTTAAGAGCCGATTATCAGGCTACCAGGGTCAGAACAGAAGAATTTAATACTAAATGTGAATTATTAGGAAAATTATTAAAGAAATACAGGTCTTTATATTTGGAAAATTGTTACTTTGAGCGATGCTTGGAATTAGAGATTGTACCGAAAGGGCTCCAATTTTCTAAGTGCCCTAACGGGGCTAATGTCGAAGACTGTTTCTTTAAAACTTTAACATCTTTTTTTAACAAAGCAGGGTTAGAACTAATTAAATTGCTAATTGAGAATAACAAGAATAAAATGGTCCACGTTAAGGAAGAGATCTTAAAAGTGGATCAAGAAGTAACTACCTTATTAGCAGATTTTGGGTCAGATGACTCTTATGAACAGCTGTTTGTTGAGGTAGAACAGCATGTTAACAAAGTGGCGACTCACAAGCATTTTAAATTATTATGCGATGTCGCCGCTTATGAAAATAATACTGCTTACACTAATTTTGAACCTAATAGAAAATGTAATTTCGGTGATATCATGAAAATAATAACAAGGTTAAGATGAACTTTAACAGGGCATTTATTAATGACTGATTTAGATCTGGTGGGCCAGCAGTATCTGGCATTGATAAAAGACTCTCCTATGTGGGTTTTGTAAATAAACCGAACCCTTCTCAGAAGGAGATTGTAGTTAATAGTGAAACATGTCAGGAAGGTCTTTTTTCCGCTAAACAAAGTGGAAATTTACATCATTCCACAAGCGGTGACATTGACTGTGGCTCTAAACCTTTTTTAGTGAAGAAAGGAAACAATATAAAAAGAACTTTTTATAGAATATAAAAAGAACTGTAACTACAAGGAGCAGAATGGTGAGCAGTTTGAATTCATCGGGGGATGAGATTTAGAGACTTTACATTCTGGTTTTAGTGAAAGTCTTAATGTTGTGAATTTGTCTGACACTGTGTTAACTGAGACTGAGCTTCGTATCTTAGGATACGGGCTGAATTTTGTTCCTACTAGGAAAGCTGAATTCAGTAAAACTGTTGTTGATATCAAAAAGTTTACTCGTAATTTAAATCTTCATTTTTTGATGAATAGTGTAGCTTGTTCTAACAAAATGTTTTTTAAACCTTCTACTTATACAACTACTTTAAATAATACTATTAGGGTTTTTGAAGAAATGTGCTTACAAGATTTGACGGTCACTTTAGGAAAAAAACGGGAGATGGTTTGATAATTTGACAAATGAAGAATGTAAGGCATTTAATCAACTTAGAAAGGAAACTCATCTCCGTTTTATGAAAAGCGACAAAGGGGGTAATATTGTTGTAATGAATACATCTAAATACAAAGAAAGTATGATACATATTTTAAGTAATACTGAAGAATATGAGAGAATTCATTTATCTGATATTAACCACAGTTACAAGTATATTTATTCTTTTTTATATGATGCATTAATGTCTGGTGATATGGATTTTCAAATGTATGATTTCTGTGTTGTTGAAAAACCAAAAATTGGGGTGCTTTTCAGCATCCCAAAAATTCACAAAGATTTGTTTAATCCGCCTTTTAGGCCGATAGTTTCTTCACCACATTCTATTACTGAAGGTATAGCCTTACTGGTAGATGCTTTACTTAACTGTTTAGTGCAGGACTTACCTTCCTATTTAAGGGATTCATGGGATTTTCTCAACAAGTTGAAAATATTCTCAGAATCTTTTGATTTTAATAATTTAGAATTTGTTATGTTCTCTGTTGATGTTGTTTCTTTATTTACTTGCATCCCTCATGAAGGGGGACTTGAAGCTGTTCGCAGTTATTTGACAACCCATTCTAAAATGAAAACAGGAAATATTTCTTTAGTTTGTGACTTAATTGATATTATCCTGAATAATATTTTTTTTATATTTGACAATACCTACTACAAACAAAAGAGGGGGGTAGCCATGGGATCCATGGCTGCCCCTCCATACGCTAATGTTGTTATGGCACGATGGGAGACCGATTTTTTGGTTAAAATAAAAGAAAAATACAATATTTTGTTTTATAGTAGATTTCTCGATGATCTTTTTTTCATTATACAGGGAAATAATGATATATTAGATCCTTTTTTACTTGATCTTAATAACTCATCAGATTTCTTGAAATTTGTTCTTAGTGAAGGGAGACTTCCAGTTAATTTTTTAGATGTTACTCTCTGGTGGGATAATCAGATAAACAAATTTCAAAGTGCAGTTTATAGAAAAAATACTTTCACTAATGGTTATTTGCATTTCAAAAGTAACCATCCTAAGTATGTAAAATATACCTAAAGGACAGTTCATCAGAGCTTGCCGTATGACTACTAGGAACAATGATTTGATAAAGGAATTTGAATTAATTAAATCTATGTTTGTCAATAGGGGTTATGACCCCACTTTTTTGAATGATCTGAGTAGGAAGATTTTGAACAAATGAGATTCTCTTTATCCGTCAATTTTAAGGACGACTTTGAAAAATCTTGTAGGAAATAAGGATAGGAATGTCAATGGTAGAAATCCCTTTGATGTAGTTTGTTCTTTGGATATAACGGTTGATTATTATAATATCAAAAATATTTTAGAGAAGAATTGGTGCATATTAAAAGGCAATGCTGATTTATTTAAGAGTTTAAATGATCAACCTAAATGTGTATTTAGAAACTGTTTCAATTTTAAAGGGTTGTTGAAAACTGCTGACCAAAAACCTAACAGAGCTTTGACGAATAAAAGGGGTATGTTTTGTTGTGGTAAATGTAATCATTGTAGATTTATTTCTGAGGGGCCTTTTATTATGTTGGAACATCTTAATACCACCTTTGAAGTTCCTGGCTTCATTAACTGTTCCACCAAAGGGGTTATATATATTGGTATGTGTAGTGGCTGTCCAGCATTTTACATCGGGATGACTACCCGGACAGTAAGGGAGCGTATAAGGGAACATAACTACAGTATCAAAACTAAGGATTGTAAGAATGCACTTTTCCGTCATACTCTTGAGTGTGAAAAATATAAAAAATTTATTTTTTCTGTTTTAGAAGTTTGTAATGTGGATATCAGGGGTGGGGATTTTAAGAATTTTTTAGAGCAAAGGGAGACTTTGTGGCAAATTAGGCTTTTTTCCAATAAAAAAACCCGGATTAAATGAAGCTATAAATATTAAGTGTTTTTTAAGATACAGGAAGTTAACGTTAAATAAGGACCTGGATTTTCAGGCATATTTTGATTAATGTGAATTATCCTTTTTACATATTTACACATTTACATATGTATTTGTTTACTTTTTTTATTTTTTATAGGTTTTAAACCAAGGTTCTAATATGTCTTTAAATTGACTGATTGATTAATCAATTATTTTATTGGTGTGACTATTTAACCGATTGATTTAGATGAATTTTGTGTATTCTGATGAAGTCCTTGGATGAAAGCGTTGAATAAAGTGTGGTACGCTAACACCTTTTCTGCCTTGCCGTCTGGTTCCTGACATTTGGTTTTTCTTCTATTTTCCTGGTTGGTTTTCATGTTTTTGTTCTGAAATTCAATCTTCACCTGCTCCAAGGAATAAAAAAGACTTGATTTACTACACCGCAACAAAAGATTTCTCACCACCAATGCTAGACTCTCCCTTGCTTAAGCCCTTCTCCTTCCCTCCCTCCTTTATGCTGCCCCTATACTCACAAACATTCAAACCACAACCCTTACCAAACTGCAGCAAACCTGCCATAAAATAGCTAGATTTCTCACAAACTCACCTTACAATGCACATCATTGCCTTGCTTTAAACTCACTCCAGTGGATTGAATTTCCCCAGCTCCTACTTCTATCTCAACTTCAAATGCTTCAGTTCATTCTTAATAAGCCTGCATCCTGTCCTGCTCTCTCTTTGCTCATCTCTATGTATACTCCACCACGAACACTCCACACTTCCAGTCAGAAACTACTGCTCACATACCATCCCAAAATAAAATAGGCAAACTCTTATACAAATACTCCACTGCACAAGCTTGGAACAAACTCCCTTTAGATATATGTTCCATCATCCACCCAGCCCACTTTAAAGAAAAATGCAATTCTTACTTACTTAACTCCAAACTTTGCCATTGTCAGGCACCAACTTAAGCACCCCACTATAATACCTTTCTTTCTCCCTCCTCTCTCTCATAAGTACTGTATTATCTTAGGATATGTACTTAAAAGCTCTGCTTATACATATGTAAATAAAATTGATAAAAATAATATTTGAGTGCTTGCATTGCAATTTACTCCTTTTACTTACATTTTCTGTATAATTGAATTTTAGATGCTTAACTACATTTCTTTGTATAAACCTGTTCTTGTTGTTAAAATTTAGAATTTTCTGTAACTTGTTCATGTAGTGGAGCTTTTTCCTTGGGTCTCCACTGAAAATGGGCCTCAAGCCCAGTTGGACATGCCCGGTTCACAAATGCCAATAACATAATAAATAAATAAAATCTTTTACATCCACAGTAAAAAAAAAAAAAAAAAATGTTTGTTGAACTGTACTTAATTACATTTAGCAAGAAAGTCCCAAGATTCAACACGGAGATGTTTCTCAGTTCTTAATAACAATTTAAGTTTGGTATCTAGGAATTTAGCAATAGGGGAGGTAATAGAATTACGGGCGTTTACAATGGGGTGGAATAGTGGATCTATAATTTGTTTGTGCAGTTAGTGAGCCCAAATATAGTTGGAATAACTGGGGCATTCATTTTTAAATATTTAAATTCAACAAGTGAGATGCGACCTTCCATAACCATGTCACTTAATTGTGTGTTAATCCTATGGCAGGCAATGTTAACCTCATTCCTAGACACTTGACAGCAAGTGGTACTGAAAAGAATATTATACATACATTAGATATAGTTCTCCATGTCCATTATTACAACCCCTCACCTTTGTCAGGTTGAACAATTCTAACTTTTTGTTGTCGCACCATAGTCAAAATGTCAAGTTCAGTTGGTTTTAAATTCTTATGGTATATGACACGAGATTTAAATAAATGCCTGAAATACAGTTCACACATTTGCTCAAAGGAGTGGAAGGTGGAATGCATGGGTGGGTTACACACACTAGAAGGTCTCAATTTGTTTTGAGTAGCCCTATTACTGTTGTTGAATGCAATGTTAAAGTTCATTTTCCTGGTAAACAACTTGAGATCTAAAATCAATTGTGGAAGATTAGAATGAACAGCAGGAACAAAAGTAAGTCCCCTTGCAAATAAATTTGCAATCTCAACAGAATATTCCAGAGAGCTATAATTAAAGTCCTTAAAGTTACCTGTATTGTTAATGAGTATACAAGGTCCACCATCATCACCCACTGTTGCTCTCAAACTCATCAGTTCCGCTGTTGGTTCTGATTCCAACCCCTCCATTGGTTAGACAAATTCCTCTGCTGGTATCCACGCTGGTTCCAAAATGACTGAGGTTCCCAGCCTTTCTGTTGATTCTGGTTGTTGTGCTCCCTCTCCCTGATCCATTCCGAGCGTCTCAGGCCTCTTTGGTCTAAATGGATATCAGTTCTGGTATTGGCATCCTCATGAATATTCGGGGATTCACCATCCTCATTGGTTGTATACATTCTCCGACATTTACCCCATTCTTATGAATTTGGTGGCTGTGGGTATGCCCTCATTGTAATTTATTGATTTTGCACAGTTTAATGTTCTGAATGATGTTATCAATGTTGTTAAACACACGTTAATATTCAAGTTGGTTTTGTGCAAACAACAAATCACAAGTGATAGCCACATCAAGATCTTTGGTTTCTTTGGTTGATTCATCAATAATGCGGGCATTGAATTTAACCAGGGCTTCCAGATACTCACATCCATGCCGGTCAAACAGTGACAACAATTCTTGATGCAACAGAGAGTTTTTTACAAGTCCAGTTGGAAATTTAGACTGCCTAAGCCCTTTGGGCACTTGTTTATGTTTAATACACTCACACAGATATGCATTTTCAGTCTGTAATTTACGAATTTTAAGAAGCTGGTAGTGAAATAAATCCAGATTATCTTTAAATGTTCTATTATTATTACTGGCTGTATTTTGAGAAAATGTAATGCCATGTTGCAGCCAGTTACTCAAGTCCATACTCTCCAATTGTTCTAACAACCCAGTACATGGAGTCTGATTACCATGTCCTTGTCCTTGCTCCACAATAATACCCCTGTTGTTTTGTACACCACTGCTGCCAGCCAAAACATGAGAGTCCAGGGAAGACAGAGGATTATGTATTTATTTTACTTTTATTATTTATTTTACATTTGTTAACCTGGTTAGTCTGGCTGAGCTTTTGGCTCATTTTCAGTAGAGACCCAGGGAGAAAAGCTCCTTTGGACTAGAAATCAATTTAATACATTTTAGTAACATAGTAGTAACAATCAGCTATAGGATCTTACAAGCAAAGACCTGGAGAGAAAAAAAGCTCCTTAGGCAATTCAATTATACAGAGTATTAACAATTGGCAGACAAGTATGTGAATTGTTACAAACAAGGTTTCAAACAACGAGCAGAAGAAAATTTGACTAGTTACAATATTATTTTAGCTGCTTAGAGCAAAATAAGTTAATAGTTAGGCAGATGCTTATTTAAATTGGGTAATTAGGAAGGTTATTCCTAAACCTCTGCACTTCCAAAGCCAAGGAATCCACTTTCTGAGAAAGTTGTTGAATAAGGGCTGTAGGAGCTCCATCATTCCCATTTGTTTCATCATTCGAAAACAATGTTTGCGAGACAAGCCCACAGCCAGAAGGCATCCTTGCCTAAAAAACAGACTAGATTCCTCAGAAAAGCACAAATGTTTTAACCACATACAAGGCGATGTTGGAGCTGTAGTTCACCAGCAGTTTATTGCACCACAAAATAAAATAAACATAAGCACTTTCATTATATAAAATACATAACTTCATCAGATAAAAGCCAACATTCAAATGGGCACATATATATGGCTTGCATTATAACATGACAAACACCAATTAATTAATTAAAGCAACAATGCATAAAAATATAAAAACAGTTAAAGACACATATAACCATTAGTAGAATCCCTAGAAAAAAATATGTATATATTTATTTAGGAAAACAATGCATAAATATGAATGTGAAAAAGCACATATTTAAAAAAAAACTAAAAATGTAAATATGTAAATATGTGTGTATAAGTCCACTAACACATATTTATGTGTATAAATCTATGCTAACTCAGTTCTGCCTTCATTTTTAACACACATCCTGTAGATGCAATTTCATTTAAAGCTGGCACAAAATCCAATACAGCTCACGGTTCTCCAAGAACAATTGCCAGGGACCACCTCTTGTATTTTTTTGCACTTGTTCTATTATAATGAACATGAAGTGGTGTTCAGGGAATTCCAGAATGTGTCTATGTCTTTATATGCTGTATAAGATACAGTTTAAGGTTGGGAGATAAGAAAAATGTTACTGAACAGAATGAATTATATTGGATAGTTAAGTTGCAAGCCGATAAATTACCTGGGCTCAATGAAAGGCCTTCGATAAAACCATTGTTGGCTGCTAAGATGTTTAAGTAATTTTATCTTATTTTTAGCATTATATTTTAACAAAGTGTTTGTCTTTAATATGGTAATTGATTAACTATTCAATCATTTAGTTATTCCATTAGTATGTTAGTTAGATAATGTATTTAAACAGGAAGTGATCTGCAATGTGAATGAAGTCTGATGAAGCCTCTATTTGATGTGAAAATGCTTACTGGTGCTATCTGTTCTATTTTGAAGTTGGTTCTACAATAAATCATTGGAATTTTATGCTGTGGTCTTCTCATCTCTATTTTTGATATACATTGTTGCTATCATAGGATTAACACACAATTATGTGACATGGTTATGGAAGGTCGCATCTCACTTGTTGAATTAAATATTTAAAAATGAATGCCCCAGTTATTCCAACTATATTTGGGATCCCTAATTGCACAAACAAATTATAGAGCCACCATTCTGCCCCATTGTAGACGCCCATAATTGTATTTCCTCCCCATTGCTAAATTCCTAGATACCAAACTTAAATTGTTATTAAGAACTGAGAAACATCTCTGTGTCGACTCTTGGGACTTTCTTGCTAAATATAATGAGGTACAGTTTAACAAACAGTTTTTCTTTTTTACTGTGGATGTAAAAGATTTATTTACTGTAATACCTCATGAGGTCATCATAGATTGGTTTGGTGAATTTTTATTTAGAAAAGGGATTGACCAAAATTCCATTAACACATATGTTGAAATGATGGAAATGGTCTTAAGGAATAATTATTTTTATTTTATTTATTTATTTTACATTTGTTGACTGGGATAGTCCGACTGGATGCATGTCCATTTTCAGCAGAGGCCCAGGGAGAAGAGCTCCAAGGGTAAGCAGATACAGCATTACATAATACCAGCATTGCATATTACAAACAGACTATTTACAGAGATTACATAAGTAAGCAAGTTAAACAAGTTCCACAGGCTAGAGTTAATCCTGATCGTAAATCAGGATTAAATTAAATTACACAGTAAACTGGTTAACAGATTTTTACACATTCTATGTTATCTATGTAATCTAAATTATATTTATTTTGCTGAGCAGTTTTTTTTGTCAGCAGACCAGGGTTGCAATGGGAGCGGCTTGTGGACCTCTTTATGAGAACATGGTTATGTGTGAGTGGGAGCGGAGATTTCTGTTTGAACATTCAGGGTTCCAAAATTGTATTCTATATTTGAGATACCTGGATGACATGTTTTTTATTTGGAATGGGAACAGAGACAGTATTGGCATTTTCTTAGACTATATTAATAATACAACCAACTTTCTACATTTCTCTCATAACATTAATGAGGAGAGTATTAGCTATCTTGATGTCAAACTTGAGAAGGATGCGATAAAAGGGAGATTTGTTTCTACCATATATAGGAAGCCTACCTATTGTAATGCCTTCCTTCATTTTGATAGAAGTCACCCATTGTCCCAAATGAAAGCAGTTGTTCAGGGACAATTTGTCAGGGCTGCAATGATGGTGTCAGATTTTAATTTATTTTCATCTGAGTGCACCCTTTTAGAGAGTATGTTTATTAAGGGAGACTACCCCATGGGCTTTGTGCAAGATATTAAAAGAGAAGTAATGGACAAGAGAAGATCTGGGTTCTATTCCCCCATTCTTGATAAAAATGGTCATGACTATAATGTAAGTACATGTAATTCAACTATTCTAGTAAATAGGGGGAGTACAGTTACTACTACTGATACCAATTTCAAATTGTCCTTTATAACCAGATTATCTGTGGACTTTAAATCATTCCATGAGATTCTAGCAAAAAAATGGAAAGTTTTTTGGGAGATGGGGAGATTAGGTCTAGAATTAGTAACAAACCAGTCATAGTATGGGAAAGAGGTTTGAAGATCAAAAACTTGGTAGAAAAAGCTGGTAAACAACATGATGATTTAAAACATAGGTACATGTATCCATGTAGGAGATGCCATCACTGTAAATACATCAATGTGGGTGAGCTTTTTGCTATCAATGGGTTTAATTTTAGAGTGAAGGGGCATTACAATTGTAATAGTTCTGGAGTTCTATATGGGGAATTGTGCCAGGCCTGTCCTGCTTTTTATATTGGCAAGATGGAGCCGATGGTGAAGCAACATATTTATGAGCACAATTATGATATGTGGGGGAAAAAACTACCAATGCCCTATATAGACACATTCTGGAATTCCCTGAACACCACTTCAAGTTCATTATAATTGTTCAAGTGCAAAAGAATACAAGAGGTGGTCCCTGGCAATTGTTCTTGGAGAACCATGAGCTGTATTGGATATTGCGCCTGGATGCAGTGAGGTTCCCAGGTTTAAATGAAATTGCATCTATAGGATGTATATTAAAAATGAAGGCAGAACTCAGATATCATATACACATAAATATGTGTTAATGGACTTATACACACATATTTACATATTTACACTTTTAGTTTTTTTTTTTTTTAGATATGTGCTTTTTCACATTCATATTTATGCATTATTTTCCTAAATAAATACATATATTTTTTCTGGGGAATCTACTAATGGTTATATGTGTTTTTAACTGTTTTTATATTTTTATACATTGTCGCTTTAATTCATTAATTGGTGTTTGTCATGTGATAATGCAAGTCATATATATGTGCCCATTTGAATGTTGGCTTTTATCTGATGAAGTTATGTATTTTATATAATGAAATCACTTATGTTTCTTTTATTTTGTGATGCAATAAACTGTTGGTGAACTACAGCTCCAACCTTGCCTTGTGTGTGGCTAAAACGTTTGTGCTTTTCTGTGGAAGCTATTGCATTACATGTTAACTGTTACTCTAAGCCTATTACTCTTGATTTAAACACTTGAACTTCAGGCCATTTGTCTTACATTAAGAAGGTTTGTAAATTACAATCTAGTGGGAGGAGAGGATAGACTTTGCTCTTCTGAGGTGAGAATTGCCGGTTGGATGCTTATCCGGGCTGTTCTTCTAAGTCTCTTTGTTATGGTTTAAGCACTTGGCCTCCAAACCAGTTATTTTATATTAGGAAGGTTTGTGGTGTAGACTCTTATGGTAGGGGAGGATAGCCTACACTATTCTAAGGTGGAAATTTCCGGTTGAAGGCTTATTGTGTCTGTTATTCTGAAAGTGTCTTAGTTCTGGTTTAAGCATTTGGGTTCCAGGCCAATTATTGCACACTGGGAAGCTTTGTTGTCTACACTCTTGTTGGAGTATTCTACTCAATTGTTGCATTATTTAAACTGTGTGTGTTCCTTTGTTGTGATTATGATTTTCGGCAATTTGGCTTTCTAGTACTTCTGCATTTTATAGCATAGGCTTGAATCAGGCTTGCTGAATCAAAACTGTTTGCTGTCATTGGTAAACTAAAACCAGCCTCTTATATTAAGAACCCCACCCTGCACCCTTGTGGCAGAACTGTTCAGGCAAAAATCTATCTCTCTTGGGGATTGCTGGAATAAGGCTCACTGTTAGCCTTTCCCTTTATTTACTTGTTTAAAATATTTTAACTTCTCTTGTATTACAGTGTTGTGTTTTGGGAGATTTGCACTCAGTTTATGGTAGCTGCTCAGAGCTTGCACTACTGCCCTTTGAGCAACTCAGTTGTGTATTGTGAAATACTGACATATTTTTACAAACCTATCCCTTCTCAGAATAGACACATGTTCTTAGTTTTGCAGCAAAGCCTGGTCCATCTAGCCCACTCCCCACGAGTTACTCCAGTATTTACCTTCCATAATGGATGGACAGTTTCCATTCATTTCTCCATGCAGCCTGATATACATGGGCATCCTGAGACAACAGAGCAATTGCCTCATGTATACTAACAAACAGTTACTACTAAAACAAACTAATACAACATGTGAGAGCTGTTTCTATACTATGAATTTGGAATCAGTTCTCTCACATAACAGGAAACCGGATATCAAACATATTGTCAGCATACAGTTCACCTCCTGCACATAACAAGCTCACAACACATAAACCCACATACGTGGACATACTTGCAAGAAACCTAAATGAAGTTCAGAGACCTCCCAAGTGCAAACCTACTGCACACAGTGCAGACTCAACAGAATCCACTGCACATAACATTACACACACCAGTGTCTAAGCCAATAAGCCCTTCAGGCAATACACCACAAAACCAAATGCCTTGGTCATATGCAACTCCATAGTTAGACACACAGATGTTCCCCTTGCCAGGCTGGACAAGGAGAATGTCACAGTCAGCTGCCTTTCAGGTGCCAGGGTCTGTCAGATCATGCATGCACCCAAGTTTCTCAACAAGAAGTTATGATGTTGTCATAGTCCATGTTTTAGTGAATGACCAGAAACATACCTCACTATACTACATGAAAGGGTTTGCCTCCCCCACAGTGGCCTTTTTAGGCAATTTATTTTATTTTTTATTTGAAGTTTGTTAACTGGGAAAGTCCACTGGGCTGAGATTAGCACTTTTTCAATGGAGGCCTGGGGAGAAAAGCTCCACATTATATATATATATATATATATATATATATATATATATATATATATATATATATATATATATATATATTTATATACAAAATCAAACAGGTAGTTTAACAAGAAATTAATACAGTAATAGTTAAAAAAATTACATGCAACAGATAATACAAGAGAAATACCAGGAACTGATACAGTATGTTCTAGTTACAGAGAATCAATGGTCAAGCAGTAGTACAAACAGTAACAGTTACATCAGTAGAGGATTCCTAAATAGGAAGTGTACATATCCCCCCATATGTGGTAGGCAGAAAGCATAATTGAGCTTATGTAGGGCAGTGTGAGTAGGAGGAGGAGTGGAGAGGGGTAGGCTGGATGGGAGCTGGAGCATTCTCAGGTAGAGGAGAGATAAGAGTGTAGCAATGCCTTAAAAGAGGAAAGGTTTTGTGTAGTATGGATGTGGGAAGGGAGTGAGTTCCATTTGTGTGCAAAGGAGAAAGCTAGAAAAAGTTGACCAGGGCTACGAGATGGTTTGTGTACAGCAAGGAGGTTTTGATTGTTAGATCTGAGGGTTCAGGAAGAAGATGCAAAGGGATGATGGAGGAGAGGGAAGCGTAATGAGAAGGGTTGAAAATGTGTTTGTGGCAGTGGAGAGTTGGATGTAGGATAGATAGTGAGGGTGTTTGAGCCAGTTAAGGGAGTGCAGGGAGTAACAGTGGTGGGAGAGGGATTTAGAGCTAGTAGCAATTTTGGCAATTTTATTGTAGCAGAAAGCTAGTTTAGCTTTGAGGGTTGCTTGCAGGTGGGTGAGGAGAGGAGCCCTGCACATGAAGGAGGGGAGGAGGTATGTGGTAGGGAGGGTAAGCTTAGTTAATGATGTGAGGTACCGATTGTGTCCGTAAAGAATTATTAGTTTTTAACACACAACTTGTAGATGAAATTCTTAGTTTTTGATGGGTCTTCTTAATATTGGCTTGGAGGTGAAGGTTGAATTTTAACTGTTCTTTTATAAGGATACCTAGAAGTTTAATATGGGAGACTTTTTTGATGGGAGTTTTGTTTTGGCTCACTATGAAGAAAATGTTTGTTTCTATTTTGGAGTTTTTAGAAGGGGTAAAGATCATGATTTTAGTTTTGGATGCATTAAGGGCTAAGTTATTTTGCATCCAAATCTCTGTGCTGTCGAATGCTGCTTGTGTTATTTGTACAAGTTTAAGAAGGGATTCTGCAGAGCAAGTAATGGTTGATTCGTCAGCATATTGGAAGAGTCTCACAGTAGGGATGCATTTATGGAAATTGTTTATGAAGATATTGAATAGAAGTGGGCCCAGGATAGATCCTTTGGGGATGCCAGTCTGATTGTTAAGGTAGGGTGAGGTGGCATTATTCTATTTGGCAGCTTGCTGTCTATCAGAGAGATAATTGTAAAACCAATTCAGAGAGGAGGGAGAGAGATTAAGTTGAGTGAGCTTATAAAGAAGAAAAATGTGGGATATTGCATCAAAGGCCTTAGAAAGATCTAAAAGAAGAGCAGATACAATATTAAAAGAATCATTGGGTGGTTGATGTTTTCAAGAAAGAATAGCAGGACTATGGTGGTGCTGTGGCCAGGTCTAAATCCATGTTGTGTAGGAGTAAGTAAGTGATTGTCTAGGAGGTAGGGAAAAAGTTGAAGGTGAATACATTTTTCAATGATTTTTTTTAGATGTGGGAGAGAATGGTGATGGGGTGGAAGCTGGGGATGTCAGTGTTTTTGCCTCCTTTATGTTAGGGAATGATAAAGGCTTTTTTCCAGAAAAGGGGTACATATGATTCTTGGATAGAACAGTTGATTAGTATGCAAACAGGGAGTGCAATGACATCTGCAGCTAGCACAAGGAATTAGTTGGAAAGTTGTCAGGGCATTTTTTGAAGGAGTATTTTTATAGTGGATACTGTGATGGGTTTGAAGGAGAAGAGAGAGGGGTGGGAAGTAAGTGTGGTAGGGGAAGGGGGTTATGGGAAATAGGAGTTGATGGAATGATGGATTTCTGGGGGAAAGATGTGGTGAGCTTAGCAATAGAGTCTATGAAGAAGGTGTTGAATTTGGTGACAATGATGTGGTCAGGGGAGTAGGGATCAGGGCAGGGGTTAGTTTTTTGGCCAGGACTGAGGAGGTTGGAGATACTATTCCAGAACTTTTTGGATTGGATTTATGGTTGGTTTAAAGGTTTGAGTAGCAGGATTTGTATTCAAAAGCAATTCTATTTTTTACTTTATTGTAAAGTTGTTTGTATTCAGTGAGGGTGTTGGGCATTTTAAGTTTTTGGTAGAGTTTCCATGCTTTGTCATGGGTATGCATGAGGGCTAATGTGTTTTTGTAAAGCCATGGGGCAGTAATGCATTTTACTCTTTTAGTTCTGGGAGGAGTGAAGGAGTTTATAAGGTTGGTAAAAGTAGTGTTAAAGTAAGTAACAGCATTGTCAAGAGGAATAGTTTTCAGAGGGTTCCAGTTTATTAGTTTCATGTTATCTGAAAAGGATTGTAGGGTGAAATGTTTTAGCTTTTAGGTTAAGATATAGTAATGTTATAAGTGTATGGAAGAAGGAGAGTGATGAATGAAGGCAGGCAAGTGGTCACTGAGAGAATTGGTAAAAGTGCCACCATCTGATATATTTTTGGAGTGGGAAACTAAAATCCAATCCAGGATGCTTCCTGAGGAGTTGTCTTTATTTGGGTCTAGTAGGAGATTCAACTATTTGGGAGAAGTTGTATAAGTGAATAGTGAGGGGGAGGTAGTTGACAGAATGGAAGTCCAGTTAATGTTAATGTCTCCTGGGATGATTGTTTCATTGGAGATATTAGCTGAGAAACAAGAAAGTATGTCTTCCAGAAGGGGGATGTAATTTCCAGAAGGGATGTAAAAGGAGGCTATGACTATATTTTTGTGGTTGTTGATTTTTAGGAGGGCTAGGGTTATTTCGGCTGTACTGAATTTTGGTACAGGGTCAGTACATGGTATTACTGTTAGGGAAGAAGAAAAGAGTAACACTACGCCACCTCCTTTCTTTTGGGTTCTGTCATTTCTAATGATTTTATAGTTGGGGGGTGATTTTGGAGTCTTTCAGATGTGGTTTGAGCTATGCTTCTGTGACTGCTACTGTGTCAGGGTGGTTGTGAGTGAGGCAGGCATGGAAGGTAGGTAGTTTGTTACATAGGCTTTGGGCATTAATGGTAGAGAAAATTAAAGAGTTGT
Source organism: Protopterus annectens (assembly GCF_019279795.1). Lineage (NCBI taxonomy): Eukaryota > Metazoa > Chordata > Ceratodontiformes > Protopteridae > Protopterus > Protopterus annectens. The sequence continues at coordinate 1,597,933,498 of NC_056726.1, read as the reverse complement.
GGGGAGTGGAAGTAGTGGTTGGAGGTTGATATGAATGCTGGTTACAGGAGGTCCTGAGTTGGGGTGAATGTTGCCAGAGAGAAGGGCAGAGATGTGTTTGACGATGCGGCTTAGAAGATGAGAGGCAACATTAGAGTTGGGGTTGAATGAAAGCATGCATGAGGTATTGGGATTGTTATGGATGGGGCAGATAGTTGGATAGGTGAGAAACTTGATGGTGAAGAGGCGAGAGTCATTGGTTTGGTAGAGGTCAGGTGAAATACAGAAAGTGAAGCAGGGTTCTTTTATGGAGTGTAGAGAGGTAGTGTGTAGAGCAGGGAAATAGTGGAAGTTAGGGAGACAAGTTAGCTGGAATAAGAGGTAGAGAGAGAGAGAGAGGAAGGAGGATTTGGAGTAAAAGGGCTGCTGGTGTAAGGTGCATGGCCATGATAGTGAGGGGTTGCAGGTGAGGATAATGAATGATGTGTTACATTGTGTGTAAAGAGAAGGTAGTGATGCACAGTAGTAGGTTTAGTGCAGAGCAGGAGTGAATGAATAGATGTGTAGGAGAATGAAAGGTGTATTGCAAGGAGTAGGTGGAGTGAGGAATGATAAGCTGAGCAAGTGGAGGGAGTGGGTAGAGGGATTGATAGGGGTTGGAGTTAGTAAGTGAGGAGTGGGAATAGGTGATGTGGGTGGTGGTGGGGTGAGGTTTTATAGGCTGATTAGGTAGTGGAGTGGTATAATGGGTATAAATGGAGAGGTAGGAGGGTGAGTGGTGAATGGGGGCAGGAAGGGGAGTGCAGTGAACCCAAAGGGCAAACAGAATAGGCAAAGACAACTAGAAGGGATTTGCGAGACCAGAATGTCTACAGAAACTATCAGTGAAAACACAATTGCTATTGGGAGGATAGACTGCAGGTAAGCCTGAATTGAGTGCTGAGAGTGTTAGGTAGTGGGTAACAGATTAGGTACACAGAAGGAGAAGACTGAGAGATATGATAGAATCAAAATGCTGAGAGAACCAGGAACAAGCCATTAGTGCACAGTAAATAAGTACATGTAGGAACGAGGGTGTACTGCCATGTAGAGGCTAAATTATGAAAGGCTAAAAGTGAGTAAAATAAAAGAAAAAATGTTGGCAGGGAAAAGGGCAGTGGAGGGAGAAAAAGTAGTGTTGGGAGACTGCTTTTAAACAGCCTGTGTGCATGCCATATGTTTAGGTAAAAATAATTATAAGGTAAGAATCAAAGAGCAGGAGCTTAACGTACACTCTAATTTTAGAGACAGCTGTTGATTCCAGAGATGGTTTGTATGGATTTCAGGTGCACATCCTGTGAAATGGAGAAGCTGGTCAGACCACTGTGTAGCTGGTTGTGTAAGGAGCACCCACATTTAAGGACAGTAGCAATTGACGGGCACACAAGCAGTTGCAGGCAGGCACAACCAAGGGCTGGGGGAACAACTAATGTCCCAACATATAATAATCCACTACAGACAAACTGAAGGCTATGCTGCTTAATGAAAGGAGTGTAAGTTAGAAACTGCACTCACTGCAAGAAATCCTTACCTTGGAAGATGCCCATGTCTGTGCAGTCACAAAGACATGGTTCAAGGCTGCAGAGAGCCCCCTAGCCATACAAGGGTAAAACACCTTCCACACATTCACACATCAAAACAAGCATGGAAGAACCACAGGTGGAGGTGTATTCATCTTCATTAGAGATAAATACACTCCAAGACTGGACAAATAGTATGACTCCGTAGTGCTACTCCAAGTACAACTAACTGCATGTAAAACCCCCTTCCATATCATTGTTAGCTGCAGGTCTCACACCATATACTAAGAGTGCCACTCTGCCTACTTGGACCTACTTGAGGCACTCACTATACAACCAAACACCTTGGTCATGTGTGATTTCAACTACTCTTCCATCAATTTGGAGTCATATATATGCACAGACGCATGCATCCTAAGGTTTCTGGACTTTGTTAATACACATGCTGTGTAATAGATAGTCTGCATCACCACAAGGGGCTTGAATATCCTAGATGTATTACTGCCAACATATTGGTTCTCTGTACTAACCCCTGTGTGTTGGCTCCCCTTGTCTGGTCAGATCACAATTCAGTCTCGTTCACATTCACAATCATATCTGACACCCCCTCAAAAGCAGAAAAGATTAAACATGTCTCCAAAGCAAACTTTAGGCTCCTAACCAATGCCATAAAGAGTTGCAAACTCCCTGCTAGTACTGTCAACAATGATTGCTGTACAGAGGTGTACAGAAAAGGCATGTATAAACATGTATTCAAATCTATAGATTTAGCTGAAAGTGAACAGAGCAAAACAAGGTCTTCACAGAAAACAAACCACCCTGGTGGCCATCAAGCATACATAGGTTCTAAAAGTGGAAGAAAGTAATGTCTATGAACAAGAAGGAGCTGACTCATCAGAGGAAGGATACCCTCCACAGCTTGAGCAGGGAAATTAACTATCTTGAAAAGTCCTCTAAAGCCATGTATAAACCTAAAGTAGCATGTCTAGCTAAAATATAATCATGAGGCATTCTTTAGTTACATCAGAAATCTAAAGGTAAAGGGCCAGCTTTCTGCCAAACTAGTAGTGGACGGTACCACTCATACTAACCCTGAGGACATTGCAAACCTACTACTAAACAGTTTGGGGCAAATGTCACCCTTCCTGTCCCCATCAGGCATACCCCAAAGCATACCTACAAAAGTCCTCTAACTAATATCTGTAAAGAGCAGTTCATAACCACACTCTCCATGGGCAGAAAAACATCATCTATGGGACTGGGTAGCATCCCAGGCTGCCTATTAAATGGTCTGAAACAGGACCTAGCAGAACCAGATGGCACTCTATTCAACCACAGTACTGGCTTGGTCTGAGCAAAGTGGAAAACAGCAACAATAATTCCCTTGCACAAAAGAGATTTGTCAACTGGCCCTGGGAACTATAGACCTCTAAGCCTAACCAGCATTATCTCCCAGGCCATGGAGAGAATAGTTATGGACGTTGTCAGCAAAGACGTAGATGGCATAGATTACCTTAAAACTGCTGTCCAGACACAATTTGGCTTTGTTAAGGGTAGATTAGGCTTATTAAACTCTCATGGACAACAATGTCACCAAAGCCCTGAATGAAAACAAAACAGTGCATACAGCCTATTTCAACTTAGCCAAGGGTTGCAATACAATCCCTCACTCGGGCATCATAGATAAACTCATACAGCTGGGTATTATTGGTCCAAATGGAGAAATGTTAAGTCAGCAAGCAAAGTAGAGTAGTAGTGCTGAAACTGAATTCAACCTCAAGTCTTGGTGAGTACCTTCATGAGGTGGACCCTGTTTACACTGATATATAGACTATATTTTATATAGCATATATCGTGGAGAAAAGTAGGTCAAAATTTAAAAAAGATAGATGGGTGCACATGACCCAGGATAAAAAAAAATGCCTAATCCTGGTAGGCGGACTGGTACCAGGATTGGAAAAAATGTCAGTGTAGAATCCTCAAAATACAGAAACATTCCTACAACGGGGCCAGGACAGTCCCAGGGAGAGGATGGACCCCTGTTGTAGAAGCATGTAGAAGTCCACAAAAATCACAAAATCTGATAGGCCAAAGAGGAGCCATAAAGATGAAAGTGTAGAATATTAAGGATAAGAAAGAAATTAGATATTGTTAGTATTATACAAATAGCCCAAAATTTCCAGACATGAGATATAGTCTCATAGGTTCATAGGTTGGTACTAGGCTATCGGCCCTAGGGACTATACAAGCCTAGCCATAACAATTCCATGGATATTTCTTCCCACGATATTTACTTCCCTGGACCCCTGTCTGACATGATCCCTGAGGTGAATTTCCTATCTCCGATCCAATTGTCTAGGTTCCTTTTTGAGAAGGCCAAGAAGGTGCTCTGCTTGACATGTATGGGCAGTCTATTCCAGAGTATAGGGAGTCTCTGGGTGAGGAACCCATCCCTCCAGCATGTTTTGTTCATTGTTATGACAAAGTTTAGATCCCTGGAGTGTATGGCTCTGAGGGACTGGGATTTCTTTAAGTGGAGCATGTCCAACAGCTCAGGGTTTGACATGGCCTTGTACGTTAAGCAGAGATCACCTCTGAGTAGATGATATGCCACAGAGTATAGCTGCAGTTTTTTTAGATGGTCAGCATAGGGCATCTGCTTTAGGCCTGTGATTCTTTTAATGAGGTATTTCTGCGGCCTTTCCAGCTGGTGCAGATGTCTTGTGAGGTACATACAAAATGGGGCATTGTACTCTATAATGGGTCTAATGAGGGATGAGTACAGTGGGACAATGACCTCCTTTTTTCTAGACGAAAAACCCTTAGTGATGAGGTGTACCACATAGTAGGATTTCCTGACTGTTGCGGCGATGTGGTTAGCGAAGGTGAGGCCACTGTCTACTTGTGTCCCTAAGTTTCTCCTCAGACTTTCGGTGTTTAGTGTACTGCCTCCTATGTGGTAATTCATGGGTACATGTTTTTTTCCCAGTGGGGATAACTATACATTTCTTGGTATTAAGCTTGAGCCCATGGCTCTGGCACCAAGGATCTGTTTCTGTAAGGCCCTTTTGTAGAATATCCATATCATTTCGGGATTCAATAATGGCTCCCAGTTTGCACTCATCTGTGAACTTTGTTAGCCAGAGTCCCTTAGTGTTGGCCTGTACTTCAGAGAATTAGATGCCAAACAAGAGCAGTCCCAGGACTGAACCCTGAGGTACTCCGCTTATCACTCGTCTGGAGCTGGATTTGGAGTCAGCTACTTTTACAGTCTGGGTTCTGTCAGTACGCCAGGTGGCAGCCCATCGAGTAATGTAGGGATTTATGCCCAGCTTAGTAAGTTTATCTATGATTCCAGAGTGGGGATGGTGTCCAAGGCGTTAGCGAGGTCCAGATAGGCTGTGTGGACCACCTTACCCTCATCCACAGCTCTGGAAGTCAATCAGGTTAAGGAGACAAGTCCGGCCCTTCATGAACCCAAACTGGGTGGGTTCCAGTGTTTAAAGGTTGCCAATTTCTCTGTTTATAAGTTCCATGATAATGCGTTCCATGCCCTTGCAGTTTAGGCTCATCTGATTGATGGGATGGTAGTTCCCGGGATCGAAGGTGGACCCCCCCCTTGTGCAGTGGGATAACTGTAGATGTGCACCACTCAGTGGGCACAAAGCCTGAGGTGAGGCTATGATTAAACTTGACACTTAGGTGAGGTGCCAGTTCATTTTGTAGTTAATGTAGTACACAGCCCAGGATGTCATCTGGTCCCATGGATGCTGTAGTCTTAGCTTTGGAGAGTGTGGTTTCTTCCTGTGTGGCCGTGATTACCAAAATTTGGCAATCTTTTGATATTGAGATGGGCCCTTTAGGGGGTGAAAGGGGGGTTGAAGTTGGCACTAAATCGATTTGCCAGGATATTGGCAATATCCTTGGGATCAGTATGTTTAATGCCATTCTGTTGTAGCTCATAGCAGATCTGAGCATTGCCATTTAGATTCTTGACATAACTATAGAATGCCTTGTGGTTGTCTTTGGAATCTTTGGCAATTTTATTTTCGTAACTAGCTTAGGAGGATTTTATGAGGGATCTCAGCTTCTTACTGAGGCTGGTAAGGGAGTTTTTTGCATCCTGGGATTTTCCTCTTTTCTGCAACAGTTTCTTACTTCTGTTGTATAGTTTGTTTATGGCAGGGGACCACCAGATTGGGTTCCTTTTTTTGGAGGAGAGCATCTTGGTTCTATTTGAGATGGCACGATTCATGCATGAGTGGATGTGCTCGTACAGTACCTTAGTGTAGGATTCAGCAGTCGAACTTTCAGTTCCTGTCTGCATGGGTGTCATGAAGTTTGTCACTTCTGACTTGAGTAGTATGAAGTTGGCTTTGGAGAAGTTTTTACGGAGGTTTCCTTACTGGGGGGTGGGGGTGGGATGTGGATGTTAAGGGTGATTTGCTTATGGTCGGACCTGACCAATGAGGGCGTGACCACTGGTGTGGAGCATCTATCTCCCATGTTGGTAATGACCAGGTCTAGGATATTGGAGTCCCTGTTGAGACAATTGATTAGTTGATCCAGGGCATTGGAATTTATGAATTCCAAGAACCGTTGGGAAAAGGTGTTGGTACTCAAGTAGTTTTCCCAGTTAATGGCAGGGAAGTTGAAATCATCCAGTATTAGGGTGTTTGATTGCATCTTAATATTTTCCAGTATGTTTAGAAAGGCGTAGTGAGAATCCTGTGGCATGGTGGGGGATCTGTAGCAAGCTACAATTTGGATTGCAGTCTTACCTAGTGTTAGTTGCTCCCTGAGAATTTCAGATGCATTGTGTTGGGCAACTAGCCTGGAGGTGTGAATATCTTTGGTGAATATGGACCCTCCTCCACCTTTATTGTTTCGGTCTTGGTTTGGTGGCCGAAAAGTGTGGTAAGAGTTGTAGCCTGGTATTGCATGGGTGGTCTCTGGAGCCTTAAACCAGGTCTCAGTTACTGCACAGATATCGATGTTCTCCATTTTTAGGAGTGCTTCGAGAGAGGGCATTTTGAGGTTTAGACTTCTAGCATTGAGTAGCATTACCTTCAGATTTTGCATGCTTGTATCTGTTACGGTGGTGGTTTTGTCCTTTGAACCTTGCCTAAAAAAGGCACTATAGGGGTGGCAAGAGCTTTAGCCAGTAACCTGAATCCCAGGAGTGACAGGTGCAGACCATCTCTGGCAAAGCATCGTGGTTTGTCGATCATGTCTTCCCAGGCAGACGAATACTGAATCCCCTTTGAATGACACCAGAAGCTTAGCCAATTGTTGAAGTCAATCATTTTGTCATGATACTGTGGTATCATTCTGGGCGAAGGGAGGATGCTACTCAGGGCTAGGATCATACCTGCCTGGGCCACATGATCTAAGAGCTCTTCCATGTCTCTTTTTATGTAGGGGGAGGTACCAGGGAGGTACGTCTCAAGTCATTCACTTGACAGTCGTATTTGTGCTTGTTGTGGAGTGACTTGAGTGTATGCATTATGTGGTGGATCCTGGCACCTGACAGGCAGCTGACTGTAATTTTCTGCTTGTTCAGCCTGGTGAGTGGGACATCAGTGTGCCTGACTATAGAGTGACCTATGACTAAAGTGTTGGGTGCATTTTCTTGCCTTAGGGGCTGTTGTTGGGTGGCACACTGGTGTTGTGAGCTATGTGTCACTTTGGTTGTGACTGGTGTTTGTTTGCGTTTCAGCTTCGGAGGTCCTTGTTGCTTGGGCAGGTTAATGTTAAGGGCCTCTGTATATGTGGGTTTTGTGTTGCTATGTGTGGGTGTTGATGGTGTGGGTTTTGAAGGGCTATGTGTTGCTTGAGGTGTAGGGAAGGTGTTAACCTTTGCCTCTTGACTGTCTAGCACAATCTTGGCTGGAGAGAGTTTTACTTCCAGTTTGACTATGTAAGTGCATCTCTTGCAGGTTGTGTTGGGTGGTAGGAGGAGGGGGTTTTCTGTATTCATGAGACAGTTGCTGTATTGCCCCAGTATGCCCAGATTCACCAGGTGGACAGGAGAAATCACTGGAAGCTGACCCTTGGACATGCCTGTTTAGGTGCTTTTTTTGTAAAGTACAAGAGCTGTTTTCCCTTACCTTTGAAATGTACTTTGCAATTATAGGCTGTTTAGAGCCCACAAATAATTTCTCCTTATTGACAAGGAGAGTTAAGTGCTTGTATCAGTTTCAGGCTTCCTAGTGCTTTCCAGCAGGTTCTAGTGCAAGTTCTAGTCACAGGGGTTCAGATCTTAGTGCTACTACTGAGAAACCAGCTGGTTCTAAGGGAAAATTTGAAGGGCAGACTTTCTCACACCTGGAACAGTTTAACTGTAGCCCCATGGTGCTGCACGATGCGAAAAATGAGCAAACACATGCGTTTTTAAGCCAGAAAGTTGAAAGGGATAGAAATCAGCCCAAAAAGGCTAATAAAATTACAGTTTCAGAGCTGGAAGCCACTCCTCTAGTGTTAGATAGGCAGTACAATGCTCACCACTCCCACTGGTCAGCAGTAGGACTTTCCTCTACCACAGCAAGGACTGGATAGCTCTCAACACAGAAAATAAAGTCCTCAGACAAGAAAAGCAGGGTTCTTGACTATACTAGCTAGGAAAGGCAGGAAATGAGCAAACAAGGGAGAAGTTAGAGGAAAGAAAAATATTTCCACAGGAAAAACTGTCAGAAGCTTCAAATAAAAATGTATGTTCAATAATACAACAGATTTGTGAAAAACATTATATAGACTAAGACACTTTGATCTCCTTAAAAAAGAAGCATCTGAAGAAGTGCAGAAATATAAACAAGAAAAGCTGTAGATTTTTGAAAAGTATAAAAAAATATAGACATGGGAAAGAGAGAGATTTGATATGGGGCAATATTTATGCAAAACTGAAAGCCAAATTAATCAATACAAAAAAGGCAATTCAAAATATATTTGATGAGAAATACAGGCAAAGATATCCAGATATGAAAAAGTTCACAATAAAAAATAATATCACAAAGAAGGAACATGCAAAAGAAGATCAGTAAAGCAGAAGTTAAAAAATAGAAGTTGAAGTTATGGAATGCCTGTGAAGTGAAGGATTTGGTGTAGAAGGTCCAACACAGGTTGCATCACAGCATGATGGAACGAGTCCCCAAATTAAGGAGAAACGGGAAAGTCAGGAGATACCCAAGGAAGAAATATTGACATGGGAAAGAAAAAGAGAATTGATATGGTGTGATATTTATGCAAAGGAGAAAGCAACACCAAGCAATACAAAAAGAGCAGCACCAAGGATATTCGAAGAGAAATGCAGGCAAAGGAATCTGGTCATGGAAAACTTTACAATACAAAAAATAAGAAGACAAAGAGGAAAAAGTAGAGAGAAGAAGATTAGTAATGGAGAAGTAAAAGAAATACCCCCGGATTCATGAACAGTCTGTGCAAGAATAGTCTATTCTTGTATGGACTGTTCCATGTAGGAATACAGCAGCAGTGCACCCTACAAATTAATGAGGGTGCGCTGCTGTATTCCTACACCTACACGATCCATGTACGAGTGCAGGGGGCATGTATAAGTCTTGCACATACACTTAAACATGCCCCCTGCACTCAGAAAGTTCCATACGGCACTTTCACACAAGGAAGTAGCATAATATTAGAGCCTGGCTCTAATATTATACATTATTTCAGTGTCGGCGGACACTGAAATGTAAAACAGAGCATGTCAGTGTCCATGGACACTGAAATAAGACACTGAAATAAAAGAAAAAAAAAACAGTTCCTAAGAAGTAGACAGCACAGTACATGACTGTCCCTGGAATGGCCAGATCCCTGCTCCACACGCCTGCAAACTGCTGATAAATATATGTAATAATTTAATATTTCATTTATTTATTTATTTCTACAATAAAAAAGAAAGTTTAAGCAGAGCACAGCTGTTTTGCATGCTGTGGTGTTTTGCTCAGCCCAGCTTAAATGCTGTTTGAAAGTCAAGTAAAATTGTGAAGGAGAAGCCCTTATTGTTGATGTAGTGTAGTGGTTAGAGCTGCACTTTAGAATGTGTGATATGCATGGTTCAAATCTCAGTTCGGGCCAATACATTTTATGTGTGGAAGCAGTTGTAAATTAATTTTTATGAATTGGAATGTCTGTAAGTCATATGCCTCACATATGGTAGTGTAAGGCTGGGAAAATGTCATATGGAAATGTAAAAACATGTTTCTATTTTTTATTTAAATAATTGTTTGCGGCCAGCTAAGCCTGCTGCAGCTCTGCTGAAACCAGCTAAGGATTGCTTATGCATGAAAATATAAGCAACTGATGCCTCGGATCTTTGAATTTCTCAGTGAAGAGCTGGTTTCAGTGCTCAAGTGATACAAGACAGACTAGATTCTGTAAGACTGACTCTAGCCTATGCTAAAAAAGTGCAGAGGTATTTGAAATTTAAAATGTTTAAAATCACAGTCATGACAGCAAAAGATAGTATAAATAAAGCAGCAAATCACAAGCCAGTGTACTTCTTATCCCAGGCCCGGTTAAATTGGGAGGGTTACATCAGGAAGGGCATCTGGCGTAAAATTTTTACCATTGCAAACATACAGGCAACAATACATATTTCCAGGCCAGATCAGTCAAGGCCCTGATCAACAATGAAGTAGAAGTATATTCCTTTGATATCCTCTGCTTATAAGAAACATGGTTAAAACCTGCTACCAAAGACAATGAAATCCTTCCACCTGGATATAACATACTAAAACTCGACCGAGTAGCCAAGAAAGGAGTAGGGGTAGCTATTCTATTTAAATCAGGCTTACAATTAACCACTCACAACTGTAAAATACCTCTCGATTCCAATGCTGAAATCCTCATCTCCAAACTTCATATTAACAATGCCAAATCCATCTATATCATCTGCATGTATCTTCCTCCTGGTAATAACATTGCCACAATGGAAAATACTCTTTGCTGGCTATCCCAACACTTGCCTCAAGAAACCATAATCCTAGGAGATATAAACATTGACTGGAACTGCTATTGTAGCAGCCTCCCTACAACCCATATTAACCTATATGTTTTTTCTCAAACTATTATATCCCCCACCAGGATCAGTAAAGCTAACCAGAAAGCAAGAACATTAGACTGGATTCTCATAAACCATCACCCTCTTAATTATGATTCAGGAGCCCTTCCTGATGATATAAGTGGCCACTTACTTACCTATATTATTACAAAGCCCATACTCCCAATCTAACATCTGTCAAAAATATCAGATCCAAACATAACTTTAACCCTGAGCTATTTGAACAAGAACTAAGAGCTTGCAATTGGTCTCCATTAAAACACCTCCCTTTAGAAGAAGCCATTAATTACTTTAACTCTAACTTTCTTGCCATTCTCAACCAACATGCTCCAACCAGATTAATTAGAGTTAAAATCAAGTCTGCCCCATGGCTTTCAAAAGTAACCAAACTGAAAATGCACCTTAGAAATAAACATTGGGCCAAATGGAGAATGTCTAAAAACCCTGTTGACCAACAAACCTTTAGGCAGTTAAGAAATGACACTAAGAAAGCCATACTCTCTGATAAAAGAAATTACTACCAACAATTCCAACAAACTAATCAAAACAACCCTCAAAAATTCTGGACTAGCATTAATCAATTACTCCACCCAGGTCATTCCACCACACCTAACCCTCAAAATACTGACCATACTATTTTATTTTATTTATTATTTTACATTTGTTAACCGGGGGTGTCTGACTGAGCCGAAAAGGCCCTTTTTCAGCAGAGGCCCGGGGAGAAAAGCTCCACAAAGAAAAATTACAGACACATTTAGTTATTTAGACATAATCAATATACACACAAATTACAAGAGACATGTTTTTACAGTGGCATGCGGCACAAACAGTTACAGTGGAGAGAACAATCAAAAAAGATATTAATTTTAAAAATAAAGGTAAGTAATAGATTTGTGGTGTACAGCTGAACTTTGGAATGTAGGCAGAATACATAAATAGTACACAGGTACAGTACATACATTGTAGATTAGCCAGTGTTTGTGAGTAAGATTGAAAAACTATTATAAATTGCTCTAGATTTAGTATGCATATGTTATCCGCCACTAGCCTGGGGAGCAATCATGGCACTGCCAACTTTGCTTGAGATGTTGCCTGATGAGGTCTTTAAAGGAGGCTTTGGATGATGTGTTTTGAATGCTAGTAGAGACAGAGTTCCATTTTTCAGCCACCGAACTACTATATAGTGCATCTCCAAAGCTATTGTAGCTGTTGGTGACTTCTAGTAGTAGTTTGCTTGATGATCTAAGAGGCCTTTTGGCTGAGTGATGTTGTACTAGGTTTTTGAGGGCAGGACACTTATTGGGGAGGTAATAGATAGAATGACAGAGGCAGAGCTGATTGTAGGTTAGGAGGTTGGGCAGTTCAAGCCAGTGGAGCTGTCTCAAAGCAGTACAATGATGAGTTCTATATGAGCAATTTGCAGCAAAACGGGCAATTCTGTTATAACAAGCTTCCATTTTGCTTAGTTCAGTTTTGTTGAGATTAGTCAGAATGGGAGATGCATAGAGTAGGGTGGATAGAAGTTGGGAGCGAGCAATGGCTGATCTTGTGATGTTGGTAAGAAATGGTTTGATACGGTAGAGTGACCCCAGTTTGGCATGTATTTTTTTAATAGTTAAGTTCAGATGACTATCAAATTTTAGGTGGGAGTCTATGGTTATTCCCAATAGCTTAGCCTGTGGCACTGGAGCAATTGGAGTAGCATTTGTGGAGTAGATAGTGAATTGACTGTTAGTGTTTTTGTTAGAACTGGTTATAATCATAAGCTGAGTTTTCTTTGGATTGAGGATAAGTTGGGCTTTGGTAAAGTAGTTTTCAACGTCAGAGAATGCTAGTTGAGTTGTTTGCAGGAGGGTGGGAATGTTTTGTGCAGCACAGATTAAGGTAGTGTCATCTGCATACTGAATTATAGATGCATACTGTGTGGAGGTGTGGAGGTCATTTGTGAAGACTGTGAATAGTAGTGGTCCTATGATAGAACCCTGTGGGACTCCTATAGTTATGGGCAGCTGAGGAGAGAGAGAATTTTCCCATTTCACAGCTTGGTACCTGTCAGTTAAGTAGCTTTGGAACCAGGTAAGAGTGGAATTAGATAGATGATATTGGTTTAGTTTGTTTAGCAGGATTTGGTGTGAGACTGTGTCAAATGCTTTGGACATATCCAAAAAGAGTTGACACTTGCAGGCCTTCATTTTGAGACAGTTTACTGTGTCTGTGAAGCAGAGGAGAGCTGTAGTGGTACTATGGGCAGGTCTGAAACCATGCTGAGTAGGTGACAGGATGTTGCAGTCTAGGAGATAGTTTAGCATCTGGGTATGGATGCATTTTTCTAGGATTTTGGCCAGGGGAGAGTAAAGCAATGGGTCTGTAGTTATTAAGTTCAGTGGAGGTCCCACCTTTATGTATGGGTGTAACATAGGATATTTTCCAGAGTTTGGGCACATAGTTTTCAACAATTGATCTGTTTATGAGAGTGGAGACTGGGATAGCAATAGCATCTGCTGTAAGTTTCAAGAAATAGCTGGGGAGTAGGTCGGCTGCTGTTGATGAGGTTTTTAGTTTGGAGAGCATGCTTTTGATTGAAGTGGTGGAAACTGTTTTGAGGGTAAAGCTAGTATTAGAGTTATTTGAGTTGGGGGGGGGGGCTAGTGAGGAAGGAACTGTCCTGTGATACTAAGGATAGAATTGAATTAATCCCATGAATACAGCCAATACATTCAATACCTTCTTTACTAATACTATCCAAACACTAGCTAGTCAGTTATCACCTAATAGCTTCACTCTACTTTCTTATAACTCTACCTCACCCCCTCCTTTTCACTTGCAACCTGTACCAACTACATATATTCTAACCCTCATACAAAAACTAAAACCATGCTCTCCCTCAGCAGATCAACTACCTGCTGATTTCCTATGGCTATCAGCCAAAGCTATAACTTATCCTATTTCCATTCTGATCAATAGGACTATTACCGAAGGACACATACCTAGCTTATGGAAAGTCTCTCATATTATCCCCCTCCATAAAGGCGGACTCTCCAATGAGCTCTCCAACTACTGCCCTATTGCCCTTCTTTCACCCTAGGCAAAGATCATGGAGAAATGTATCCATAGGCAATTACATGACCGCTTAACTCAAAATAACTTACTTTCCAGCTGTCAACATGATTTCAGACCCTCACACAGCACCACCACCACCCTCCTTTCCTTTACAGGTTGCATAAACAAAAACCGTAACCTTAATAACCTTTCTTCAGCACTATTCATTGACCTGTCCAAAGCATTTGACATGGTCAGTCATCAGATTCTCATCAACATACTCAAATCCCTATCTTTAGATGCACCTTCAATAAAATGGTTCCAGTCCTACCTAGACAAAAGGCAACAGGCAGTAATTTGGCATAAGGCTCTTTCTACCCTCCAACCAGTTACCCTAGGTGTCCCTCAAGGGTCCATACTAGGACCACTCATCTTCTCAATATTTATTAACAACCTTCATCTAGCCATTCCCCAAGCTACATGCATACAATATGCTGATGACTCCACACTCATATGCTCAGCCAAATCCACATATGAACTCCTCTCTCTTACCCAGAAGGCATTTAACACAGTTGAACAATGGTTTACACAGCATTGCCTTCTTTTGAACCCCAAAAAAACTAAACTCCTCCTCTTTAATCCAACTCACAAGTCCTCTCCACTTGATTTCTCAGTTACATCCACTAATGGTACCATTATATCACCCGAGCCAACCACCAAACTATTGGGTATAACTATTGATAATCTGAACTTTGATACCCATATCAACAATACAATAAAAACTGTCAACAAAAAACTTGGCTCCCTCTACAGGATTAAGCCTTAACTTTCACCCTACAGCTAGAACAACCATAGCTCACACTCATCTAATCTCTACTCTCCTCTATGCCTCACCTATTTTTACTAACCTTTCTAAAAATAACCTCAACAAACTGGAAAGTTCCTACAATAACATCGCTAGATTTGCAACAGGAAACCCTTACAAAACCCACCACTGCATAAATATAAAGCAGCTAGGATGGCTTGATCTACAAAATGTGATTAAATTCCATCAACTAACCATTGCCCCTAAAACTCTCTATAAACCATTCATTACTCCTATTTTATCTACCTTCATCACTCCATATACAAATCTGAAATCACTACGTTCCTCACACAAAAATCTTCTACATAACTCTAAACCTAACAACAAGGCTGGTGAATCTCTCTTCTCTAATGCTGTTGGAAAAACTTGGAATCTTCTCCCCAGTAACCTTTCCTCTCTTCCCTCTCTATCACTATTCAAAAATAGACTGAAACTCTACCTTAGAACACACTGGTTGTGCCCCTGTACTAAACCTGACTAGGCATTTATCCATCTGATTAAACTTAGCTCTGCTTATCCCAGACTACTCATAACCTACTGTATATTATGTTATAGATTTTTCTCTTAAACTACACTGTGTCTAGGAAAAAAAAAAAAAAAAAGGTTTTCGCTTATATAAAATATTTATTAGGAAATTTTTCGAATGGCTAACCATAGCTGAAATGTACCATGATCCTGTTTACAGAAATGTAACAAAATGTAATGAATGAGATGAGTATCTGTAAATTTAGCTGTATTTGTAAATGTCTCATATTATAAAGGATATTGTGTTTTTTTTTGTGTTTGTTGGAGCTTTTCTCCCCGGGCCTCCACTGAAAATGGACATATATCCAGTTGGACTAGCCCGGTCAGCAAATGTAAAATAAAATAAAACAATGACCACCTACAGTATTGTTAGCCAACAGTGAGCTGGTGGAAATTGGGCTACTCTGGTTGAAGGAGAAGGAGAAGTGGAAGAAGAGGGGAAAGGCATGTCCAGTAGCAGGAGGAGAAAGGACGAAAGTTAGGAATGTGGAAATGAGGGTAGGAAATTTGAAGAACTGGTAAAGGAAGAGAGTTAGCTGATATGATGTAGAGAAGAAAGGTTGATATATTGGGCATGCAAGAGACCAGATGGAAGGGCAGTTAGGCCAGGTGTATTGGAGGTGAGTTCAAATTGTTCTACCATGGTGTGGATGGGAGGAGAAATGGGGTAGGGGTTATCCTGAAGGAACAGTATGTCAAGAGTGTTTTGGAAGTGAAAAGAATGTCAGCTAGAGTGATGTTTATGAAGCTGGAAATTGATGGTGTGATGATTAATGTTGTAAGTGCATATGCTCTACAAGTTGGGTTTGTGATGAATGAAAAAGAAAAATTTTGGAGTGAGTTAGATGAAATGGTGGAGAGTGTACCCAAGGGTGAGAGAGGGGTGATTGGAGAGGATTTCAATGGGTATGTTGGTGAAGGGAACAGAGGGGATGAGGAGGTAATGGCTAGGTATGGTGTTAAGGAGAGTAATGGAGAAGGTCAGATTGTAGTGGATTTTGCAAAAAGAATGGACATGGCTGTGGTGAATACGTATTTTAAGAAGAGGGAGGAGCATAGGGTAATGTACAAGACTGGAGGAAGATGCACACAGGTGGATTATATCCTATGCAGGAGGGCCAGTCTGAAGGAGATTGGAGGCTGCAATGTGGTGACAGGGGAAAGTGTAGTTAGGCCACATAGGATGGTGGCCTGTAGAATGATGTCAGCAATCAAGAAGTAGAAGAAAAGAGTGAAGGCAGTGCAAATCAACAAATGGTGGAAGTTGATAAAGGATAACTGTAAGGTGGAATTCAGGGAGGAGTTAAACAGGCACTGCAGGGCAGTCAATCACTACGAGATAAATGGGTAGCCTCAGCAGAGGTGGTAAGAGAAACAGCTAGAAATGTCCTTGGTGTGACACCTGGACAGAGGAAGGAGGACAAGGAGACCTGGTGCTGGAATGAGGAGGTACAGGAGAGTATACAGAGGAAGACATTGGTGACTAAGAATTGGGATTGCCAGAGAGATGAAGAAAGTAGACAGAAGTACAAGTAGATGAGGTATAGGGTGAAAAGAGAGGTGGAGAAGGCTAAGGATAAGGCATATGGTGAGTTGCATGGAAGGTTGGACACTAAGGAGGGAGAAAAGGACCTGTACTGATTGACTAGACAGAGAGACCAAGCTGGGAAAGATGTGCAGCAGGTGAGGGTGATAAAGGATAATGAGGGAAATGTACTCACAAGTGAGGAGAGTGTGTTGAGCAGATGGAAAGAGTACTTTGAGGGGTTGATGAATGAAGAGAATGAGAGAGAGAGAAGGTTGGATGTGGGGATAGTGAATCAGGACATGCAAATGATTAGCAAGGAAGAAGTAAAGACAGCTATAAAAAGGATGAAGACTAGAAAGGCTGTGGAAACACGGAGGAGTTTAGGAGAGATGGCAGTGCAGTTTTTAACCAGATTATTTAACAGAATCCTGGAAAGTGAGAGGATGCCTGAGGAGAGGAGAAAAAGTGTATTGGTACCAATTTTTAAGAATAACGGTGACATGCACAGCTGTAGTAACTACAGAGAGATAAAATTGATCAGCCACAGCATGAAGTTATGGGAAAGAGTAGTGGAAGCTAGGTTAAGAAGGGTTGTGATGATTAGTGATCAACAGTATGGTTTCATGCTAGGAAAGGGCACTACAGATGCAATGTTTGCTCTGGGGGTGTTGATGGAGAAGTATAGAAAAGGTCAGAAGGAGTTGCATTGTTTCTCTGTGGACTTAGAGAAAGCATATGACAGGGTGGCTAGAGAGGAGTTGTGGTATTGTATGAGGAAGTCAGGAGTGTCAGAGAAGTATGTAAGAGTGGTAAAGGATATGTACGAGGGTAGTGTGACAGTGGTGAGGTCTGCAGTAGGAGTGACAGCTGCTTTCAAGGTAGAGGTGAGATTAGAGTGAGGATCAGCTCTAAGCCCTTTCTTATTTGCAATGGTGATGGACAGGTTGACAGATGAGATCAGACAGGAGTCCCCATGGACTATGATGTTTGCAAATGACATTGTGATTTGCAGTGAGAGTAGGAAACAGGGACAGTGGACCCTGGAGAGGTGGAGATATGCTTTAGAGAGTAGAGGAATGAAGGTCAGCAGGACTAAGACTGAATATATGTGTGTGAATGAGAGGGAGGATAGAAGAATGGTGAGGATGCAGGGAGGAGAGTTGGCTAAGGTGGATGAGTTTAAATACTTGGGATCAACAATTCAGAGTAATGATGAGTGTGGAACAGAGATGAAGAAGAGAGTGCAGGTAGGGTGGAGTTGGTTGAGAAAAGTGTCAGGAGTAATGTGTCACAGATGGGTACCAGCAACAGTGAAAGGTAAAATCTACAAGATGTTAGTGAGATCAGCTATGTTATATAGGTTTGAGATGGTGCCACTGACAAAAAGACAGGAGTCAGAGCTGGAGGTGGTAGAGTAAAATATGTTACGATTTCCACTGGGTGTGACAAGGATGGACATGATTAAAAATGAGTATATTAGAGGGTCAGTTCACGTTGGGTGGTTTGGAGACAAAGCCAGAGAGGTGACATTGTGTTGGTTTGGATATGTGCTGAGGAGGAATGCTGGGTATATTGGAAGAAGGATGCTAAGGATGGAGCTGTCAGGTAAGAGGAAATGAGGAAGGCCTAAGATAACGTTTATGGATGTGGTAAGAGAGGACATTTGGGTGGTTGTTGTGACAAGCAAGATACAGAGGACAGGAAGAAATGGAAACAGATGATCCACTTTGGTGACCCCTAACAGGAGCAGCTGAAAGAAAAAGAAGAAGACCATTAGGTAGAGGTTTATATTATAGCCGTCAGATAAAAGTTAGGAATATGTTTGAGCATCTCACAGTAAGATGAGGACATGAACAAAAACATAAAGATGACTATATTATAAGTTGTGTTATTTCATATTTGTGTGTGTATGTGTGTATGTGTGTGTGTGTGTGTGTGTGTGTGTGTGTGTGTGTGTGTGTGTGTGTGTGTGTGTGTGTGTGTGTGTGTGTGTGTGTGTGTGTGTGTGTGTGTGTGTGTGTGTGTGTGTGTGTGTGTGTGTGTGTGTGTGTGTGTGTGTGTGTGTGTGTGTGTGTGTGTGTGTGTGTGTGTGTGTGTGTGTGTGTGTGTGTGTGTGTGTGTGTGTGTGTGTGTGTGTGTGTGTGTGTGTGTGTGTGTGTGTGTGTGTGTGTGTGTGTGTGTGTGTGTGTGTGTGTGTGTGTGTGTGTGTGTGTGTGTGTATTTTGTAAAGCAGTAGAAAGGATAAGGATTAGGTGTGATTTAAAGTCACTATTTAGGAAGGGGTAGAGGGTGGAGATGGTGGTTTATGCTGGGTCATGACATGAGCAGGTCCTAGATTTAAGTAGGTTGTCTCTTAAAGATTTTTTGAAGCAATTTGTGCTAGGAATTAATTTTAGGGATAGATTCAGTTTGTTCCATTTTTTAGCAACTGAGTAACTGCAGAGATGTTTGCCTATGTATTTTTGGGCTTGTAGAATTCCAAGAGGTGTTGATCAGATACAAAGAGTATGATTGGGAGTGTAGAGAGAGAAATAAGAGTTGAGAGAGCTGAACAGGAGGTAGGTTTGTTGATGGAGTGAGTCATGTGATAGCTACTGAAATTTTTTTAAAGTAAGGCAGTGGTGTGAGTGATAGGGTAGATTTGCTGCAAATCTAACAATTTTGTTGTATGTGAGTTCAAGCTTGAACATAAGATTGAATTGTAGGTTAGTTAGGATTGGGGCAGCATATAATAGGCTAGGTAGTAGGTAGGTAGGCTTGAGCTAGAGAGAGTTTAGATTAGTTAGTGAGGATTTTTTTGTTCTTGTAAAGCAACCCTAGTTTTTGTAGGGGGGTTGATGGATTATTGTATGTGGAGATCAAATTTTAGTTGATCATCTATTATTGCTTCTAGTAGTTTTGTGTAAGGCTCTACCTTAATAATTGTGTTATTGAGAGAAGTGACAGTGAAGGTAGATTTGTAATGAGAGAGGGATTTAGGAAGGAATAAGAGGAGTTTTTTGGATTCAGTAGGAGTTGGTTGCTAATTAGCCATCTTTCAGCAGAGTGGAATGATTCTTGGGTTAGGATAAGAAGCTGGGAGAGATTGTCAGAGGAGGAGATTATAGTACAGTCATCTGCATATTGTATTAGTGAGGAGTGAAGAACAGTTGTTAGTGAATTTGTTGAATAGTAGAGGTCCAGTGATGCAGCCTTATTGGACCCTGGTTTGAACTGGGAGGAAAGGGGAGAGAACATTAAGCCACTTGACCAACTGAAACCGATTGGAGAGGTAGCTAGAGAACCAGGAAACAGCAGAGTTGGAGAGATTGAGATAAGATACTTTAGACAAAAGATTGTTGTGGGAGACAGTATCAAAGGCCTTAGAGAGGTCAAGGAATATGCAGGAGGCTAGTCTGTTGTTGTCTCGGGTTTTGGAGAGAGCCTTGTGAAAGATATTAGTGCTATGGCTGTGCTGGGGTTAGGTTGGAACTCATGTTGTGTAGGGGTTAGTAGGTTTTCTTGGAGGAGAAGATAATCTAGTAGCTGCATGTGTATACACTTATTAAGTATTTTTGAAAGGGGAAACAGGATGGCTATAGGCATGTAGTTAGAGGGCTTGGTGGACTGACCTCCTTTGTGTATGGGTATGGTATAGAATTTCTTCCAATTGTCAGGGACTATGGATTCTTGGATAAATCTATTGATAAGTATGGAGATAAGATAAGCAATGGAGTTTGTGGCAAGTTTTAGGAAGATAGGAGGTCGATTATCAGTTGATGGAGAGCATGTTTTGAGTTTGCTGAGAAGGGATTTTATGTAACCAGTGGGGACAGGTTTTAGTGAGAAGGATGTTTGGTGGGTGGGTGGAAAGAGTGAGGCCGTGTTGAAGATGGTGTTGTCCTTTTGAGTTAGGTTTTTGATAGTGTCAGTGAAGAAGGAGCTAAGAAAGGTGGCAGTTTCAGTGGCAGATCTAATGGGGCAGGGGTTAGGTATAGAGGGATTACCTGGATGAAGGAGTTTGTTCAAAGTCAAAGTAAACTTTATTGACATTTAAAACTACACACATGTAGCCTAAACAAAATTTCATACATCAGCCCAGTTCTGGAGATTACAAAGGAAAGTGAAACAACACAAAGAAGTAGAGGAATAAACATAAATAACAAATACAATACTACTCCCAATACACTGAAGGAAAAGAAGAGGCATTTATCAGCACTCATATATGAAAAGAATACCCTCCCTGCTGCCCTGTTTAAAGTAATAAAAAACACACTAACTCTAAATGCCCTAGGGCAGATAGCCTAGTATGAACCTATGAACCTATGAACTACAGATTGAACAATGCTTAAGTTGTCTAATATTGAAGTTGAGTGGGTTAAATAATACTATCGATATAATAAATAAATATTGCACTTGGAACATATGTAAGTATATATTGCACAAATAAATAAAAACTGACTTTGGTGTCCAGACCCCTGGGACAAGTGCAAAACTGTTATTGAATCATGTAGTCCTGCAGCAGGTGCTGTTGACTGTATTCTAGAATATGTTCGGTATTGGCGTGGGAGTTAGATAGTGGCTTTTTGTAGAAGTTTTTTCTTGTTGTAGTTTGTTTTTTGGTTAGGTTATGGCATTCCTTAAATCTTTGTAGGTGGGTAAGGGATTTGGTTTTTAACCCGTTTTTCCATGTGTTGTCTATCTTGTGCATAAGAGAGTGAGTGGATTGTGTAAACCATGGAGCAGAGTTAGATTTCATACCTTTTAGTTATAAATAAAACATTAGGACTCAAAGTGAATAAGAATAAATGCTTACAGTTTCTAGAATTTGTTAAAGGAAACAATGTAAATAGTCAGTAACCATATTCATCATTGCTATGAAGGAGGTAACAGGAAGTTGGTCTAGCATGCACTGTGTGTTATTCACAGCAACCCTCTAGAGACTTGTGAAATGCACGTCTGATGCTGCTTTCTGCCACAGTTGCTTTATTTAGATTTGCTTTGGTTACCAGAGGATAGCACTGATTAATTACTGAGGTCTGGGTTACATTCAAAATAGTAGCAACAAAAATCTAACAATTATAACCAACAGCAGAATAGAAGGGTAATAACTAGTCACAAAAAATAGATACTGTGTGTTTATTTTTGTTCCACTAATCATCTTTGAATACATTTAGTAAACTAAACTGATTCTCAACAAGAAAAACGCCTTGAGATGCATTTGTTAAACTAAACCAATTACCAACAACAACAAAAAAGCTGTGAGATACAATTCATGCTAATTTTTTTGCAAAATATTTCCAGTAGTTTCATCATACAATATTTGAAAATGTTGACTATTTGATAAACTGCTTTCACTACATTTACTAGATTTGACTACTTGTTTAGTAGTAAGTGTACTAAGTGAAGTTCAGAAGGCATTACCAAATGCATCACATTTATTTAACAGCACCACTGCACCGTCCACTCATATGGGCTGCCTCATGACTTACAATGCCTAGGCAATTGGTACAATTCATGTGGTACTTTCTAATGATATTCTAGTGTAAACATCTGCAAACCTTTGATGTTCACTAGAAAATTCAAAAAACTCAAAAAAAAATCAACAAATCCTTCACAAAATCATGTTGTCATGCATACTTCAAATAAACTAAAGATGTTAACACAGAGTGAAGTAACAGGGCCCTTTAACATAACTTACTTTAGACCACACATGATGTGCAACTGTTTCCTCAAACTGTTCTACAATAATACAGATTGTTTGTGATGTGTTATTATAAGAAACATACTTTTCAACTTATATAAACCTTCATCCTAAAACTGTAATGATTATTTGCATGGCTAATAGGTAAAAATCATTTTAGCTATGCTGCACTGCATTTTTTTTACTATACATTATGCAAACATGCATGAGGCCAGTTAATCCCTTCCATTCGTGTTAGTTGACTTACTTGGAAATATTACTGAAAAGTTTAACACCTTCTTCTTATTTTGAAAAATGCTCAAGTGGCTTATTTGCAGGCTCAGCAGGCTCTGTTTCAGTTTTTATACCTTACCATAATGGTTGATCTATGAATCCCTGACTGGCAGAATGACACAGCTTCCTATCACTGAATGCAGATGATTGATAGTGTCGCATAACAAGAGATCAGGAGATCATGGTACATCTGCACATGATGGTGGATCCATACCTAGTGCAGTTGTTCAACAATCAAGGAATTGCCATATGCTGTTGACTTCATGCCTAGAGACTTAAATCCGGCCTGTGATATTAACAGGATCTGCTGGAGAGATAGGTATATATGCAGAGACCACCCCTTCTCTGGAACAGGCAACACGTAAAGCAGAGTTCCTCCCTAACCCAGTCTAAGTGTAACTTGGACAATTAGATGGAAAACAGGAAATTCATCCCTGGTTTAGCACCTATGTTTCTAATGGACACAGGCAACCTGTAAATGGTTCATCTCCCAGGTCCATGCTTACACTTATCAAGGGTATCAGAACTTGTCAGAAATTTGGGATGCATGGCTAGGCTTAAAAAGGCCCTTGTGGTAGTTAGGTTAGTAAACACCTATGAACCATATTTTAAAAAGGCCTTACTGAACTGTCCATCTAACATTTCTATTTAATCTATATTTTGCAGATCAAAAACAATGTGCAGTGGTAGGGATATGCACTACTGTCCATATCCAAAATGATACACACATCATATTAAGTATCCCTATCCTCAGCTGTTAAAATACAAGACATAAGACAGAAAGATTGATAAAGATTTTTAAAGCATACATGGAGAAGGGAACAATACATTTTACCAAAAGAAAGAGAATATACATAGGCTGTGATGCTGAAGCAGTACAGAAAATGAGAGGGTTAATCTGATCTGTACTGACAAAAAAAGAATTCAGATGCACCTAAGCCAAGAAAAGAAAATATTTTGTTTGGATTGTTGATCTCAATCCAGTTAGATATGAATGCATTTTGAATGATCTTTTATAAGTAAAAGTAGCTGAAATAAAAGAAAACGGCCTTGGAGATTATTGAGCTCCCCGCAGAGGACTGTAAGGCCTGCAGTAACAAGGCCCCATGATTGCAGTGTGCCAGGTTTTGGTTCAGAAATACATTAGTTGCGGTGTGAAAATACTTAATTTTGGTCTAATTTGAATGTTTCTGAAATGGATTAACTACAATGAGTAGCTGACATACAGGGGAGGTTAGCATAATGGTCAATCTGCTTTCCTCTCAGACACAAAGTACAGGGTTTGAGACTCACCCATGGGAAAATTACTAGACTTAAAGTGGTCCAGAAGGACAGCTAGTCCAGGACTTAGCTGTGAACCTGTCAGCATTTCCCCTGGTAATTAGAAGTGTTGGATGGATGGATAAAAAAAATTGTTGCAAGGCTTCCATAAATTTAAAAATCCAGCTAAGTGGATTTACCCCAGAATTATTAAAGACACAGCTAGGTTTATAAGGGCCCCAGCTGTCATTAGTCTAATACAGACATATGAACCTAGGCGACCTCCTCCCTCAGCCATTGTCACACATGCAGTACTCACATTTACACACAAACACACATACCAGAGACCCGATGCATGTTCCTATGTTCGGAACATCCCCGATGTCTCCCTTTCATGATCTTGCAAATGATGGAACACTGCAGTCATTCATTAATGCTAGACATTAGAATTGCACATTCATATCTGTCAGTGCAATTGTCTGTGGTGTCTAGCATTCCCCTAGACTCATGTATTATTAAACAAATATCCCTAGTGTCTAGAGTGTCCCCAGTCCCATTAAATGATGTTATGGCATGAGAAGTGAATGTGATCCCTGGTGTTTGATGGTTACCCCAATTCCTCTTAAGTACCATTAAGGCATTAGAAGTAAATGTAATCTCTAGTGTTTAATTGTTACCCTAGTTCCTGTTAAGTGCCATTAAGGCATTCATTAGAAGTAAAAGTAATCTCTGGTGTTTAGTGGCTACCCCAGTCCCTGTGATGTACAAGTGCTAGCAAGGTATGATCCAAACAGGTAAATCCCTGGTGCCTAGTGTCTCCCCTCCTCACATATGGTATAAGTGAAACAGACAAAGCAGTGAAGAGCTATAGGGGAGATTTCAGGTATGACAACCCCCACCCTTATCTTACTACAGGAACAGTCACACCACACACACACACACACACACACACACACACACACACACACACACACACACACACACACACACACACACACACACACACAGAATAAGTACCACAGGGGCACAGCAGTGAGGAGCGATAGAGGAGGTTTCAGGTATGACACCCCCCACCCTTATTCCACCACAGAAACAGTTATGGGTCTATATCAACAAATTGAAATGGCATAAAGCCGAACACCATTTGATTGACACATATGTGTCAAACTCCCAGTTAACTGAATGGCCAGATCACTGATTTTTTTTCCCAGGGAAAATAATCAGTAGGCCAACTACACAAGATACACCAGAACAAACATTACAAAGTGGGGGGCTTTCCCCCCACACTCCCCAATGTGGAGGCTGTGCCCCTATAACTCAATATCCTAACTCTGAGATCACACTACAGTGGAGAAAATGGCAAATTTACAGCGACAGCCAAACATTTTTTTTCCCTGGGGAAAACATCAGTGATCTGGCTGTTCGGTTAACTGGGAGTTCAAAAAAGAAAAACAAATAGCACCAACAGTTGAATATTTGAACAAGCTGATCACTGCTTCCACTACACTACTGTTGAAAAAGTAGAATTTAGCCTTAGGGGGGACCATGGTCATTAAGACTTGAGGAGAGGGAGTTATTTTGGCAATTGAAGACTAATGCTTTTTCCTACCCTGGCTTAAATGACACTCGTTCTTTAAAATGTGTCTTAAAATTAAAATCTTTAACCAGATAAAAATATTGACAGTGATATAAATGTTTTTTTTATTTATTTATTCAGTATGTGAATTTTAATATAAATATATATATATAGATTTAAGCCTTTTGAGTGGGTAATGCATGAGAAGTTAGACTTATGGATATGGAGCATCTCTAGTAGGGCAGGGTCCAAAATTGTCTTGTAGATGAGACACAGATCACCTCTGAACAATTTGTATGATACCAAGTTGAGTGATAGTGGTTTGAGCCTGTCCACAAAGGACATGTTCTGGAGGCCATGGATTCTCTTTGTTAGGTATTTCAGAGGCCTTTCCAGTCGGTGCAGGTGTTTGGAGATGTACATACCAAATGGGGAGCTATACTCAATTATTGGCCTACTGAGAGAGGAGTACAGAGAGGTGATAATCTCCTTTTTACTGGATGCAATCCCTTTACTTATCAGATGAACCAAGTAAAAGGCTTTTGTGACCACTGTCGCTACATGATGGTTGAATGTGAGATTGTTGTCAACCTGAGTACCCAGGTCTCTCACCACTGGTTGTGAGCTTAGGGGGTTGCCATTGATGTGGTAATCAGTAGGAGCCATTTTTTTGCTGAATGGTATGATAATACATTCTTTTGCATTTAACTTAAGGCCATGACTTTGGCACCAGTCATTTGTTGCTGTGAGACCCTTTTGCAATATGTTAACATTATTTGGGGAGTCAATGACAGCACCCACAAACATTTTCAGCCACAAGCCTTTTGTCTTTCCCTCGACCTCTAACAAGTAAATGCCAAAGAGTAGGGGTCCCAGAACAGATCACTGGGGAACACCACTAATGACAGGTCTGCTGTCAGAGGTGGAGGCACCTATTTTGGCCTTGGGGTCCTATTGATGAGCCAGTTGGTCACACACCTGATGAGACAGAGAGTTATGCCAAGTTGTGTTAGCTTTTTGATGAGGCCTGAGTGGAGGATTGTGTCAAAGGCCTTCACCAAGTCAAGGTAAGTTATATGTACTGATGTTCTCCTCATCCTCATCCAGCCCTTGGTGACAGTCTCAAAGAAGTCAACCAGGTTTAACAGGCAAGATCTGCCCTTGACCAATCCAAACTGGGTGGGGTCAAGTACTTGGAGATTGCCTATGTCCTTGTTTATGATGTGCATAATAATACGCTCTAAGGCCTTACAGATCAGACTTGTCAAGCTAATGGGGAGATAGTTTCCAGGGTCAGTAGTGGCACCACTTTTGTGCAAAGGGATGACAATAGCAGTTATCCACTCTGCTGGAATGAGGCCTGTACTTTGGCTATGGGTGAGTAGGTTGCTCAATGACGAGATTACTTGTTGATGGAGATATTGGAGAATACAGCCTGGGATATTATCAGGTCCCATGGCAGGTGTGTTGTTTGGCTTGGATAGGGACTTTAACACTTGATCTATGGAGATGTGAGGTGTAGGACAAGTATCGGGTATGTCAAATTGGTCTCTGGGGGGCAGGGGGTTAAATTTGTGCTAAACCTATCTGTTAGCAGGTTGGCTAAGTCAACATGATCAGTGTAAGTGATACCATTAAGTACTAATTTGGAAAAAGCCTGGGCTTTGCCATGAAGTTCTCTGAAGTAATTGAAGAAGGCTTTGTGGTTTCCCACTGTTTCAGAGGCTAGTTCCAATTCAGAATTGTCTTTGGAGGTTTTCACTAGTGATCTAATTTGCCTGTTGTGGCTAAGGAGGCAGTTTTTTCAATATGACATTTGTTCCTTTTTACCCTTGAACAACAGTTTCTTCATTATGTTGTAAAGTCTGTTAATACAGGATGTCCACCAGACAGGTTTGTGTTTCCTTGAGGACCAGGTTTTAGTTCTGTTGGGTATGGCTGAGTCCATGCAGTTGTACAGGTACTTGTATACTGCAATGGCGTACTGTTTAGCATACTTGTATGCATTCTCTGAAGGTGGTATGAAGCTACTGATACCCTCCCTTAGGAGGTTGTAGTCAGCTTTTGAGAAGTTTTTTAGCCTGGTTATGGCTGGAGGGGTTGGGTGGGACAGAAACTTTGAATGAGACAGACCGAAGATCTGATCTCACCAGGGAAGAACATACTATGGGAGTGGTGCATTGGTTGCCCATGTTGGTGAGAATCAAGCCCAGAATGTTATCTCCCCTTTTGGGGGATGAGACGAGCTAGTGCAGTGTGGTAAAAATGATGAAGTCAAGGAATCATTGGGTGAGTGCATTATTGCAGGAATAGTTCACCCAGTCTATGGTGGAGTAGTTGAAGTCACCAAGGACCAGGGCATCAGGGTGTATGTTGATGGAGTCAAGTAGGTCCAGGTAGGAGGAAGGGGTGTCCTGAGTCATGGAGGGGGGCCTATAGCTGTCTATAACTTGGAAGGGTGTCTTACCAACTGTCAGTTGCACCTGGAGTAGTTCCAGTGCGTCATGCTGGCAAACCAGTCTGGAAGTGTGCCTATCCTTAATGAAGATAGTGACTCCACCACCCTTAATCTTCCTGACCTCATTTTGGGGTCAGAATGTGTGGAATGAGGTGTAGCCTGGTAAGGCAGGGGTGCTCTCTGCAGCCCTGAACCAAGTTTCCATGACTGCACAGATGTTGGCATCTTCCAGTGAGAGGACAGCCTCCAGTGAGTACATGTTCAGGTTAAGGCTCCTCGCATTAAGAAGCATGACCTACAATTTGCTTTTTGACAGACTTATTTATCTTTGTGCAAAAGCACCTTATTAGAGAGTTGTCTATGCAGAGTGGCAGAGCAGGGCAGCACAGTGACACAGTGGATAACATTATTGTCTCACAGCAAGAGGTTCTCCAGTTTGATTCTCAGCTAGTTTGCCTTCTCTGCAGGATCTGCATGTCCTCACTATGTTCACATAGGCTTTCTATGGGTGGTCTGGTTTCTTCTCACATTCCAAAAACATGCAGTAGGTGGATTGGACACTCTAAATTTACCATAGGTGTGAGTGTGTGGTGCAGAAGAACTACTGTAGCAGGGCTAGCCACCCAGCAGTGTAATCTTTGCCTCTAGCTAACTGCCATTGTTCAAGTGGCACCCAGACCCCATGTGGAAAAATGGGAAAAAGGAGTTATGAGTGGATGGATGGCCAAAAAGGTTATTGCAACATGTCAGTAAATTTAAAAATCCAGCCCAGTGGGTTTTACCCCAGAATTATTAAATGTATGGCCAGGCTTATAGGGAAATTAGTGGTCATTAGTCTAGTACAGACCTATGAACCTATAGGAGCAACTTGGGCCAATGAATGGGCAATTGGAAATTTACCCCTTTTCTGGTGCCTATGTCTCTGATGGGTAGAGGTAGTCAATAAATCACCCCATATATTAATCAAATCTGTGGGACACATTTGGGTTGCATGGCTAGGGTTATAAGGGACCTTTTAGCCATTAGTGAAGTAAACACCACTGAACCTATGAACCTATAAGCAGATATTGTATCAAAAAATTCACGTGTAACAAACTAACAAAAAACAATGGTGAACATGGTACTCTTCACTTTAATACCATTTATTAAGCACTTTTACCTTTTCAGTCATGGACTTTATCAAACAAAAACATAACAGAAAATAACCCTTTTTATATAACTTATAAAATCACATAATTAAGACATTCAGACTTTTAAAACACAGACACAATATTACTACAAACATGTTCCCCTCATTTAAAACCCTATGTAGCCTATATCATTATATTTTAAATCTATTTTTTCAAATACTGTTATCCAAAGAATTATAAATGAATAAGCAAATTGAAATATAAATATTGCTTACATAAAATCCTATAAATCATTTATTCATAAACAAGTATACTTCATCATCACCCAATCTCACAAGTGATTTTAATTTTAGCAGACAAGTAATAGAAAAAAATATCATTCATTCCTGGCCAGCTAGCAGTATTTAAGCACAGTTGTCAGGATAATTCTTTTTTTCCCCAAAAGCAAGGTTCATGCTCCTCCCTTTTGGTTTGGGACTACTCTCTCCAACACTGAAAATTTAAAATCATGCAGTATACTCACTGATATGTTTAAACAATCCCCAGGATTTAATAAAATCCATATAGGCACAGTGTAGAGCTTCCACAGAATGTATCCATGTTCTGATCATGGTTCCCCCTCAGCAGCATGCAATGCATATTAATGATGGTGCATTGATGAGGGAGAACTGAAGAACACTGTTATTGAAACAGTGTAGGGAGAAGTGTAGTGCGAACTGTGGCTGCAGATAAGTATAACACTCCCTGCAATGTCCTTTGTTTTATTTTTATTTTTTATTTTTTTTAAAAGGCATGCTTGCACAGTGCAGAGCACGGCAATGCCAAGCTGAGCCCACATATAAGATAGCAGACACCTGCCAGACATCTAAAAATAGAAACAGATATAATTAATTATTTATTTAAAGGTGTGTTTAAGCGTGTCTGAGCATGTTTGCACAGCGCAGCGTGGTGCTCATCACTGCTTATAGTTGCTCAATGATATATGTGTAGGTGTACCCGATTTCTTAATATCGATGTAGCTAAATGGGTAGAGTTATTTTTATTTTATTTTTTATTTATTTATTTGCATTTGTTGACTGGGCTAGTCTAGCTGGATACATGTCCATTTTCAGTAGAGGCCCGGGGAGAAAAGCTCCAAGCATAAGTAAATTACAAAATACAATAATTAAAAAATGACTAGATTCAAATACATTAGAGAGCAAAAATGCTTGGAAGAAAAAATAAAAATTGTTTCTATGAACAATAGTACAGAGTCTTTGCATAGGTTTAAGATAAAATCAAGTACAGAGTGTGCAGTAGGTCCAGGGTTTCAGTACATGAAAGGGAAAATATGTATTTAAATTTGATATACATATTATGAATACATACATAGTATGCTTTTTTTAATAAAAATGGCCCCTCTGTACCCTGTTAAGCTCTACTCAACTGTGCTTAGACCTGCTAAGCACCACATAGACATGGTAATGGCTTATTATCTCAGCCACCCTGATTTGCACATTGCTAATTGACACAGTCCTTTTTTAAATGTTGCCCAATGATGTATAAGGGCATGAAAACAGCCTGTATTAAGCCCAATAGGTGGGAATACAGCAGAATTCATTGGAGTTCTGTCCCTGACTGTATACTATGGCTGGCGGTGAAAGTGCAGGCTTTTGAGGGCAGCAGTGGGGCACTCTGGAGTCCATGGTCATGGTTGAGCTCCTTGTGCAAAACCATGATGACAGGCTGCTGCAGAGGCCTGGGACTGGCTGGTCAGAGATCTCACCAGTGTCACTGGTATCCACTGCACAGGTGTGCAATGTTGTCACTGCCATGGTGACCTGAAAAAACAGAAGAGGGAACTCTTGGACACATGGGTGCAAGAAGGGAGGGCAGGGAATACCCACAAGTATGTAAGTATTTTTTCCTCTGTTTTACCAATATGTACTCTGAATATCTGCAAAATTGGTATGCATAATGGTGTGCTTCTCTCCCAACACCTACAGCTGAGAGGGCTCATAAAGTTGAGTCACGTGCTGGGCGCTTGGCCAGGTTGCGAGATGAGTGTGGTGAGTACGGATGTTTTATGCTAAGTGTAGTGCAATAAGCAAGAAAAGCATCAACTACAATAAAATATATACAGTAAAGAGTGTAGTCCACTAAATGTGGATAATCCCAACTGTAGTGCAAACCCATGAAACAATACCAATAACTGCATTAAAGTATATACAGTAAAGTTTGCAGTGCAATAAATGTAGAATTAGAGCTGTATTGCAATAAATGAATAATGCCAACTGTACAGCAATAAAAACATGAAACAATACCAATAACTGCATTAAAGTATATACAATAAAGTTTGTAGTGCAATAAATGTGTAATTAGAGCTGCATTGCAATAAATGAATAATGCCAACTGTAGTACAGTAAAAACACAAAACAATAACAATAACAATAAGGAAAATGGTGTACATCAGGATTGTGTTGTAATAACCATTGCATCAGAGCTGTATGCATTGAGGCTGTAAGGTAAGGAGCTGCAGTCAAGTATAGCTCTGTAATAGCTGCAGAGGCAAATCTAATGGCTGCAAATTGTAGTATACTACTGTTCAAGGCTGTCTCTAATCCAATATTGGTCACATAATGCTCTGTCATCCACAGACATCAGGCAATATATAATATTACTACCAGGTCATATTTTAGTTCCAGGTGAAAGCTAGGCAAATATCAGTCAGTAAGTATTTAGCAGTGACTCAGTAACTCAGTTTGTTAAATGCTCTGTATATATAGCACATTTTGCCACACACAGTCTGGGGTACAAATACAGTGATAATGTACCAGTAAATATTACAGCAGCAGTCACATAATGCTCACAATTTCTCTTTCCACAGGAACTACAGGTGAATGGGTGAGGTATCCCATATTTCCTGTAGATAATTGCTATTTTAGATGTCACAGACTGTTAAAATTGGTAGCAAGAATGTGTTCATCAGCAATGTTCAGTCAGAAATAAAATGTGTAATACCGGTATGGCTGTATGTCTGGAGTGCCTGTTAAAAGTGGCTGCAGTCAAGTAATATATTCTATGCAGATGTCCCCTACAAGTCACTGCTATTGGGTTCTATCCCCATGCCTGGCAACCAAGGTATGACAGCTGTTTAGTGTCTGTACTGCACACATACATGTCTCTCAAGTTTCACAATTTCATGTTATGTAATTAATACTGTGTAATCCATCTGCCACAGGATTACCATGGAAATGATTGCCTAGATTGCAAAGTGTCACTAA
This sequence comes from Protopterus annectens, assembly GCF_019279795.1. NCBI lineage: Eukaryota > Metazoa > Chordata > Ceratodontiformes > Protopteridae > Protopterus > Protopterus annectens. The sequence continues at coordinate 1,597,901,284 of NC_056726.1, read as the reverse complement.
ATCAAACACCCTGATAGTTACATAGGCCCACCTGATGTGCAAATGTTCTGTGTAGTTGTATACCTGCAGTTGTTACTGCTTGGCCCATAGGGTCTTATGCAAATAGCTTCAGAGGTATGTACATGTTGCATCAGCTATATGAGACTTGTAGTCACTGTACACATAAAGAAAATGCAGACCCATAGAGTAGATAGTAGCACTGTTGTCAGGGAAATAAACTTAACTCTTACTAATAGATTGTTTTTCTCTCTCTCTCCACCCCTTATCTTCATTTATTTCTTATTGTTATTCACTGGTTATGGTTTACTGTTAACATATGTTGTTACATTAACTGTATTTTGTGACGTGTTTTATTATTGTTATGTATTATAATGGCTGCATATTAACACATCTTGTTACATTACCTATTTTGTTGGTGTTATGCTTTAACTGTTATGGCATGCTGTTAACATACTGACTCTTCTGTGTTTCACATAATATGCATTGATAGGTAGCTGGGTTATTTCCAATGTTCTGTCATGCTGTTATTACTAACCAATGATTTGTTCACAACTAACCTATACTTATTGCTATACCTCCATTACCATAGCATGGCAGGGTAGGCCGGTTCCGGCTGATCTGCCTACCTTGCCACAGATGGAAATGGAACTGCATCCTGGCACATCTGGGACCCAGACCGTTGGTGCCCCCTCTGCTGCCCCTGCACCACCTGTGGTGTCAGGGTGGGACCTCCTCAGGGGATGGGGCCTGGCCTCCTCCTTAGGCTGGTGTCAGAGGGGCCATTGTCACCCAGGATCAATTGCTGGTCATGGTGCACAGGATTATTCATTGGAGCTATGAACACCATATACGCCAGATTGCGGGCATGCTGGCCAACCTGGTGGGGCAGTATCACCATGGTGCCCAGCCTCCAGCACAGCCAACCTCGTGGCAGCAAAGGAGCAGTGTTGACAGCTGCATGGATGGGGACATGAGTCACACTGCTGCCATCTGGAAGAATGGGCGGCTTGGATACCACAACACCCTCCCCAGCCAAGGTGTTCACCCTCTTATGTGTCACACACTGCCCCTGTCTGATGTCATGTTTGTCTTGTCTATCAGCAAATGCATCCTCTCCTACCAAGCTTACCTCCCCATATGTACCTATGTTCATTCTCCAACATTCCACTTTCACCTTAATAAAAAAAAATGGGCACCTGTCCCAAAAAAAAAAAAATCACTCCATACATAGCTCTCCATTTTGCATGTGTTTACTGGACACAAGTAATTTGTTCCAGTTGGCCTGACAATGCAGTTATGTTGCCCTCACCCCTCTCTCTGGGGTTTGACAGTCCAAATTCATCTACAAATTCAGTCAAAGTTTACAGCTGTTGCTGTACAATAAATGGATAGCTATGGTTCTTTCCCACACCATTCCTGCACATCCCTATCTGCCTTTCACTATGTTTTTCTCTTTGCTTGCCCCATTTCACCACTTTCCTATCACCCATTTTCTTTTCTTTATATATTTTTTTTGTGCAGAGCTGTGCGCCACACAGCATTGCGCAGCTTGGCTTAGCTCAGCTAAATAGAGCTTTAATACTTAAATGTGTTTATAACATTGTCAGATACATGTGCAAAGTAAACACCACTGCCATGTTTGGAACCTGAGCCCCTCAGACCTAAAGCTCACTGCATTAACTCATCATGTCATGTAGCTCTTAATTAAAATAGGTGTTTTCAGCAAAATATATAGTGATTGCCATTTACAGTCATTGGGCATGTCTCAGTGGAGCTGCCTGCTGGGCCACACTGCACAAATTGGAATAAAATGTAATGCGAAAATGGGAGTGTATCTTGGACTCTGGTGCAATAATATACCACTAGATGGCCACAGAGATAATAATGGATGTAAGTGAGGCCTCAATGGCTTCGATGGCAGGTTAATGTGCCCTTTTTATCAGCAACATGTTTAAACACATTTGCTAAGGCATCAATGGCAAAGTACATGTTCGTCTGGGACCCTGGTGCAGAAATACAGCCATAAAAAGCCATGCACATACTGATAGATGCAGACTATGTGTGTCACAGCCTGTATGTCTGCACATATACCTTGCAAATACACCTGCTGTAGCAGAGATTCAGTAGGTTAGTCTAGTAAATGCCTTGCATGCAGTACATTTTGCCACACACAATCCTGGGTTCAAATCCAGTTTTGTGTTTCAGTTCAAGTGCATTATTGTCAAGATAGCAAATAATGACTGAGTTATATGTTCTTTATCTGCACAGCTTACTGCTAAATAACAGATTGCTCTCCATTTTTGCAAGTCAAAGGCCTTCGGCTAGGGAAACACTGCACATATCCATATAGCCAAACTGTAGCTTGCCTACTACTCTGTTATTGTCACTGTTGCAAAACAGATGTAGCTTAATCACATGCCTCAGATGGATTATAAAGGGTACAATTACCCTGGCTCTGCTGTAATGCCAGGGCTGACACAGCTGCCAAAGTTCCATGTACAGCTTGTTGTCTGGCAAAATGTTCAAACTCCACCTATGTGTCCTAGGCTGCAGCAGAAGCTGCAGCCTGTAGCATATGCAGCTGTATGTAGAGGTAGCTGCTACAGACTTACCATACCTCCCAAACTCCTAGCACAAGGAATACAGACACAGCCATATGTAATGGGGGACAAGGGCCCAGAGATAGGGACATGTTTAACAGTTTGCTCCTACAAAGATAGTAAGTTGATAGAATAACAGCTATTGCATTAGCAGGCATATTCTGATAGATATGAAGTCTGACACTCAAATGTCTATCTTTCATTACTGACCTCAACCCACAATGCATACCTGTGAGCTGCCAGATAACTACAATGTCATGTGACACTGAACACACATATGAGGCAAAACTGTGGACATACTGCATAAATCTCTATAGCTGGCAGTTATGTTGCCTATCCTCTGCAATGCTGTCGTTTCCATACCACAGCAATGTCCGTCTTAACAATTAAGAAAGGGGCCCAGGTCTACATGAATGCCTTATATATTGCACTGTGGTGGCATATCATTGGCTAGTGATAGTGCCCTTCAGCTGTTTTGGCTACAATTAGCAAATATGATCCACAGATCCCTCTTAAGAGAGACGTTTGCAACTATGTATTTAACTTGTCTAATTATTGTTTTTGTGATTCTGAACTTTTTGTTCTAAATCTAGGACTTAAGTTTATTCCGACAGTAGTCTCTAGGCTACATGATATACAAAAAGATGTATATTTATTTGGTAGGAAGTTGTATCTTAAACATTTTTTTAGTCAAGTTAATGATTGTGAACAGAATTTTACTGAGGACAGCTGTTCTTTTTCCTCATCTGATAGTTTCTATTCCTGTGCTTCTGAAGAGTTGGTTAATGCATATTTTAAATCTGACACAACTAAGATACCCTCTTCTAGTCAGTTTTTTCCACATATATTGAATGGTGATGTCTCGAACTTTATTAAATTGGTTAATCATTTTACAGAGTTAACTTATAATAAATTTATGAGTAATAAAAAGAATATTAAATATAATATACAGTATCAAGACTGGCAGATTTTGATGGCATTAAGTAAAAAGAATGAAATCATCTTTAAGCCAGCTGACAAAGGCAACAAATTAGTAGTTTTGAATGTTTTAGACTACTTTAACATGTGTATGGAACATCTTAATGATGTAAGCACTTATGAAACAGTTGGTCTGGAGTGTTATAATACAGCCATAGCCTCTTATAAAGTTCTTATACATAAAGGTTTGAGGTTGGGCTACTTTAATGCTCAAGACATTAAAAATTAATTTCAGTTGGATAGGTGCTCCATGGCTTATTTTTATTGTCTCCCTAAGATACATAAAAATTTGCCTAAGCCACCAGGAAGACCCATTGTTTCACGGCGCCATTATTTTTTACATAATTTGGGAATTTTTTTGCACAATTATCTTTTACCATATGTTACATTGTTGCCATCTTATATTACTAATGTTTTTGATTTGATAAATAAAATTGGTGACATTAATTTGAACAACAGGATGTATTGGGTGACGGTTGATGTCAAAAGCTTATATACTAACATTAGTCATGTTTTTGGATTAGAATCTGTTAGATTTTTTCTTGGAGAATCTCCAGCAACAGAATTTGTTGTTGAGTTGTTATCTTTTTCTTTGAACAATAATTTTTTTGAGTTTAACAATATATTATATCGTCAAAAACAGGGTACAGCCATGGGGGCAGCTTTTGCCCCCATGTATGCAAATTTGGCAATGGGTCTATTTGAAGTTGGAATTATATATAGACATCAATTTTTTCAGAAATATGTTGTTAAATATTTTAGATACGTAGATGATTTGATCTTTCTAGTAGAAGGGGGTAGCTCACAGGTTCACCAATTTATTCTTGATTTAAATCGGAATAGGTTTTCTTTAGAATTTGATGGTATGAAGATACGCACTTGCATGCCTTTTTTGGATATTGTTTTAGATATTACTAATGGTACACATTTGATAACTTCTGTTAATAAGAAATTTGTAGGGGGCACACAATATGTCCATTTTACTAGTGGACACCCCCCACATACTATTAACTCTTTGCCATATGGTGAAATGCTTAGAATGTCTCGTTTATGCAATAATAGTGAATCTTTTGGTAAAGAATTTCAACATTTGTTAGATTCTTTCTCAACTAGAGGTTATAGTAAAAGTATATTATTAGACAGTTATGAGAAGTTTTGTGGCAATAATAAAAAAACAACTTCTGTATTTTACAATGGTGTTTACAACCATAGGGAGGTGACTAATATGGATGAACGAGAACCAGAAAATATATATTTTGTCACTACCTATGGTAGTTTTACACCAGAACTTGTTAGAATAATTTTACAGTTTTGGGAATATTTATGTTTTCTTAACAGTGTCCAACCTTGGTTAAATGCAGTATTGAAATTTTCTTATCGCAAAGGCAAAAGTATAAAAGATTTTTTGGTTAAAAGTAGGTTTAGTTTTCCAACAGAGACAATATTATATAATGTGAGTAACATGAGGACACACCAGTGTGGCAAATGTAAAGCATGTCAGTTTGTTACTTTAGATTTTACATATATCAATCATATTCCCTTTAAAGTTAATGGCAATTTTCATTGCAATTCTGAGGGTGTAATTTATGCACTTTGTTGCCCCTGTAATAAATTTTATATAGGTGAAACGAAGAGGGCTTTTAAGACAAGACTTTTGGAACATGTGAGAGATATCCAAAATAAAAAAATAGAAAGCCCGGTGGCTATGCATTTTTTAAACTTTCATAATAGTGATAGTAAGGGGTTAAAAGGATGTGTTTTAGAACAAATAAACTATTACAGATATGATAATATGAATATTAAGCAACGTTTGTTATATAAAGAAGCTGTATATATTTTGAAATTTAAAACTTTGTGTCCAGGAGGTTTAAACGAAGATTTTAATTGGAAAATGTTGTTAAATTGATTGTGATTATTCAATTTACCAGATTGTTTAAATGATTTTATTGATTAATTGTAGTACTATATATATGGATTCAGTATTTGGTGTTATTTGTACTCTTTGAAGGCTGTGGCCGAGACGTCAGAGATACAATAAATTGCTTTTGGTGGACTTCGTTTGTTGCTGTTTTTAAAGAGAAGAGCTACTTTTACACATAAATAATATGAAAAAATACATGATATATTACACAAAATACATAATATGCATATGCATAATAGATATAACAAATACAAAGGTGTGCATGCTTTGTGACATTCATCAATACTTGCATAATATGACATCTGCAAATATTTACGTAACAGTAAACGAGACAAATATCATACAATATCTTCTAGCAACTCAATAGCAAGGAACTTGTTTTGGCATAAAAGACTTCAGAATTTCTGCTAGGCAATGTGAACAATAGTCTACAGCTTTACATGTGAGCAAGCCTGTCTTAATAGTGAGGTGTCATATAAGAGCATATTAGTTCAGTTCACTGAGTTTGGACAAGAAAGACAGAAACTGCAGTAACCAGTAAGCCCTCCTCCAAAACGTAGCATCTACTGACAAGCTGCATACTGTCCAAGGAGTAGGTATGATAAAGATAAATACAAATACATTGTAAATTGTAATGCTTACTATGTCACTACTAGTAGACGGTATCAAAGCTGGGATATCATAACTGTAACCATGACCATAGTTTTTTAGCAGACTGATCCTGTACTAATTAAATCAGTTGGATAATTGTTTTTTTTACTTTAAAAAAATATTTCTATAGCACTGATACAACTGCTTCCTTGCAAATAATATATATATATATATATATATATATATATATATATATATATATATATATATATCTATATATATATATATATATATATGGGTACATGTCAGTTCATCGACAAGTTAGAAGATCGACATCCACTTCACCGACACATGAAATAATCGACATCGCAAATCACGGACATTTAACAGGTAAGAAGTTTAAATTTCGCTAATCATGCCTACCATGTTTTAGTAAGTGTGGCAGTGTTATGCATGTGTGGTAGGCATGATTAGCGAAATTTAAACTTCTTACCTGTTAAATGTCCGTGATTTGCGGTGTCGATTATTTCATGTGTCGGTGAAGTGGATGTCGATCTTCTAACTTGTCAATGTACTGACATGTACCCATATATATATATATATATATATATATATATATATATATATATATGTATATATATATATATATATATATATATATATATATATATATATATGTCTATTTCACTTACCCAAACGCCCACATCACTGACTTTCAGTTTGTCGAGAAAAATGCACCAACAAACCAGAAGACCGATATCCGGAACACTGACATTCCACTTGAGGTAAGTAACCACTTGGCCATCCTGTTGAACTTTGCCCCTTACCCCCATGGTAGTGCGATCTTGGAGTTGGTATATTTAGTTAGGGGTGTTGGGGGCAAAGCCCCCCCACATGGGGGGGTGTGGGTTTACTTTTGTTTTTTTTTTGTTTTGGGCTGGCCAAGCAGTTACATACCTCGAATTGGAAGTCAGTTTTCTGGATGTTGGTCTTCTGGTTTGTCAGTGTATTCATCTTGGCAAAGGGAATGATGGTGACATTCGGGTAAGTGAAGTAGATCCATATATATATATATATATATATATATATATATATATATATATATATATATATATTTAAGCAAACAAAAACCTCCGTGACTGCGTGTAGAATAAAAAACAAATACCCCACAGCTCACCGATGGAACATATAATATATCCAATACTGTGTATATATATCCAATACTCAGTGAAAAACAGCGGATGACTTAAAAATGAAGTTTAATCGACGTAAGCGCTTTCAAGGTATTCAAACCGCTTCTTCAGACGTAATACACAAACTGTTAAAACAGAAGCATTTAAATACAATTACATCACTTCCTTAATTACACAATTAACTTCTAAATACGATTAAAAATGAATTAATATTATAAACAACTAAACATGCCTAGATACAAGCTGAGACTAACAAAACGAATAAATAAATAAATGCACTAGAGCACAAATCCAATAAGTATTATGCAGTACAGTCGCAAAAGCGAAAAAATTTATTAAAAATGTATTAAAAAATATAGCATATTATTACTAGGGTATAAAATGCAACTAAAGACATTATTTAAGTGACCTGGCTTTTAATGCTGGTCTAAGAGCAATGCTCTCATTCAGTCCCCTACCCATATGTGCAGCTAAACGAAGAATCCATTTCAATTCGGATTCTTCAGTAGAGTTCACAATGTCTCCACCTCTGATGTTGACATGCTGCACATGTAGTACCTGGAACAAAAACACATGTCCCTGGCCATGTATAAGCATGTGTTTCGCTATGGCACTGTTGGACTCACTTCTGGAATAACAATACAAATGGTCTCTAATACGCTCGTGTAGCGAGCGATTAGTTTTACCTACGTAAAACTGAAAACAGAATTGACATGCTGCTACATATACGAGGTTCCTGGTGTTACAATCAGCCCTACACCAAATATGCCATAACCGGCCATCATTAGGGTTTCGAAAAAACCTTGAAGTGTCAATGTAAGGGCACTGGGGACATGAGCCACACTTATTAGTTCCATAAAAACAGTCTAAGGGGACAACACACTTATTCACACTGAGATCCGGAAAGCATAACTGTTGTTTTAAATTCTTCAAATTACTAAAAGTATAATATGGACAGTTGCCAACTACAGATCTAATATCATCATTAGCTACCAGCATATTCCAACTCTTAAAAATGGTGTTCTGTACCATAGAAATATTCCTGCAATATGGTAACACAAGGGGTAGTCTTGATCTATTGGTACTCACTTTGTTCAATCTGCCCGTGTTACTTGAATAAAAAGGTTTACCTCTGGACTGTCTTAGTCTACATACATCAGCACATGTGCTATCAACTATATTCATGGGATAACCCCTTGTTGTAAAAGCATTCTTAATGCTATCTAACTCATTGCAGAATACCTTGTCATCAGAGCAGAGGCGGGACGCCCTCAATGCCTGACCCTTGACAATATTCTGAAACGTTCTAGGGTGGTGCATACTATCGATAGCTAAATATGCAGCTCTGTGACAAGGTTTTCTAAACAATCTAGTTGCAAACCCTTTGTCCGTTCTATAAACAGTCACATCTAAAAAACTTATTGAGTCAATTGACTCTTCCATAGTGAATCGCAAAAAACTACTGATACTATTAACATGATTAAAAAACGAATCCAAGGAAGTTCTAGACCCCGACCACAAAATAAAAACGTCATCAACAAAACGTTTATAAAGAACAACATTGGGGCAGCTTAACATTGCATCCCTCTCCCACGCAACCATAACTAGGTTAGCGTAGGAGTTCGCACAGCTAGTGCCCATAGCTACGCCAGTTGTTTGTTTGAACAGGCTATCTTGAAAAACAAAATAATTGTTGTCAAGAACAATCTCTAATAGCAGACACAAAAAATCTGCCTCTATTAAGGACATAAACCCACATAGGACGTTCTTAACCATCTCTAAACCCATATCATTGGGTATACACGTGAATAGTGAAACTACATCCATAGTAACAAACTGGAATGTAGATACATCACCACTGATGTTAATAAATTCATGAAGCTCATTCAAGAATTGTCCAGTGTCCTTCAATACTTGTGGGAAATGCCCCAATACTGTTTTCAGCCTAGTATCCAAATAAATGGATATCGGCTCAGTGAGCCAACCAGCCCCAGCGACTATGGGCCTGAAAGGTGGTAGAGTGCTGTGTTTATGAATCTTGGGTAGCCCGTTAATACGAGGTATTAGTGGGTACTCAACAACAAAATAATCATACAATTCATTAGACAATACACCCAAGGACCTAGATTCAAGCAACATATTACATACTCTGTCACAAGATTGTTCAACATCAGAAAAAGTTGCAGAGCAATATGAGTCAGTATTCAATAAGTCCAACATAGAGTCTATATAAAATTTTCGGTCCATTACGACAATTGAACCACCCTTGTCAGCAGGACGTACTATTATATCGTCATTTGATTTCAAAGAAGCAAGGGCTATGGACTCATTAACCGAAAGATTGTCCATTTCATTACTGTTCTCAAAATATATATATAGATAGATATAGATATATATTTGCAGGGAAGCATTTGTATCAGTGCTTTAGAAATATCTTTTTAAAGCAAAAAGCAATTATCCAACTGTTTGATTAGCACAGAATCAGTTGGCTTATGATATCCACAACTGAATGCCTTCATGTCTTCTTCTGTGTAACTTTTGTCATTATATATATATATATATATATATATATATATATATATGTATATACAGATAGATATAGTCACACACACACACACACACACACACACACACACACACACACACACACACACACACATTTATATATATATGTGTGTGTGTGTGTGTGTGTGTGTGTGTGTGTGTGTGTGTGTGTGTGTGTGTGTGTGTATATTATATATATATAATATATATATATATAATGTGGGTCTGCTTTGTATTATCAAAATGTCACTTACCTGAAAATCACATCCACGAGAAGACTTCGCCAAAAACTTTATTTTAATGAAAACCAGAATCACCAGATTTTTACACCGGGAAACTAACCACCAGACCACCACAAAAAATAACAAAAAAACAAATGAATGGAAGCAAATCAAACCCACCCAAGTGGGGGCTGCCCCTTCTAACTGAATATTACAACTCAGAATTTGCACTATACTGGGGAAAAGGGCAAAGTTCGCCATGGTGGCCAAGTGGGTAGTTTCCTGGAATCCAGGTTATTGTGATATACAAAAATGAGACCACAATAAATCATTTCAAAACTTTTCCCACCTTTAAAGGGACCTATAATCTATACAAATCAATTGAAAAACAAACAAATCTGTTAGGGGAAAATTATAAAAAATAAAAATATATACAATAAGCTGGTTGCATAAGTGTGCACACCCTTAAACTAATACTTTGTTGAAGCACCTTTTATAGGTTCATAGGTTCAGAGGTTGGTACTAGGCTATCAGCCCTAGGGCCTATACAAGCTTAGCCATAACAATTCGCTGGCTATTTCTTCCCACACTGTTTACTTCCCTGGACCCTGTCTAGCAAGGCGACTGACATGATCCCCAGGGTGAACTTCCTTTCTCCCATCCAATCATCAAGGTTCCTTTTGAAGAGGGCCAATGAGGTGCTCTGTTTTACATGTATGGGCAGTCTATTCCAGAGTCTGTGGAGTCTCTGGGTCAGGAACCTATCCCTCCAGCATGTTTTGTTTATTGTGATGACAAGGTTTAGATCCCTGGAGCATGTGGCTCTGAGGGATTGGGATTTCTTTAAGCGTAGCATGTCCAACAACTTTGGGTTTGACATGGCCTTCTATGTTAAGCAGAGATCACCTCAGAGTAGACGATATGTGACAAAGTATAGCTGGCGTTTTTTAAGGTGGTCAGCATAGGGCATCTGCTTTAGGCCTGTGATTCTTTTAAGTGAGGTATTTCTGCAGCCTTTCCAGTTGTTGCAGATGTCTTGAGAGGTACATACCAAATGGGGTGTTGTATTCTATAATGGGTCTAATGAGGGATGAGTACAGTGGGATAATGACCTCCTGTTTTTCTGGATGAAAAACCCTTAGTGATGAGGTGTGCCACATATAAGGATTTTCTGACTGTTGTGGTGATGTGGTTATTGAAGGTGAGACCACTGCCTACCTGTGTCCCTAAGTCTCTTATCACACTATCAGTGTTTAGTGTACTGCCCCTATGTAGCAATTCATGAGTACATGTTTTTCCCTAAAGGGGAAAACTATACATTTCTTGGCATTGAGCTTGAGCCCATGGCTCTGGCACCAAGCATATGTTTCTGTAAGGCCCTTTTGTAGACTATCCACATAATTTGGGGATTCAATAATGGCTCCCAGTTTGCAGTCATCTGTGAACTTTGTTAGCCAGGGTCCCTTAGTGTTGGCCTGTACTTCAGATAAGTAGATGCCAAACAAGAGCGGTCCCAGGACTGAACCCTGAGTTACACCACTTGTCACTTGTCTGGAGCTGGACTTGGAGTCAGCTACTTTTACAGTGTGGGTTCTGTCAGTAAGCCAGTTGGCAACCCATCGAGTGACGTAGGGATTAATGCCCAGCTTAGTAGGTTTATCTATGATTCCGGAGTGGGGGATGGTGTCAAAGGCCTTGGCAAGGTCCAGATAGGCTGTGTGGACTGCCTTACCCTCGTCCATGGCTCTGGAGACTGATTCGAAGAAGTCATTCGGGTTCAGGAGACAAGATTGGCCCTTCACAAACCCAAACTGGGTGGAATCCATTGTTTTAAGGTTGCCAATGTTTTTGTTTATAAGTTCCATGATAATACGTTCCATGGCCTTGCAGATCAGGCTTGTCAGACTGATGGGGCGGTAGTACCCAGGATCCAAGGTAGATCCCCCCTTGTGGAGTGGAATAACTGTAGCTGTGTGCCACTCAGTGTGCATGAAGCCTGAGGTGAGGCTATGATTAAACATGACACTTAGGTGAGGTGCCATTTCATTTTGTAGTTCATGTAGTACACAGCCCGGGATGTCATCTGGTCCTATGGATGCTGTATTCTTAGCTTTGGAGAGTGCGTTTTTTTACCTGTGTGGCCTTTATTACCAGAATTTGGCAATCTTTTGGTATTGAGATAGGCCCTTTAGGGGATGAGAGTGGGGTGAAGATGGCACTGAATCGATCTGCCAGGATACTGGCAATATCTTTGGGATCAGTATATTTAATGCCATTCTGTTGTAGCTCAGAGCAGATCTGAGCATTACCATTTAGATTCTAGGCATAGTTATAGAATGCCTTGTGGTTGTCTTCGGAATCTTTGGCAATTTTATTTTCGTAACTAGCTTTTGAGGATTTTATGAGGGATCTCAGCTTCTTACTGAGGTTGATAATGGAGTTTTTTTGCATCCTGGGAATTTCCTCTTTTCTGCAACAGTTTCTTCCTTTTGTTGTAAAGTTTGTTCATGGCAGGGAACCACCAGACTGGCTTCCTTTTTTTGGAGGAGAGCATCTTTGTTTTATTTGGGATGGCATGATTCATGCATGAGTGGATGTGCTCATACAGTGCCTTAGTGCAGGACTCAGCAGTCAAACTTTCAGTTCCCGTCTGCATGGGTGTCATGAAGTTTGTAACGTCTGACTTGAGTAGCATGACGTTGGCTTTGGAGAAGTTTTTTTATGGAGGTTTCCTTACTGGGGGGTGGGGTGGGATGTGGATGTTAAGGGTGATTTGCTTATGGTCTGACCTGACCAACGAGGAGGTGACCATAGGTGTTGAGCATCGATTTCCCATGTTGGTAATGACCAGGTCTAGAATATTGGAGACCCTGGTGGGACTATGGATTAGTTGATCCAGGTCATTGGAATTTATGAATTCCAAGAACAATTGGGCAAAGATGTTGGTACATGAGTAGTTTTCCCAGTTAATGGCAGGGTAGTTGAAATAGGTTCATAGGTTCATAGGTTCATAGGTTTATACTAGGCTATCTGCCCGAGGGCATTTACAAGCCTAGCCCATAGTTTTGTGGCTTACGCCACCCCTTTAGTATGGGGAACTATACCCATTATTTTGCTGTGCCTCTGTCGAGCAGTGACACTGAGGTAATCCCTGGGGTATATCTGCGATCTCCCATCCATTGGTCAAGATTTCTCTTGAACAAGGCCAGCGAGGTGCTCTGCCTCACATGTACCGGGATTTTGCTCCACAGCATAGGGAGTCTTTGGGTGATGAATCTATCCCTCCAGCACATCCTATTAATAGCCGTGTCGAGGTTTAAGTCTCCCGCCCTTGTGGCTCTGACGGATCTAGATTTTTTGAGGTGAAGCATATTCATCAAATCTGGGTTTGACATGGCCTTGTATGTCAGACACAGGTTACCTCTGAGCAAGCGGTAAGCGACTGAATAGAGCTGAAGTTCTTTCAGTCGGGCAGCATAGGACAGATTTTTGAGACCCTTTATCCTTTTGGTGAGGAACTCTTGTGGCCTCTCCAGCTGCTGCAAATGTCGGGTCAGATACATTCCGAATGGGGCATTGTACTCAATCATTGGTCTGATGAGTGATGAGTATAGGGAAACTATGACCTCCCTTGATCTAGATGTGAATCCCTTCATGATAAGGTGGGCAATGTAGAAGGTCTTCCTAACTACTTTAGCTACATGGGTGTCGAATGACAGGCTACTGTCAACCTGGGTCCCCAGGTCCCTAATAACTTCTTCTGTGCTCAGTGGATTGCCACCTATATGGTAGCTAGGGCTAACCTTGTTTTTCCCGAAGGGTATGACTATGCATTTTTTGGCATTTAACTTTAGGCCATGGCTCTGGCACCAGTTATCCATTTCTGTGAGACCCGTCTGAAGGATATCTGTGTCAGATGTGTTTTCGACTACAGCGCCCAGTTTGCAGTCATCTGCAAACTTTGTCAGCCATAACCCTCCTGTGTTTGCTTGTACTTCGGAAAAGTAGATGCCAAACAAGAGTGGGCCCAGGACTGAGCCCTGTGGGACACCACTTGTGACAGGCTTTGAGTCTGACATGGCGCCAGCAACTCTGACCCTGTGGGTTCTGTCACTCAGCCAGTTTGCAACCCATCTTGTGATGTATGGGTTAACATTTAAGCTGATGAGTTTTTCAATGATACCCGAGTGGGGTATTGTATCAAAGGCTTTCGCCAGATCGAGGTAGGCTGTATGGACTGCCTTTCCCTCATCAATGGCTTTGGTGACTGTTTCGAAAAAGTCAACCAAGTTTAAAAGGCATGATCTGCCTTTGACAAAGCCAAACTGGGTTGGATCCAAAGTCTGCAAATTCCCTATGTCTTTATTTATGAGATCCATTATGATCCTCTCCATGGCTTTGCAGATAAGGCTTGTCAAGCTAATGGGCCGGTAATTTCCAGGGTCGGTGGAGGCACCGCCTTTATGAAGTGGGACTACTGTCGCAGTGTGCCACTCCCTGGGTGCGTATCCAGAGGTGAGACTATGATTAAACAGCTGTCCTAGCTGTGGGTTTAATTCCTCGTTGAGTTCGTGGAGCACACAGCCGGGAACACCATCAGGTCCCATGGATGCTGTGTTTTTTGCTTTGGAGAGAGCAGTTATCACTTGGGCGTTAGAGATGTTTGGGGGGCTGCAATCATTTGGTATAGATAACTCTCCTTTTGGGGGGGGGGGGGAGTTTGCACTGAACCTGTCAGCCAGTATGTTGGCAATGTCTGTAGGATCAGTAATCTTCACATCATTTTGAACTAGTTCTGAGCATATCTGGGAGTTTCCTCCCAGGTTTCTAACATAGCTAAAGAAGGCCTTATGATTGTCTTTTGAGTCTTTAGCTATTTTTCTCTCAAAGTTTGCTTTGGATGTTTTTATGAGAGCTCTTAGTTTTTTACTTGTAGTGATCAAAGGTGTCTTACCTTTTAAGGATTTTGCTCTATCTTGTAGTAGCTTCCTCCTTTTGTTGTAGAGTTTGTTTATGGCTGGGGTCCACCAGACTGGACGCTTGCCTTTGGTACAAAGAGTCTTTGTTTTGCTTGTGATTGCCTTATCCATGCAGTCCTGTAGGTGCTGGTAGAAGGCATTTATAAGTGATTCAGCGGCTTGGGTACTGTTTTCCGCCGGCTCGGGGGGCTTAAAGGAGACCACACTAGTCTTTAGAAGTGTGAAGTCGGCTTTCGAGAAGTTCTTTACTGTGGTCTTTTCTTATTTCAGGTGGGGGGTGGGATGAGGACCTCCAGCGAGATTAGTTTGTGATCTGATCTCACCAGTGAGGGGTATACTTCCGGTGTTGAACATTGTGCTCCCATGTTCGTGATGATGAGATCAAGTATGTTTTCTCCTCTTGTGGGGATGGTGACTAGTTGTTCCATGGCATTTGAGTTTATGAATTCCAGGAACTTTTGGGCTAGAGTGTTTGGGCTTGAGTAGTGTTCCCAGTCTATATTAGGGTAATTGAAGTCACCTAGTATGATGGTGTTTGGAGATACATTTATCCCCTCCAGTGTTTTCAGGAAAGCCATGTGAGGTTCCTGAGTTTGTGAGGGTGGCCTGTAACATGCTACAATTTGCAGAGCAGTCTTGCCTATGGTTAATTGCACCTGGATGGTCTCCGATGCATTGTGCATTGCCACCAATCTTGAGGTGTGGGTGTCCTTGATGAATATGGATACCCCCCCTCCTTTCTTGGTATTGTCCGGATTTTGGGGCCGGAACGCATGGTGTTTGGTATATTAATATTTTCCAGTATGTTTAGAAAGGTGTAGTTAGAATCTTGGGGCATGGCAGGGGATCTGTAGCAAGCTACAATTTGGATTGCAGTCTTACCTAGTGTTAGTTGCACCTGGAGAATTTCAGACACATTGTGTTGGGCAACTAACCTGGTGGTGTGAATATTCTTGGTGAATATGGACACTCCTCCACCTTTAGTGTTTCGATCCTGGTTTAGTGGCCGAAAAGTGTGGTAAGAGTTGTGGCCTGGTATTGCAGGGGTGCTCTCTGGAGCCTTGAATCAGGTCTCAGTTACTGCACAGATATCGATGTTCTCCATTTTTAGGAGTGCCTTGAGAGAGTGCATTTTGAAGTTTAGACTTCTAGCATTGAGTAGCATTACCTTCAGATTTTGCATCCTTGTATCTGTTATGGTGGTTGTTTTGTCCTTTGATCTTTGCCTAAAAAAGGCAATATAGGGGTGCCGAGAGCCTTAGCCAGTAACCTGAATCCCAGGGGTGACAGGTGCAGACCATCTCTGGCAAAGCATCATGGTCTGTGAATCATGTCATCCTAGGCAGACAGATACTGGATCCCCTTTGAATGACACCAGAAGCTTAGCCAATTGTTGAAGTCAATCATTTTGTCCTTATATTGTGGTATCATTCTGGGTGAAGGCAGGATGCTACTTAGGGCTAGGGTCATACCTGCCTGGGCAACATGATCTGAGAGCTCTTCCATGTCTCTTTTCATGTAGTCCAGGGAGGTATGTCTCAAGTCATTCACTCCAACATTGGCAACGACAGAGTTATATTTGCACTTGTTGTGGAGTGACTTGAGTGCATGAGTTATGTGGTGGATCCTGACACCCGACAAGTTAATTTAATTACACCATTCAGTCTTTTTGGGTACACACCTGCCATCAATTAAAGAGTGTCTGATTAACCTCAAATAAAGTTCAGCTGTCCTAGTAGGAATTTCCTGACATTTACTCATTTGCCTGCTACAGCAAAAGCCATTGTTCCCAGAGAACTTACAAAGCATCAAAGGAATCTCATTGTTGAATGGTATCAGTCAGGAGAAGGTACAAAAAGATTTCCACAGCATTGGTTACACCATGGAATACAGTGAAGACGGCCATCAAAAAGTGGAGAAAATATGGGACAACAGTGACGTTGCAAAGAACTGGACATCCCTCCAGAATTGAAAAGACAAGACAAAAACTGCTCAGGGAGGCTTCCAAGAGACCTACAGCAACACTGAAGGAGCTGCAGGAATTTCTGGAAAGTACTGGTTGTGTACTATGTGTGACAACAATCTCCCAAATTCTCCGTATGTCTGGGCTATGGGGTAGGGTTGCAATACGGAAGCCTTTTCTTACACAGAAAAACATCCAGGCCTAGCTAAAATTTGCAAAACAATATATCAAGTCCCCCTAAAGCATGTGGGAAAATGTGTTATGGTCTCATGAGATCAAAGCTGAACTTTATGGCCACAATTCCCAAAGGTACGTTTGGTGCAAAAACAACACTTCGCATCACCAAAAGAACACCATCACCACGGTGAAGCATGGTGGTGGCAGTATCATGCTTTAGGGTTGCTTTTCTTCAGCTTGAACTGGGGATTTAGTCAAGGTGGTGGGAATTATGAACAGTTCCAAAAACCAGTCACTTTTGGCCCAAAATCTTCAGGTGTCTGCTAGAAAGCTGAAGATGAAGAGGAATTTCACCTTTCAATACGACAATGACCTCAAGCATACATCCAAATCAACAAAAGAATGGCTTCACCAGAAGAAAATTAAAGTTTTGGGATGGCCCAGCCAGAGCACAGACCTAAATCCAATAGAAAATCTGTGGGGTGACCTGAAGAGGGTTGTGCACAAGGGATGCCCTCTCAATCTGACAGATTTGGAGCACTTTTGCAAGAAAGACTGGGCAATTATGGCCAAATCAAGATGTGCCATGCTGATAGACTCCTACCCAAGAAGAGTGAATGCTGTAATTAAATCAAAAGGTGCTTCAACAAAGTATTAGTTTAAGGGTGTGCACACTTATGCAACCAGCTTATTGTACATTTTTTTTATTTTTCATATTTTTTCTCCTAACAGATTTGTTTGTTTTTCAATTGAATTGTACAAGTTATCAGTGACATTAAATGTGGGAAAAGTTTTGAAATGGTTTATTGTGGTATCATTTTTTTTTAATTTCACAAAAACCTCACATTTTAACAGGGGTGTGTAAACTTTTTCTATCCAGTGTGTGTGTGTGTGTGTGTGTGTGTGTGTGTGTGTGTGTGTGTGTGTGTGTGTGTGTATTGACTATTCTATGTTGCATTTTATTTCACAGGACTTTTATAATCATTGTAATGCCTGTGATAACTTGGGTTGTAACTGAAAAGGATTTTTGAATCAGTTCACCCACGTTGTTAACAAATAAAACATACAATTATTAAAATGTTACTAAGCCTTGGCTTCCTTAACCATCTTTCTGTAAAATAGCACATGGGCTAGTTACATTTAAGTTGCAGTATATACTGTACCTGATAGTGATAAACACTATGTTTAAAGTCATCATTTTATTATTTTGTACAGTACGTACATAGGTTAAAAAGGTATTTAAAATCTAAGCGGTTCAATATTATGTTCAACAATCTGTGGAAAAAAAAAACAAACATCTTACGAAGTTGGAATGAGGCAGTTTTAACACAGGATGGACTCTGCATACTTTGTAAGTGGCTACTTGTAATTGTGCAGAACTAGCATGTAGGAATCTTTGCAGGGCAGAAGCTGAAAATAAGTTAATGGGGACAATCTAAGGAGTATATTAAGCAAAGACAGTGTGGTAGGTAAGACAGACTGAGTCATTCTTTTAAAAGAAATAATTTTGCTTCCATTCAAAACTTTTAGAAAAAAAAGATTTCCACAAAAAAGAAAGCGGCTTCCATGTTACTGCAGTTTTGAGAACCTTGGCTGTGTTTCTCTCTCCCCATCACATATATGTATGTACAAAACCACTGTGAAATTATGTCCTACTGTTTAACCAAGCCATGAATCTGCATTATTATTTGCTTGTTGCACTATCTGGCTTTTAATAAATGTTATCCTTTTATGTCAGTTATTGTTTTATGAGAAAGGTCACATTACTTGGGGTCAGTTACAGTCCAAACATTATCAAACGTAATCCTGCTAAAGGCATCTGAACCATATATGGATATTATTGAGACGAGGTCTGTTGCTGTGGGACTGGAGGTGGTTTGGAATGTGTCTTACATGATGGCTTACAACCAGCAATGTTTACTCAAACTTTGGAGTAGTAAGAGAAAAGAAAAGAAGATGAAAAAAAAAGCATGTTTGAAACCAGATCTAAATATCTTAATTCACAAGAATCTGAACTGTGGGAAGACAATTCTGCATATTTAACAGCACAGAAACAAAAGACTTGCTGTTACTGAGATAGCATACTGTATATCTGATACAATAGTTAAAAGGTCATAGGAGTGGATAAGGAATGCAATACATGGAGAAGTGGAAAAACACACTAAAAGTAGAGCATTTCTTGAGAAAGCATTTTTTTTTTTTTTGTCAAAAATCAGGCCACTGCAGTTGATGTTTTATTATATAATAACACAACATTTTCATCTGGGAAACAGAAAGCACAGGATAGATATTTTTGTACCTTTTTATAATTCAGTGAAAATAAATAGAGAATAGATTAGAATCTAAAAGCTACACAAGATTTGCAGTGGAAAATAGACTATGGAAATGTTAGAATGCATATACTCATGGGAAGCACTTGTTGCTTCAATACATGAACTATCAGCTTTGTAAGCTTGAGTAAAGAGTCCTTCTATCCTGGTGGCTTGTGAAGCACAAAGTACCAATCAGATTGTCATTGTCTGAGAACAGGTGCTGTGATACTGATAGTAGGTAAGATGGTATGCTGACAGTTTTGAGTTGTCACTTCAGATCTCTAGGGTCTGGGGTTTAATTATGTCCTTATTCACTGCATATGAGGAGACCACATATTCTTCCCCTGTCTGTGGACATATTCCAGTTTCCCGCTACCTCTAAAGATATGTTGCTTAGGTGCTGTCAACTGTCCAGAGATGTGTGTGTGTGTCTCTTTAGCAGCTGCCTTTTGGTTGATATGCACCCTATCTTGAGGGCATTCTGTAGCTGCCTATCTGCCTGTGTGACTCCCAACACACTGAAAAAATAGCATCAATTCAAACAGAATGAACCATACTTGTCATTATGTCATATGCTGGTATTTCTGCACTGCCCTCTGATTTCATTACTGTTTTGTTGCTGACATCTACTCATTTCATGCAACCTTTATACTTTCTATGGCAGCATGTTTTCACCACTACCTCTGTCTGTTTGGCTTCACCATATTTTTCCTTCTTCTCTCCATTATTCAATAACTTCCTGCTGTGGTTCCTCTATACTTCTCACCTGCATACTTTGTCAGTGATCCACCCAAGTATATTGGAATCTTTGTAGTCTAAGATTCAAAATGTTTCTAATAAAAAGAAATACAATGTTTCTAATGTTCAGCTGTTTCTCAAGTCCTTATGCACCAAACCCTGTTAAATGTTTTCAAGATTATATCAGTGCATTTTTTCATATTATTACTGCTAAACAAACAACACGTAAGTTATATTATACATATACTAATTTTTGAATTTCTCTGTAATTGTACCTCTGATGTATATAACTATTGTTCTGGACTGAACAACAATGTAGCATATTGTAAAGCATTTTTTCATTTAAAATTTGTTACTGATGAAAAAATTGTTCATAGGTTCATAGGCAGGTATTAGGCTATCGGCTCTAGGGCCTATATAAACCCAGCCAAAAACTTACCCTGGTTTTGCCACTCAAGAAAATTATTTTCCTGTGCTATTGTCAAGCAGAGCCACAGAAGTGATCCCCAGGGTAAATTTCCTATTTCCCATCCAATCATCAAGATCTTTCCTTGAAGAGTGCTAATGAGGAACTTTGTTTGATATAGATAGGTAGTTTATTCCAGAGTATGGGAAGTCTCTGGGACAGGAAGCTATCCCTCCGGCATGTTCTGTTTATTGTGGTGACAAGGTTTAGGTCCCTCGAGTGTGTAGCTTGGAGGGATTGGGATTTCTTTAAGTGGAGCATGTCCAACAGCTCTGGGTTTGACATAGCTTTGTATGTTAGGCAGAGATCACATCTGAGTAGGCGATATGCGACGGAGTAAAGCTGCAGTTTTTTGAGTCGGTCTGCGTACGGCATCTGTTTGAGGCCAGTAATCCTCTTTATGAGGTATTTCTGCAGCCTTTCCAGTTGTTGTAGATGTCTTGTGAGGTACATACCAAAAGGGGCATTGTATGGATTGTTTTTTTTAATTGTAGAGTGATAGAGTTTTTCCTCCCTGGGCCTCCACTGAAAGGTAGCTTTCTGCCCAGTCAGATTTTTCTTCTAAACAAATGAAAATAAATAAATATCAGTGCATAACTCACTGTCATACAATTATCGGTTCGTAGGTAGGTACTAGGCTATTGGCAAAAGGGCCTACGTAAGCCTAGCCAGCAAGGTTCCATAGCTTACGCCACCCAAAAAAGTTATTTTCCTGTGCCACTGTCCAGCAGAGACACAGAAGTGATCCCCGAGGTGTATTACCTATTTCCCAGCCACTCGAGATTTTTCTTGAAGAGTGCTAATGAAGAACTTTGCTTGACATAGATGGGTAGCTTGTTCCAGCGTATAGGAAGTCCCTAGGACAGGAATCTATCATTAAAGCACTTTTGCAAGTTTCTAAACCTCCTGAACCCACTGGTATGGTGGACTAAAAGTTATAGCCATATGTACCACACACACACACACACACACACACACACATATATATATATATATATATATATATATATATATATATATATATATAGATATATATATAAAACAGTACAGAAATACATACCGGATCGGTTGAGGCCTGGGTTAACAACGACCGCCACCAGTACTGTTGGCCAACAGGGTGCTGGCGGAAATTGGGATACTGTTGGCCAAAGGAGGAGAAGAGGGGGAAGGCATGCCCGAAGGCAGGTAAAGGCTAGGACTGTGACAGTGAGGGTCGGAACTTTGAATGTTGGCAGTATGACTGGTATAGGGAGAGAGCTAGCTGATATGATGGACAGAAGGAAGGTTGGTATATTGTGTGTGCAAGAGACCAGATGGAAGGGGAGCAAGGTTAGGTGTATGGAAGGTGGTTTCAAATTGTTTTATCATGGTGTGGATGGAAGGAGAAATGGCGCAGGCATTACCCTGAAGGAACAGTATGCTAAGAGTGTTTTGGAGGTGAAAAGAGTGTCAGATAGAGTGATGTTTATGAAGCTGGAAATTGATGGTATAATGATGAATGTTGTTAGTGCATATGCTCCACAAGTTGGGTGTGCGATGGATGAGAAAGAAAAATTTTGGAGTGAGTTGGATGAAGTGGTGATGACTGTACCCAAGGGTGAGAGGCTGGTGATTGGAGCAGATTTCAATGGGCATGTTGGTGATGGGAACAGAGGAGATGAGGAAGTGATGGGTAGGTATGGTGTTAAGCAAAGGAATGCTGAAGGACAGATGGTAGTGGATTTTGCGAAAAGGATGGACATGTCTGTGATGAAGACGTATTTTAACAAGGGGGAGGAGCATAGGGTGACATACAAGAGTGGAGGAAGATACACACAGGTGGATTATATCTTATGTAGAAGGGCCAGTCTGAAGGAGATTGGAGACTGTAATGTGGTGGCAGGGGAAAGTGTAGTTAGGCAGCATAGGATGGTGGTTTGAAAGATGACATTGGTGATCAAGAAGAGGAGGATGAGTGTGAGGGCAGCACCAAGGATCAAATGGTGGAAATTGAAAAAGGGTAATTGTGAGGTGATGTTCAGGGAGGAGTTAAGATAGGCACTGGGTGGCAGTGAAGAGTTACCGAATAGCTGGATAACTACAGCAGAGCTAGTAAGAGAGATGGCTAGAAAGGTACTTGGTGTGACATCTGGAAAGAGGAAGGAGGACAAGGAGACCTGGTGGTGGAATGAAGAAGTGCAGGAGAGTATACAGAGAAAGAGGTTGGCGAAGAAGAAGTGGGATTGTCAAAGAGAGGAAGAAAGTAGACAAGAGTATAAGGAGATGAGGTGCATGGCAAAGTGAGAGGTGGTGAAGGCTAAGGATAAGGCATATGAATAGTTGTATAAAAGGTTGGACACTAAGATGGGAGAAAATGACTTGTACCAATTTTCTAGACAGAGGGATCAAGCTAGTAAAGATGTGCAGCAGGTAAGGGTGATAAAGGATAATGAGGGGAAACGTACTCACAAGTGAGGAGAGTGTGTTGAGCAGATGGAAAGAGTACTTTGAGGGGTTGATGAATAAAGAGAATGAGAGGGAGAGAAGTTTGGATGATGTGCAGATAGTGAATCATGACATGCAGTGGATTAGCAAGGAGGAAGTAAGGATAGCTATGAAGAGGATGAAGAACGGAAAAGCTGTTGGTCCAGATGACATACCTGTGGAAGCATGGAGGTGTTTAGGTGAAATGGCAGTGGAGTTTTTAACTAGATTGTTTAATGAAATCTTGGAAAGTGAGCGGATGCCTGAGGAATGGAGAAAAAGTGTTTTGGTACCGATTTTTAAGAATAAGGGTGATGTGCAGAGCTGTAGTAACTACAGAGGGATTAAACTGATCAGTCACAGCATGATGTTATGGGAAAGAGTAGTGGAAGCTAGGTTAATAAGGGAGGTGATGATTAGTGATCAGCAGTATGGTTTCATGCCAGGAAAGAGCACTACAGATGCAATGTTTGCTCTGAGAGTGTTAATGGAGAAGTACAGAGAAGGTCAGAAGGAGTTGCATTGTGTCTTTGTGGATTTAGAGAAAGCATATGGGTGGGTGCCTAGAGAGGAATTGTGGTACTGTATGAGGAAGTCGGGAGTGTCAGAGAAGTATGTAAGAGTGGTGCAGAATATGTACGAGGGTAGTGTGACAGCAGTCAGGTCTGTGGTGAGAGTGACGGATGCGTTTAAGGTGGAGGTGGGATTACATCAAGGATCAGCTCTGAGCCCCTTCTTATTTGCAATGGTGATGGACAGGTTGACAGATGAGATCAGACAAGAGTCCCCATGGACTATGATGTTTGCATTGTGATCTGTAGTGAGAGTAGGGAACAGGTGGAGGAGACCCTGGAGAGGTGGAGATATGCTCTAGAGAGAAGAGGAATGAAGGTCAGCAGGGCTAAGACAGAATATATGTGTGTGAATGAGTGGGAGGCTAGAGGAATGGTGAGGATGCAGGGAGTAGAGGTGGGGAAGGTGGATGAGTTTAAGTACTTGGGATCAACAGTTCAGAGTAATGGTGAGTGTGTAAGAGAGGTGAAGAAGAGAGTACAGGCAGTATGGAGTGGGTGGAGAAGAGTGTCAGGAGTGATTTGTGACAGGCGATTACCAGTAAGAGTGAAAGGGAAGCTCTACAAGAGGGTAGTGAGACCAGCTATGTTATATGGATTGGAGACAGTGGCACTGACGAAAAGGCAGGAGTCAGAGCTTGATGTGGCAGAGTTGCAGATGTTAAGATTTGCACTGGGTGTGGCAAGGATGGACAGGATTAGGAATAAGTATATTAGAGGGTCAGTCCAGTTTGGAAGGTTTGAAGACAAAGCCAGAGAGGCAAGATTATGTTGGTTTGGACATGTGCTGAGGAGGGATGCAGAGTATATTGGGAAAAAGATGCTAAGGATGAAGCTGCCAGGTAACAGAAAAAAAGGGAGGCCTAAGATAAGGTTTATGGATGTGGTGAGAGAGGACATGCAAGTGGTTAGTGTGACAGAGCAAGATGCAGAGGACAGGAGGAAATGGAAACAGGTGATCTGCTGTGGCGACCCAAGAAGAAGATATATATATATATATATATATATATATATATATATATATATATATACACACACACACACACACACACACACACACACACACACACACACACACACACACACACACACACACACACACACACGTATATATGTGTGTGTTTATATATATATATATATATATATATATATATATGTATAGATATAGATATAGATTTTATATATATATATATATATATATATATATATATATATATATATATATATATATATATATATATATATATATATAATACGTATATACTAATTCTGGGATTGTTGTAGCTCAGAGAAACAGGAACACTTCAAGATATCACAACCATGTATTTAGTGTGTCACTGATTCACACTTGTCATTCCACAAGTCTGAGCATAGCAGTTAAAGTATATAGACATTCACCATGTAAACCAAATAAGGAAAATCCTAGCACCATGAACCAATGGAGAAAGCAGTATTGATGTATAAAACAAAGATATTTATTATGGAGATAAGCGTTTTCGCAACATTTCCTGGTTGCTTCTTCAGACCAAAATAACAACAAAATGAAGCATCCATATTTAAACGGCTCACTTTTTAAAAACAGCCAATCAATGATTGGTATTCAAGCAGAAAATTAGCTTAAGGGCATATAAAAGTATAAAGCACAATACATAAAAACAATGGGTAAAATGCATAAAAACACATTTTCACATATCAAAGAGCAACAAATAATCATATAAACACTGGAAGTATATGCATAAATAATAATCAATCTCAGGTTAGATTCTTCCTGAGTTTCCTGCCTTTAAGGACAGGCTTCAGGGATATATAGTCATTAAGTCCTGGTGGTCTATGTGCTGCTAGTGACATAATCCATCTCAGTTCTTTTTGTTCTGTATTATTAGTTATGTCTCCAAAACTATATGTCTACATCACTGTGTCATTGACCAAAAAATTAAAATAATGACCATCCCCTTAAGCATCATATGCTTAGCTATGGCACTATGTTCCTGCCTTTTCCTAAAGCAGTAATAATGATCTTTAATCCTTTCTTTAAGCTGTCTGTTGGTCTTGCCAATGTAGAATACATCACAGCACATGCAGGAGGCCAGATAAATCTAATTCTTGGACTCACAGTTTGCTATTACTTTAAACTTATACAGTCTATGTGTTATAGGATGGACACAATTATTACTAGTTTCAATAAACTCACAAAAGGAACAAGTGTTGCATCTTCTTGTGCCTAAGTTAAGCATAGGTTTAGCCACATGTTTATCTGTGTAACAAAGAATTTGTTTGAGAGATTTCTTATTTTTTTATCTAAACTTATGTTTATTTCCTACTGTCTCTCTTACCTGATTATCAGTGGTTAAAATATGCCAATTGTAGTCCAATATATTTTGAATCAACTTAGTGTCAGTTGAATGTGTCATACAAAAATTTAAGTTAGATTTGTTATATTCTCTGCCAATAATGACATTCTCCTTTCTACTGGATGGGCTTGAGAAGTAAGGTTTACCTGTACTATTTCTTTGGGTTACAACTAGCTCAGAGGCTTTGACAATCTCTTTCTGTCTATAGCCTCTTTTTTGGAAATCATTTTGTGGCATATTCAGACTACATTCAAAGTCCTGATCTCTCACATGCAGCCTAGAAGTACGTATGGCTTGATTGTTTATCATATTTTTAAAGATGTGGGATGGGTGCATACTTGTTCTATGTACATAGCTATTCCTGTAGCAGTCTTTCCGGTGTATCTTAGTGTATATCTTATTAGTTATATCATCCTTCAGGGCCCTAATATCCAAAAAAACAATATGAGTTCATGAGGTATTCATAGTAAATTTCAAAAAACTAGAACTATCATTCAAGTATGCTAAGATCTCATGTAGTCTATTTTCACTTCCTCCACAAAAAATAAACAGATCATCTACAAATTGCCAAAAGATTAGAATATCAGTCCTGAAAATGTTATCATTCAATAGGAATTTCTGCTCCCATGGAGCCATAACCAAGTTTGCATCGCTGTTGGCTGTGGGAGTGCCCATAGCTATGCCTGACACTTGCAGAAAGTATTTCACATCAAATGTAAAGATGTTAAACTCTAATATGAGTTCAAAGAGGAAACATATCAAGTCAGTTCTATCTGTAGTAAAAATACTCCCCCAGATTCATGAAGCTCGGCGCAAGTCCGGCGTAAGGCTTGCGCCGGCCGTGCGGCATAGATGTGGAGTAGTCGCGCCATATGCATATTAATGACGGCACGCAGCTGCCACAGCCACGTGCATAGGAAACATGCGCGAGTGCAAGGGGCGTATCGAAGTTGCACAGGGAGGCGCGTCAATGTCAGCTTTCGAGGAGCAACCTAAACTGCTGAATATTATATTCTGCCAGCAATAGTAATTGTACCTATCAGTGTCCGTGGAGACTGAAACGTATGCAAAGCAGAGTCTCTGCGAACAGAAAATGAAGACTCAAACACAAATGCACGGTAGGGAATAACGGGTCTCTACCTATGAACAAATGACAGGAAAACCGTGTACCTGTAGTCCAACGTAGTGTTGATAGCTATACCATGTGGAAGTGAAACGTATCAGATGTTAGCACGCTGCCAGTGGGTACGTCCAGTCCAACGGAGAGGGTCACCAGCCGACCCATAATCTGAGGGAGGGAACATAGCTGTGCAGATGTGTCCATAACAAAATACACGAGGAGAAATGTAGATATAGGTAGTGACCGTATGTCTGAATCATATCCCACAAGCCATGTAATAGTCACATACAAAAGGTATGTCCATATTTCACATACCAAATGTGATAGGAAATAGCATACGCATGTAAACAAAACAGAAGGAGCATATAAACGAGCCATAACAACACGGACACATGTAGGCTGAAAGGAACGGTATGATCCGTACCATCGACCAAGATTATCACCTGTCCCACTTTGTGAGCGACAGTACCTCTGTGGGCAGATGTGTCCTGACACAAACATGTAAAACTGGCAAATGTCCAGAGAATATAGGACATAATTCCTCCGTAGACATCATGCAATAGTTGCATTAAACATACTTCACTGGACATATAATACATAAATGTCATAACAAACAGAATAAGATACTGAAATGCTACAAGAATAAGCTTAGATATAGGCAAGAATTGTAAGTTCTATCTGCTGAACTGACCGTGGGTATGTGTCGGCCTGTAAAATATGCTGTGTTCACCGCAACTGTCACAGTAGGGTTGCCACCCTTACATATGGCCAAAGTGGCACATGTTTGGTACAGACATCAGACTGTACAGGCCAACACATACCCATGGCCAGTACAAAGGACAGAACATAACTGTTTTGCCTACAGAAAAGCATATTCCTGTAGCATTTTAGTTGCTTATTCGGTTTCTCATAACAGTTAGATATTTCAGATACAGAATTAACTGTTTAATGCAACTATCACATAAAATATAAGAAATATATTTGTCCTAAAATCTCAGGACATTTGCCATGTTGACAATTACATGTCAGGACACAACTGCCCAAAGAGGGACTGTCCCTCGCAAAGTGGGACAGGTGGTAACCCTATGCCACACTGTGGCCAATTGAAAAGGTGGAAACACAACCGTTGACTGTGGGGAGGCAATATCCACAACGGTCGGACATGTGTAAGGAATAGCTTGGACATAGGAAAAGGTGCCATCCTACCAATGAGTAGAACAGGCTGGAAAAATCCAGAAGTCAGTTGTATAATCCGAATGTGTATGTGACCCAGTCGAACGGGTAGTACCCGGATACACCAACCAAGTAATGAATGTGAAGTAAGGGCTTGTACCTATGTGTGTGAGGTATAGCATGTGGAAAGCAAACATGGCAGGGTAGTCCACACAACCATAAAGGTACCCAACACATGTAGGGTAGTCAGTGTGTAACTCTGGCCGTGTCATGGGCCAACAACCAAAGTAGTGCTCTATGGGGTGTGAGTAATTTGCGTGTGATGGGTGTGTGTTTAATGGTAAATTCCTCAAAGGCGATACTTGTGTCATATGCAGAAAAGGTGAACCGGAGGTGTATGAGGGGGCAGCAGGTGAAGTGGAAAGAAACACAACCTCATGTAGAAACAGCTGCAAGACAGGCCATAGTGTAGAACACAATCCCACAAACATATGAATATGGAAATATGCGAGACAAATGTATAGATACGGCACCATCACATACCCACAGATGGGTCCTGATGGAACTGGCTATAACAAACGCAACACACCTGGATGCATAATAGCCTACCCAGCATACCCTCCACAACACACAACCTGCCACCATACCAGAACATTCCCCAAATCCAGCCGTACTTGGTCCACTGGTTTGTTGCAGAAACAGCTACACACAGTGACCCCTACGCATATGCAGTAGGTATTGTCACCCTAGAAATTGTCAGGATTGTGCTTCCTGGTGAAACCTAACTCGCTTACGGGACCTATTCCGATTGGTTCTGGAAAGGAAAGCTTTGTTAGACTCATAGTCCCGTAAGTCTCTAAGTAATTTACCCTTTTTCCTTTCCAACAACACCAATTCATATTCTTTGAGTTTTTCGTTAGTTTGTTTAAGAAACTCATCCATGGTGGAAGAAGGGACATGTGTAGATATTTCACTACATAACTTTTTAATGTTGGAACACAATTCCTTTTGTTTTAACTGATCTCTCTCCACTAAAATACGAAGCCATTCTGTGACACACTGATGTGCAGCAGCCACCCAGCGTTTGTGGAACGCTACATGAGTGTCAAGAGACAAATTAAAAGGAGTGGTGGGATCTTTAAACACTCTTAGACCCCTGGGGGTAATGTCAATGTCTAAATACTTTTGCAAGCCACAAATATTAAAAAAAGTCGCTGTTTCCTTCCACATCTTTTTTTCTAGTTCTACAAATAACGTTTTACTTTCTGCATTCATGGAAATGGGAGTCTTTCTCCCCACATTAGAAAAAGGATTGGGGAAACGTTGGCGTCTCTCATCTTCCCATTTCTCCCAGGCAGAAACATTTTTATCAGTAACATTTCTAAATGTAGGCTGACGCTCACCACGTTCTGAAGAATTGCTGAGAAAATTGTCCAAGGATAGCTGACTGCCATCCACATGATCACGAAAAACTCTGGGGAGGTGGAGATTAGGATCAGTAGACATGGAAAAACAACTTGGATCCAAAGATAACAGCAACAAACGAAGTCTGCCAAAAGCAATTTATTGTATCTCTGACGTCTCGGCCACAGCCTTCAAGGAGTACAAATAACACCAAATACTGAATCCATATATATAGTACTACAATTAATCAATAAAATCATTTAAACAATCTGGTAAATTGAATGATCACAATCAATTTAACAACATTTTCCAATTAAAATCTTCGTTTAAACCTCCTGGACACAAAGTTTTAAATTTCAAAATATATACAGCTTCTTTATATAACAAACGTTGCTTAATATTCATATTATCATATTTGTAATAGTTTATTTGTTTTCCTTCTCCCTGCTAGTAATCATTCACAGTTGCAATCCATTAAAAATAAACCCTGAGGGAGTGCCTACACTATATTTACATACGCTACACAGAATCAAGTATTTGGGGCTCAGCAATTCTAATGTGTTCACACCTGATTTGCATCTTTACTGTGGTGACAGCCCTGAATCTGCACCATAAAATGAAAACAATGTAGCTAGGTAACCTGAAGGTGAAGAGACTTTTTAAGTGAAGAACACAGGAAAGAGGCTATTATTTTGTTATATATCTGCACAGAAGATTACTGAATTTGAGAAGCTATGCTTTTGGCTGTATACTGTGTATGCAGAAATATCACTAAGAAAAATCTGTTCAATATTTATATATATATTTTGATTAGCAAATGCTACACTTTTATCTGTATGCTACTGATAGCATGGGTATATTTGTCAGGGCATTTCAGAGGTATACATGACAGGCAATACCTTAACATGGAATGTTCTGTGTTAAATCTGTAGACATATTCCAGGACATTTCATTTGATAGCACTTTAAGGATTTCAGTGATGATTTGCTAGCAAAATGTGTCATTTGCCTGTTCTTTTGGGGGTGGGATAGCAAAGCTGCATTTCTGTTATGGCACAAACAAGGATATGTTGTTATTTTTGCTCTCCCTTATTTGGAATCCAGTCTGTTGTTCATATTTGAAATCTCTAGACAGTATTATGTTTCTTCATTGGGTAAATGCTACCTTGTCTGTTTTATCTGTGAGCATTTATTTTGTAGTTATGTGATACTTATGTGTATTATCCTTCT
Organism: Protopterus annectens; assembly: GCF_019279795.1. Lineage (NCBI taxonomy): Eukaryota > Metazoa > Chordata > Ceratodontiformes > Protopteridae > Protopterus > Protopterus annectens. Next base: position 1,597,870,289 of record NC_056726.1, on the reverse strand, counting down.
GTTGTCTTTTAGGACACCTAGGACTATGGCACCCAGGTGTCTCAATCCTGAAAACCACTGTTCAGTGACCCTGAGAATCAGGTAATTGTGGAAGCTTTTAGTTGACATGGTGCCTTTTTGCTTGAGAGGGGACATGGAGATATGTCAGACAGAATGCAAATTTGGCAGCAGATAGTTGCAGCTGTCAATGCAGTAGGTGGCCAGAGAAGGACATATGATCAGTTGCACCATAGGGTCACTGACATGATCTCATCTGCATGGAGGAGAGCAGCTGCAGTGACCCATGATCAGATGGGTACTGGGGGCTGCTACAGAGCCACCACTAATAGCAAACAAAGAGTTCCTGCCCACTGTCAGGGATCCAGACAGCTACCAGGAAAGTGCTGAACCAAATGTCCTTGACATTGGTGATACTGTTTCAGGGACAGCACATATGTCCCAGGCGAAGCTCAGCGGTAGGCTTTTGTATCTCAATTAGTTGTGAGGGGGCATGAGGGGTGGAGGAGTAATCTGATCTTGTGCAGAGGTGTGTTAGATGGGTTAAATAGATAGGGTGTTGTATAGTAAAATATTTACATTAATATGTTAGTTCTGTATAACAAGAAATTAGCTGGGGGGGGGTTGAAGTTTGATAAAGTTAACAACACATTCTGATTGACATGGGGCTTAGTTTGGGCTTGTCATCCAAGTTCTTGTTGAAAGTATAGTTAATGGACATATAAAGGGCAGAAAGTTTTTCCCGTGTGTTACTGTTAATTCTGAAGACATCCTTACCTTTTGCTTAACTTATTCCAGGACCATCCAGCATAAAGAGCATACCATCATCTGCACATGGTAGGCCAAATATTTTTATGTCAGTACTGATGAGCAGTTCAAAGAAATATTTTAGTGTGTAATGGTCATGTCAGGACTGTTGTGCGTATTGCTGTACCTTCTGTAATAGTGGCACCACTGTTAGTTTCTTAGCATACATTGGACTATAGTAGTGTAGATTTTAATTTTTTCCTATGTTTGTTGCTTATTATCACAGGTGATCCTGACAGTGGAAGCCTCAGACTTCTACCACTTGATGTCAAGAGTATCAGCAGTCTCTGATGATGATAGTGGTGGCCGAACAGATGCACATTCAGGGGTGCAGAGGTTGATTCTGACACTAAGGCTGACATACAGCCATACCTTGAAATTCCATCAAACATGGCCAGTAGGCCTATGCCTACCCATTTCAGTGAACTCTCAGATATTGGACTGGTGAAGGTTGAGACAATTGAAGAGGGAAGTGTGGTTACTGTGGCTTCAGTGTCTGATGACTTTGGCCATAGCCAAAGTGTGGGCAAGTTACCATGCAGGATGGTAGTTAGGGGTGCTTGGAGGAGGTCTGCTGTCCATTCTCCACCTGATCCAGGTTTCTCTTCCCATTCCAGTCAGTGTATGTATAGGGCCATCATGGATGCACAGGCACGTTCCCATAGGTCCTCCAGAGAAATGCTTAGGGTTGTAGATGTGGCACAGGCTGTCATACATGACTGCCTCTAGCATATTGCCGAATCAGTGAATCAGAAAGACACATAGGAATGGGCAGAGTCTGTGATGGTATGTCTGCTGAGAGGGAGACAGCATCCTCAGGGGTGTAGGCCAGCCATATCATTGGCTGTTAGCCAATGTGGCCATGCCCGATCACATTCCCATAATGGCAGTGCTTCTACTGCTCCAACAGAAGTTGAGCTGTTCACACGCAGACATGGCAGGCCATGGTGTCATGGTCCTGGGTGTTCTCATGATGGAAGCTGGTCCAGTAGACATCAGTCACTTTCAGGTTGTAGCAGTGCATCTGACTGTGAGTGTGGATGTGCCAGTGCAACTCCTGGTAGAGCCAGTTCTTGTGGTTGGGTATGACAACAATGAACTGCCACCACTACCATGCATGGCTTATACCTGTTAGTTATACCAAGACATAGAGCTAGCACAGAGTTTGGCTGTGTTCATGCAGGCACTCACATACCAGTTTTATCCAGAGGATCCATACAGACACACACACAAAATTTACATGCTTCAGCCGTAAAGCTTAAAATTCATTTTGTCTCACTGGATAATTGTTACTTTATCCAAATGTCTGCATGCTTCTCTTTCTTACTCACCACGCACTCACTAACCTTTTGTGTCACTCTAGGCTTCCTGCCTCCCCTCAGAGAACCATGTGGAAGTGATGATAACTGCCATATCCCTTTTTTCTATATTTTGGATTCACGGATGCATAAGGTTTGTGTCTGATGCTCAGGGTGTATAGCTGACTTTAGTGTTTAGTATATTTGCATTTGTGATGTTGAATTGGTAATTGTACTTTGACTTATATTGGTCATAGAAGGTTAGACAGTTGATAGCATCAAACTTTTTTCTATCATTATTGTTACTGATCTTGTGAGGGTTGTGGATTCTGAAACTGATATGTGTATCATGGCTTTCTAACTTACCTCCTTAGTGAACATATGGTGATAAAATGAGGGCACACAGTGACCTTCACTATTTTTGAGAGGTATGACTCTATCAGTCTTTGATGCCTGAAGCCTAGTACTTAATAACTGCTGTCACATGTTATGGTCATTTCTATGCAAATCACCTACATTTTACTTGCTTACACTACCAAGTAACAACATACAAGGATGTGGCTGTCATTCAGATTATTACACAATACACTCCAGTTTCATCACTTACCTTGTAAATCCAGGAGTTGCAATAGTTTTAGCTCAGGGCTGACTCTGATGCAAGCAGTTCACAGCCACCACATAGGTAGGTAATGGTTGTGAGTGTTGCCTGGCATCAATGTTATTGTATGTATGTGCATAGGATCAAGGTTTTAGCCCCTTAGGTGGTGAGTGAGTATAGCGTTGTGAATAATCCTCTCGAGTGAAGCACCTTGAAAATAGAGAGCAAATCAAACGACAAAAAATCTCAAGGATGCACCATGTAGCTTGCCAACCAAATATCCAACTGGTGTAAAAACCAAACGATTGTAAAATCAACAAGTTCTTTATTTGTATGAACAACGGTAAGCGCTTTCACGTCTAAAAGACGCTTCTTCAGACCTCTATGTTACAACATTTCACTTACTCCTTAAATATAAAGACAATTATCACATTCATTTAATTAATTAAGCCATTTCTAATTTAAAGTGCAAGTGCATAAATCAAATCTTATATGTATAAATATATAAACATCAGCTAGATTTATTCGGAATAGATGGTATATCAAAGTACTAACACGTATTAGTTAAAATAAAAATAAAACACTAATGTATAAGTTACATGGAATTTAAAAAAACAATAATAAGAACAATAAAAAGTACTTAAAATGTCGATGAAGCTTTGTATAACCATAACAATTAATTCTAGAGTAAATTAATTGTTGGAATTTGACTATTTTCTATGAAAAAATTTTTGATGAAATGACATTAAACCATTATAACGTAAGTAAGCACATAAAAAAACACTAAATGCCAATATCAATGTTTCAAAGGCCTAGATATTAAATGCGGCTTTAAAGTAATTTTTTCATTAAGCCCAAACTTATGTGCCTGTAGCCTAAGGATCCATCTATTCTCTATTTCCTCTGTATGGTTTTTTACATTACCTAGTCTATTTGTTCTTCTCACTGTTTCAAGCACTCTAAACTTGAAGCTGTGATTGGATCCATGCTCCATAATATGAGATGCCAAAGCATTAGTATCATTTTCCTTATTTACTGCATATATGTGTTCCCTTATCCGTTCACGAAGAGTTCTATTTGTTTTTCCTATGTAGAACTTATCACATATTTCACACTGTGCCAAATAAACTAGATCTTTTGTTCTACAATCCGCATATCCTTTGAAGGTATAAACCTGACCTGTATGAGGATGTATAAAACTTTCCTTGTCTGTTATATATTTACATTGATTACATGTACGGCAAGGGAAAGTCCCTTTCCTTTGTGATTGCAGTTACTTATTCTCAGTTTTTTCATAGCACAATAATCTTTTTAAAGACTTCATATTTGTATAGGTTATACTAGGCTTGTCATCTATTAACATTCTAATCCTATCATCCATCAATAATAATTTCCAGTTATTTTCTATAATTTGCTTCACTTGTTCATTTCTATTTGTATATGGGATAATTAATCTATTTTTCTTTCTTTGAGTATTTGCAGTATCCCCATTGTCACATGATTGCCTGTGAAAAAACGGCTTACCTTTGTGTGTTCTTAGACTACTACATGATGTGATTGTTTCTTTTACCTCTTTCTCCATGTACCCTCTAGAGGTAAACTTATTGACCAAATCGGCTTCCTGTTCTTTAAAAACCATATCTTGTGTAGTAAGTTTGGATGTTCTAAGTACCTGATTCTTCACAATGTTGGAATATATATGTTTAGGATGCATGCTGTTTCGATGTAGCAAATTGTTTCTCCAACTCGGCTTCCTAAAAATTTCTGTATTTATTCCATCTGGCCCTTTGGTAAGCTTCACATCAAGGAACTCAATATCAGTCTTAGAGTGTGAATTTTCAAACGCCAAAAAGTCTGTAGTGCCATTAAGGTATTTCACAAAATCATATAGATCTTTCTCATTACCTCCCCACACAAAAAACATCATCGACAAAACGACCATAGTATTTGATACATTCAGCATATAATACATTGTTGAAAACATAAGTATCCTCCCAATAAGCCAATACCAAATTGGCGTAGGAGTTTGCACAGGGAGTGCCCATGGCAACTCCCTTCATCTGCAAAAAATAACTGTTTTCATGTAATAATACATTATTTTCTAATACCATTTCTAACAATAGCATCAATTGTATCACCTTGTTGTTAGTTAATCCCTTTTCCAATAAGTAAAGTCTCACATATTCTATACCTGTGGTATTCGGTATACAAGTAAACAAAGATTTGACATCTAAAGTTACGAAGATGTCATCCCTGCCAATAGGCCTCCAATTATTGGATTGGGCTAAATTCTCCAAGAAATGTTGAGTATCTTTTAAAATATGACCTGCTTCACTAACAAATGGTTTAAATTGTTTGTCCAAGTATATCGATATCGACTCTGTCAACCAGCCTTTGCTAGATATGATGGGTCTAAGGGGGGGGGTCAAACAACTTTTGCTACATCGAAACAGCATGCATCCTAAACATATATATTCCAACATTGTGAAGAATCAGGTACTTAGAACATCCAAACTTACTACACAAGATATGGTTTTTAAAGAACAGGAAGCCGATTTGGTCAATAAGTTTACCTCTAGAGGGTACAAGGAGAAAGAGGTAAAAGAAACAATCACATCATGTAGTAGTCTAAGAACACACAAAGGTAAGCCGTTTTTTCACAGGCAATCATGTGACAATGGGGATACTGCAAATACTCAAAGAAAGAAAAATAGATTAATTATCCCATATACAAATAGAAATGGACAAGTGAAGCAAATTATAGAAAATAACTGGAAATTATTATTGATGGATGATAGGATTAGAATGTTAATAGATGACAAGCCTAGTATAACCTATAAAAATATGAAGTCTTTAAAAAGATTATTGTGCTATGAAAAAACTGAGAATAAGTAACTGCAATCACAAAGGAAAGGGACTTTCCCTTGCCGTACATGTAATCAATGTAAATATATAACAGACAAGGAAAGTTTTATACATCCTCATACAGGTCAGGTTTATACCTTCAAAGGATATGCGGATTGTAGAACAAAAGATCTAGTTTATTTGGCACAGTGTGAAATATGTGATAAGTTCTACATAGGCAAAACAAATAGAACTCTTCGTGAACGGATAAGGGAACACATATATGCAGTAAATAAGGAAAATGATACTAATGCTTTGGCATCTCATATTATGGAGCATGGATCCAATCACAGCTTCAAGTTTAGAGCGCTTGAAACAGTGAGAAGAACAAATAGACTAGGTAATGTAAAAAACCATACAGAGGAAATAGAGAATAGATGGATCCTTAGGCTACAGGCACATAAGTTTGGGCTTAATGAAAAAATTACTTTAAAGCCGCATTTAATATCTAGGCCTTTGAAACATTGATATTGGCATTTAGTGTTTTTTTATGTGCTTACTTACGTTATAATGGTTTAATGTCATTTCATCAAAAATTTTTTTCATAGAAAATAGTCAAATTCCAACAATTAATTTACTCTAGAATTAATTGTTATGGTTATACAAAGCTTCATCGACATTTTAAGTACTTTTTATTGTTCTTATTATTGTTTTTTTAAATTCCATGTAACTTATACATTAGTGTTTTATTTTTATTTTAACTAATACGTGTTAGTACTTTGATATACCATCTATTCCGAATAAATCTAGCTGATGTTTATATATTTATACATATAAGATTTGATTTATGCACTTGCACTTTAAATTAGAAATGGCTTAATTAATTAAATGAATGTGATAATTGTCTTTATATTTAAGGAGTAAGTGAAATGTTGTAACATAGAGGTCTGAAGAAGCGTCTTTTAGACGTGAAAGCGCTTACCGTTGTTCATACAAATAAAGAACTTGTTGATTTTACAATCGTTTGGTTTTTACACCAGTTGGATATTTGGTTGGCAAGCTACATGGTGCATCCTTGAGATTTTTTGTCGGGTGAGTGAGTATACTATACATTGTCTCTTAGCCAATGCGGGGGCATATTAAGCATACCTACATCTGCCTACATCCACAGCAGCTTCTGATTCCCCCTCTCACTCCTCAACTGTGTGTGGCTGTGGTGACATTGCCATTGATGGTGGGATGTGTGCCCCTTCCACTTACTGATCCTGCTGAAGCTGTTTTCCCAAGATAATGTTGTGAAGCATGGCACATACTGTGAATATTTCAGTACATGTACATGGATTGTACTGCAGGGCTCCCCCAGATGTATCTAGGCACTGGAACCATGACTTCAGCAGCCCAAACACATGTTCTATGATATTTCTGGTTTGAGTATGTGCCTCATTATGGTGTTCTTCAGCAGTTGTGTGTGCATTTCTGATGGGTGCCATCAGCCACAGTTCCAGTGCATAACCTGCATCCCTCAGTAAATGACCCTGCAGGATATCCCCACCCAATGAACATCTGATACAGTTTGGAGGTATGCCAGATATGTGAGTCATGGTAACTGCCTGATTTGGCAACCCACATGTTCAAGATGATTCCCTTGGCATTACACACAACTTGGCAGTTAACAGAGTGGCAGCTCCTTCTATTTATCTAGAGCACTTCCTTGCAAACGGGGTGGTGCCTTATTATCTACATGTGTGCAATCTATGGCACCCAGTACTTCTGGGTAGTGTGCTACAGGGTAGAATCCCTGCATATTTCTGGCCATATCCTTAGGTGTATGGGAAAAATATATACGGTCACTGATGTGTTAGAACATTGAATTCAGGAACTGATGGAGGATTCTGGATGCTGATGCCACTGCTACCCCACTGCATGTCCCCTTTTGGTCTCTGAAAGGTACCTGTAACTAAGATTCTAAGTGCTACACATACCGTTGACTGCACTGTGAGGGCTTCCCCTCAGTTTGCCCTGGGTCTGAGTTGAGGATGACAGAGGTTGCAGAGTTCTAGTAGTGTGTCTCTATCCACCCTGTAGTGCTTTACAGTTTAAATGTCATGTAGATTGCAATAAATTAACCAGGATCTGAAAACTCTTCTCCTTCAGATTATGGGGTGGGGACTGTATTTAGGTTTCCACAGAAGGTGAAGAGTACCCAGTGGTATATCTGAGCCATAGACTCTAACCAAGAAAAGAGTGTTATGCAGCTGTGGAGAAAGAGCATTCAGCCATAGTGTGGGCATTGCAAAAGCTGCAGTCCTATCTTTATGGGACAAAAAATCACTGTACTCACAGAGCATAACCCTTTAACATGACTTAAAAGAGTCAGTAAGCAAAATGCCAAGTTACTGAGGTGGAGTCTAGGTTCATAGGTTCATAGGTTCATAGGTTGGTACTAGACTATCAGCCCTAGGGCCTATACAAGCCTAGCCATAACAATTCACTGGATATTTTTCCCACAGTATTTACTTCCCTGGACCCCTGTCTAGCAGGGTGACTGACATGATCCCCAGGGTTAATTTCCTATCTCCCATCCAATCATCAAGGTTCCTTTTGAAGAGGGCCAAGGAGGTGCTCTGCTTGACATGTATGGGCAGTCTATTCCAGAGTATGGGGAGTCTCTGGGTCAGGAACCTATCCCTCCAGCATGTTTTGTTCATTGTGATGACAAGGTTCAGATCCCTGGAGCATGTGGCTCTGAGGGATTGGGATTTCTTTAAGTGGAGCATGTCCAACAGCTCAGGGTTTGACATGGCCTTGTATGTTAAGCAGAGATCACCTCTGAGTAGACGATATGCCACAGAGTATAGCTGGAGTTTTTTAGACGGTCAGCATATGGCATCTGCTTTAGGCCTGTGATTCTTTTAGTGAGGTATTTCTGCGGCCATTCCAGCTGTTGCAGATGTCTTGTGAGGTACAACCCAAATGAGGCATTATACTCTATAATGGGTCTAATGAGGGATGAGTACAGTGGGGCAATTACCTCCTTTTTTCTGGATGAAAAGCCCTTAGTGATGAGGTGTGCCACATAGAAGGGTTTCCTGACTGTTGTGGTGATGTGGTTATCGAAGGTGAGACCACTGTCAACCTGTGTCCCTAAGTCTCTCATCACACTTTCAGTGTTTAGTGTACTGCCACCTATGTGGTAATTCATGGGTACATGTTTTTTCCCAAAGGGAATAACTATACATTTCTTGGCATTAAGCTTGAGCCCATGGCTCTGGCACCAAGCATCTGTTTCTGTAAGGCCCTTTTGTAGAATATCCACATCATTTGGGGATTCAATAATGGCTCCCAGTTTGCAGTCATCTGCGAACTTTGTTAGCCAGAGTCCCTTAGTGTTGGACTGTACTTCAGAGAAGTAGATGCCAAACAAGAGTGGTCCCAGGACTGAACCCTGAGGTACTCCACTTGTCACTTGTCTGGAGCTGGATTTGGAGTCTGCTACTTTTACAGTCTGGGTTCTGTCAGTAAGCCAGTTGGCAACCCATCGAGTGACGTAGTGATTTATGCCCAGCTTAGTAAGTTTATCTATGATTCCAGAGTGGGGGATGGTGTCGAAGGCCTTGGTGAGGCCCAGATAGGCTGTGTGGACCACCTTACCCTGGTCCACAGCTTTGGAGACTGATTCAAAGAAGTCAATCAGGTTCAAGATACAAGATCGGCCCTTCACAAAACCAAACTGTGTGGGGTCTAGTGTTTGAAGGTTGCCAATGTCTTTGTTTATAAGTTCCACGATAATGCGTTCCATGCCCTTGCAGATCAGGTTCGTCAGACTGATGGGACGGTAGTTCCCGGGATCCAAGGTGGATCCCCCCTTGTGGAGTGGGATAACTGTAGATGTGCGCCACTCAGTGGGCACAAAGCCTGAGGTGAGGCTATGATTAAACATGACACTTAGGCGAGGTGCTAGTTCATTTTGTAGTTCATGTAGTACTCAGCCCGAGATGTCATCTGGTCCCATGGATGCTGTATTCTTAGCTTTGGAGAGTGCGGTTTCTACTTTGGCAATCTTTTGGTATTGAGATGGGCCCTTTAGGGGGTGAAAGCAGGGTGAAGTTGGCACTAAATCAATCTGCCAGGATATTGGCAATATCCTTGGTATCAGTATATTTAATGCCATTCTGTTGTAGCTCAAAGCAGATCTGAGCATTGCCATTTAGATTCTTGACATAACTGTAGAATGCCTTGTGGATGTCTTTGGAATCTTTGGCAATTTTATTTTCGTAACTAGCTTTTGAGGATTTTATGAGGGATCGCAGCTTCTTACTGAGGCTGGTAAGGGGGTTTTTTTGCATCCTGGGACTTTCCTCTTTTCTGCAACAGTTTCTTCCTTCTGTTGTATAGTTTGTTTATGGCAGGGGATCATTAGTTTGACTTCCTTTTTTTGGAGGAGAGTATCTTGGTTCTATTTGGGATGGCACGATTCATGCATGAGTGGATGTGCTCGTACACTGCCTTAGTGTAGGATTCAGTAGTCAAACTTTCAGATCCTGTCTGCACGGGTGCCATAAAGTTTGTCACATCTGACTTGAGTAGCATGAAGTTGGTTTTGGAGAAGTTTTTTATGGAGGTTTGCTTACTGCGGGGTGGGATGTGGATGTCAAGGGTGATTTGCTTATGATCAGACCTGACCAATGAGGTGGTGACCACTGGTGTGGAGCATCTATCTCCCATGTTGGTAATGACCGGGTCTAGGATATTGGAGCCCCTGGTAGGACAATGGATTAGATGATCCAGGGCATTGGAATTTATGAATTCCAAGAACTGTTGGAAAAAGGTGCTGGTACCCGAGTAGTTTTCCCAGTTAATGGCAGGGTAGTTGAAATCACCCAGTATTAGGGTGTTTGATTGTATCTTAATATTTTCCAGTATGTTTAGAAAGGTGCAGTGAGAATCTTGGGGCATGGTGGGGGATCTGTAGCAAGCTACAATTTGGATTGCAGTCTTACCAAGTGTTAGTTGCACCTGGAGAATTTCAGATGCATTGTGTTGGGCAACTAGCCTGGAGGTGTGATTATCCTTGGTGAATATGGACACTCCTCCACCTTTAGTGTTTCAGTCTTGTTTTGATGGCTGAAAAGTGTGGTAAGAGTTTTAGCCTAGTATTGCAGGGGTGCTCTCTAGAGCCTTGAACCAGGTCTCAGTTACTGCACAGATATCAATGTTCTCCATTTTTAGGAGTGCCTCGAGAGAGTGCATTTTGAGGTTTAGACTTCTAGCATTGAGTAGCATTACCTTCAGATTTTGCATACTTGTATCTGTTACGGTGGTGGTTTTGTCCTTTGAACCTAGCCTAAAAAAGGCACTATAGGGGTGGCAAGAGCTTTAGCCAGTAACCTGAATCCCAGGGGTGACAAGTGCAGACCATCTCTGGAAAGCATCGTGGTTTGTCGATCATGTCTTCCCAGGCAGACATATACTGGATCCCCTTTGAATTACACAAGAAGCTTAGCCAATTGCTGAAGTCAATCATTTTGTCCTTATACTGTGGTATCATTCTGGGTGAAGGCAGGATGCTACTCAGGGCTAGGGTCATACCTGCCTGGGTCACATGATCCGAGAGCTCTTCCATGTCTCTTTTCATGTAGTCCTGGGAGCTATGTCTCAAGTCCTTCACTCCAACATGGACAATGACAGAGTCATATTTGTACTTGTGGAGTGACTTGATTGCATGCATTATGTGGTGGATCCTGGCACCCAACAGGCAGCTGACTGTAATTTTCTCCTTGTTCAGCCTGGTGAGTGGGACATCAGTGTGCCTGACTATAGAGTCACCTATGACAAAAGTGTTGGGTACATTGTTTTGCTTTAGGGACTGTTGTTGGGTGGCACACTGGTGTTGTGAGCTATGTGTCACTTTGGTTGTGACTGGTGTTTGTTTGCGTTTCTGCTTCAGAAGTCCGTGTTGCTTGGGCAGGTTAATGTTAAGGGTCTCTGCATATGTGGGTTTAGTGTTGCTATGCGTGGGTGTTGATGATGTGGTTTTTGAAGGGCTATGTGTTGCTTGAGGTGTAGTGCAGGTGTTAACCTTCTCCTCTTGACTGTCTAGCACATTCTTGGCTGGAAAGAGCTTTGCTTCCAGTTTGGCTATGTAACTGCATCTCTTGCAGGTTGTAGTGTTGGGTGGTAGGAGGAGAGGGTTGTCTGTGTACATGAGGCAGTTGCCGCATTGCCCCAGTATGCCCAGATTCACCAGGTTGACAGAAGAAATCACCAGAAGCTGACCCTTGGACATGCCTGTTTAGGTGCTTTTTTGTAAAGTACAAGAGCTGTTTTCCCTTACCTTTGCAAGGTACTTTGCAATTATAGGCTGTTTAGTGCCAACACTTAATTTCTCCTTATTGACAAGGAGAGTTGAGTGCTTGTATCAGTTTCAGGCTTCCTAGTGCTTTCCAGCAGGTTCTAGAGCAAGTGCTAGTCACAGGGGTTCCGATTTTAGTGCTTCTACTGAGAAGCCAGCTAGTTCTAAGGGAAAATTTGAAGAGCAGACTTTCTGGCAATTGGAATAGTTTAACCGTAGCCTGCGGTGCTGCACAATGCACAAACACATGCATTTTTAAGCCAGAGAGTTGAAATGGATAGAAATCAGCCCAAAAAGGCTAATCAAATTACAATTTCAGAGCTGAAAACCACTCCTCTAGTGTTAGATAGGCAGTACAATGCTCACCACTCCCACTGGTAAGCAGTAGGACTTCCCTCTAACACAGCAAGGTCTGGATAGCTCTAAACACAGAAAATAAAGTCCTGAGACAAGCAAAGTCTGGGATCTGGACTATACTGGCTAGGAAAGGTGGGAAATGAGCAAACAAGATGGTATTTTTTTTTGGTTACAACAGGCTAAACAATGCAATAATACAGTAAATAAACAGAGAAAAGGCTAACACACTTGAGTGTGCAGTCCTAAACAGTAAATGCAATTAAAACTCTACAAAATTATCAATTTAACACTTTTTAAATGAAGCAAGGCAAGTGCACAACTGAAAAATGATTTAAGAGGCAGTAATACAGTAAAATAAGTAGCTAGTCTACATATACAGATAAGTCTATATATATACAGAAAAGCAGCTAAAACACACTTAAACAATTCAGATGCAGTGCAACCTAGAGCACTTGAGCTGTAGCAATATAAAGGCAAATACAGTTTTAATAAATGCACTAAAATATACTCTATATTTCCAAAATGTTTGAGAAGCACAGTCAGAACACAAGGAGTTTCAGGCAATTTTTTTTCTAGAATTGCAAGCGCATGATATGACCATACAACATTGCAGTGGGGTTAATATTGCCAATGCAGATTGATTGTCCATGAGAGGAGTGGGTTAATATTCCCATGTAGACCCATTTTTTTTAAGCATCGGTTTTCAAGGGTCACTTGTAAATCATGCCTGAGCCATGGGCAGGGGGGAGAAATGTGAAGAAAATAAAAACACTGTCATCAGAGTTAGCATGTCTGGCAGGAGATTTGTGTATATTCTCAAATCAACTTGTATTGTATGCCAGCATGTCTAATTTTGAAAATGTAAATAAGTTTTTTAAATATTGAGTATCTCCCTGCTTATACAAAATGTTTAAAGAATCTGTGAGTGTTTTGATACATTTATATTTGCACATGCTTGTGAGGGAGATTCTAAAGTATAAAGTATGAAGAATCAGCTAATCAGTAGGTGATGTCATAAGAATGTTCCTAGTTGCTAGGTGATTATTTGAACAGATGATTGACAGGAAAAATAACTTTTTTTAAACATCTGACTGTTATTTTTAAAACAAGATAGTTGAGACTGTTAAGCTGAGCAGTTTGTGAAGTGCTGAGCAGTTTGTGAAGAGCAGAAGTTAGTGAAGAGTTGCAGTCAGAAGACACCCGGGAAATGGACTCACCGGAACTGTAAGTCTGCCTTTGCCTTGCAGTTATGTTTCAGATTAGATCAGGGACAGTATTTTCTAGTTAGTTTAGGAAAGTTTAGCTATTTAGATAGAGTTTTTCTATAATGATGGACTTCTATCCTACAGTTTAATTTCATATTTCTGGTGATTGAATTCTGGGTGTTTATTGAAAGTTATTGATTTATATTCTTGTAATCATTTTACTTATTATTAAATGTTTTTCATTGCTTTACATTGTGGGTGGACAATCAGTGTGTTCTTTAGAGATTAGACAGTGTTTATACCTGTTTGATACTCCTCAGGTCACCTCGAATGCCTGGCTGTTTCTGGTTGTAGCTATCATTTATTTTGATATTTAATTCTTAATAATTAATCACCCTTTCAAGGGAGTGTAGATCTGTCTGACTCTGGTGGTAGCATTTATATTTGTATTGGGGAGGAGACACAGCTAGAAATCTGTGTCAGGCTCCCCATAAGCGTTTGAGTGTATGAGATTTACATTTATTTTGAGTGTGAGTGAGTCAGAGGTCTTAAACTGGAACACATTGCTCTGAAGTGTATAATAAGAGATTACATTTGGGGTGGACAGAGGTATATAGTCCAGTCCCAGGAAATAGATCATGGTCCTGCTGTGCTCTTAAGGGAAACTGTTTTTGTTCTTGTGTGCTCTGTGCTCTGGTGTTTTACATAACACTCCCACACTGGAGTCAGTGGTGGGGATTGAGGCTTCTTAATTACTGACCTGGGTTTTAAGTGGGGGATGTCACATTATTGTTGGTAGTCTGGTTTGATTTTAACCAGATGTCACAGCTGTATTCCAATAGGTTTTGGAATTCACAGGGCAAACCAGCACTGATTCTACACAGTTGCTTTATAGCTTCTTGAATAGTTCCTCCATCTTGGATTGGTTGGTTAGGATACAATTTAACTGCTTATGCTGTGATTTGCATGCCATGGTGTTTACCCTGTTTGCACGGCTCTGTGCAACTCTACACACCATGTAGAGCTGCTTGCTGCATCTAAAACAGTTTGCTACCATGTGTGTGGCGTGACGCACACATGGTAGAAATGGACCATGCAGGCTTTATTTAATCTGGCCGAGCATTGAAAAATAAAACGTATTAAAACACTTATTTCACACAGTATTGAAAGTTACTGAATTTAGAAAAGTGCAAGCTTATAACTAACTGGATAAAGTCATGAGGTGTGATATGTCATGTTCATATGAAGGTGAAGAAACTAGCTGTCAAGTGACATCTAGTAAAAACAAATGAAGCACACTGAGAATTTATCACATTTATCACACTTATTTAAAACAAAGTTAAGGTCATTCTTCCTGATATCTAAAAGAGAGAAACCCATGTAATAAGTATTAAACTTCACAAAAGAAGACACTTGGACCTAAAGCAAAGCAGTATCAGTCATCGGAAGAGTTGCAGACCCCCCCCCCCAAAAAAGAAAAATCAGGAAAACTTTGTCAACAAGTAAATCTATGAAAAGCTTAAGGAAATCATAGTCAAGACCAAAAGCAATGCAAGTAAATCTTTGAAAAACTTAAGGAAATCATAGTCAAGACCAAAAGCAATGCAACAATATCCACAAACAAAGACACAATATCACTAAACAGTGACAGAAAAACACTTTGCAAGGTTCATGTGCCGTTCATGAGACCATTAAGGAGACTAGCCCAAGTTCAAATTGTTGCAAAGCACTATGTATTGACTTGCTCAAGGTCAAACAATAGGCAAATGAAGGATTCAAACCCTCTACCCTTGGAACAAGAAGCAATTCATTAACATGTTAGAGATTTAGTCTTCTCTGATAACTGCCAAAGCTCAGTGGTCATGTGTCAGAGCTATAATGTGAGCTCAAAGACCCATGAAGTTGATCAGTTATAAATGATATTTTGCCCCTCTACACAAGAAATATGTACTGGTATAAAATGTCTGGTCCATCAAGGTGTAATTCAAGACAAATCTGAATGATTGTTCACTTAAACTTCAATTAGGGCACACCACTGGAGGCAGAAGAAATGACAAACAAATGTTGATATTCCAAAGCTCCACATGTGCTTCAGAGGAACCCAACTGTCAAAGTCAAAACTGTCAGTGCAATATTACATGAAAGAACAGATATCATGACCAGAGTAATACATTCAATGATCTAATACCATGATCCATCAGTAGTATGTAGAGCAGACAGCGGAGACACAAAAATCCACCCTCCAACACAAAGTGGGCAAGCAGCTATCACTGTGAGTACAAGACAAACATCAGTTAGCAGAATGTTTACCACCACTAATTATTGTTGCATCTTACTGGTGATAGCAGAATGCTATCAAAAAGTCCAAATGTTAAAATAGAGCACATAAGGCAAAAAAATCACATTTTTAACAAACTAAACATACAAAGCACAATGAAAGTATGGGATAAATAGAAAGAGTCAAACAGACAAAATACTGACAGATGGACAGGCAGTGGTTGACAGCCATCCACCACTTGACTGACCCTCCCATTCTGAAGAACTCTAGAATCTGGTAGACATTCCTTCTTCTGACAAAGTAGTGTCAGAAGATGGTGGGATGGAGTCCATTTCTGATCATGATACTGCTGCAGAAATTCAGCAGTTTGACTGTGGCAGGGCTGTGGGAGTTGATGAGATCTGAAAACACTGGACATTGTTAGGGTGTCATGGTTAAAACTAATTTTTACTAATGAAGTGCTCTTCCCCAAATCCATGTTGTAGTGATAGTTCATCAGTGTATTTCAGTTTAAAATATTAATCCTATGGGCTGGAACATTTTCATAAATGTGCATGTTATGAATGCCTGACCATCATGAAGTGAAGCATGTCTATGGGCTATACAAACCAGCTATGATGATGTGGCATCTTTGCTATTCACAACTACTAAGCCATTTTCAACACTATCTCAATAAAATACCTACATTTTGCTGATTTTTTTTATATAAAAAAATGAATTGATCAAACCATACTGGCTTTTTTTGAGTGGATTCTGGAACAGCAGTGTTTGGGAAATTTGCCTTTTCCCCACTGTAGTCTGATCTAAGAGTTGGCATATATAATTATCAGTCAGTGAAGGGGGTTCAGCCCCTCACTGGGAGGGGCCAGGGTGCCTTGACCCCTACGAGAAAGATTTGTAATACTGTTTGATTTTTTTATATTTTTAGTTTCAAACATTAGATGTTAATTGATTAGAGGTTTAATTTTATGACATTTCATCCATCTCAGTATATGCACATGGTGCAGTAAGTCAAGAGTTGTAATTTTAAATTCGTTTTTTGTCTGATTGAAATAAGCATTGAGCTCTGTCTGAAACACATAATATAGATCATAGAGGCACCAAGTGTCCTGCAAAATAAGAAAATATTCTCATATACATCAATATTTTATTAATGGGGGATTCGAGTGTCACAATCTGTGTGTGGCAAGATCACATTAAGAAATAACATTAAAATTGTATGGCTGTAATGCTAGAAGCCTAAGATATTACAAGTTGATTATTTTTGTACATATAAATATCATCATCAGGTGCAGGTGTACATGAATGCTGTCATAATGGTGTGAGGTAGACCTCTGAAAGCATATGCACAAAGAAAATACCACACACACTCGGCATACATCAGTTTCAGGTTAATATGTTAAATGTTTCCTCATCTCGGGAGGAGATTTTTGACTAAGTTACTAATGGAATTTATTTTTCTGTCAGATTCTTTGACACTAATTAAAATGCTGCTTAGCTAAAATAACACTGGGGACTAAAGAGCTGTTCAATGTGAATTTACAAGGGATCACATGAGCCCAGCAAGGGTCAGGAAGAGAATCTCCTCCACTGTTGAGGGTGAACATCAGGGTGCAAGGTTCCACCTAGGAAATCAAGGTATAGAGTGAGGAAAGGAGTTGAAGAGTACCCTAGTTCCAATCATCTCTTAAGACATGAATGACCATTCCGGGGCTCAGAAGAGACAGGTAATGAGAACTTAGAGGTCTCTGGCAGAAATTATAATTTTGTTAAGAGTTGGCTGATGAATATCTTGAAGAATTATGGAGGACCTCCTTGAAAAGGGCAGATCAGACTTTTTGATATGGTTCTAGAAAAAAAATGTTTTGGGTCAAATTATACTAGCTCAAGTGGTACTACCAGCATGGCATCACAAGAGAACTTAGGGGTTTCAACTACTGACAGGCCAGGGAATCCACTGGGCAGAAGAACCTTAACTACCAAGGGACAGTGGTAGGTCAACAGATTGAGCCAAGGTTATTGCAATTTCTTGCCCTTTTGGATACAGACATTAGTGGTCCTGGGCCCAAATCCAAGGATGACATTAATCTGGGGTCACATATCATGGGTCATGTACACACTCACATTAAAGACAAGGTCATTTGAGGTGAGTATATTGATGTAGTCAAGCTGGTGGATGATGATGGTATCCAGTGCTTTTTGGGGTCAGACGACATTGGGCCTTAGGACTTGGCAGCAGACCTGGCTGAGTTAGGTAAGGTGGCTTCCACAAATGTGGAGAATAAGAGCAAGGATAGCTGGGTAGCTGGATTTATAGTATTTGTGGCAGTGATAGTGCAGAAAGAGTCATAGCAATCATTACCTCTGTTATATTTTTTAACAATATGAGACGTACACTACATTCGATGAGGAATAGCATGGGTATTGTATAAGTAGTGCTTTTGTAAACTAATGGAAATTGACAAATCTTTACACTGGGAGGAGTGTCACTTGGATACATGCCTTAGTGTTATGTAGATAAAACCATGCTAGTGAATTCCACATTGGCAGTGGATATACTCAGTTGAAGACCAAATTCTGTTGGGTATTCAACAGTGGCAGGTTCACAATGTGGCAAGATTCATTCAGCCATAAGATGTTGGACCAAGAATGGACAACACTAATTTCCTCCTAATCAGATTAGTGCAGAGAGGATACCCATTCAGAAGCTGGAATTTAAAAGCAGATGTAAAGGACCATTTTATGGACAAATGGATATTAATTTATTTCATGTCCAAGAAAGCACTTAATAATACACATCTGTCCATCAGAGTAGCAGAAGTGGAAAGAGAACTTAGGGAATTCCCAGATAAGCAAGCTGCATATTTTCTATTGTGATGATTCACTGCAGAATTTTCTGTTTATTCATCTGTCTGCCATGACTGCAAAGTTATCAGCAATTTATACTCTGTGACTGGAAGGGATGAGGAAGATATGAAACTCCTTTCAACTGAAGTATTAAAAAGCAGGTTGAGTACCCTGCATGGGAATTGTTTAGAATATCTCATTTAGGGTTGATGCTGAAGAAGAAAGAATGTGAGTTTCACTTTATTCGTTTTTTTTTTCATTCAGGGTCATCAGTTAATGATTACATTGATAAGGGCAAAATACATGCTCATTATGCTTCTTCAGATGAGGCAGCCCTAGTCATTAAAAAAATGTCTGACCTTAGTGTGGTAAATTGGGTATCCACTTGTTTCATGAAGCTGTTCAGTAGGTATTAAATGAGGCCAGAAATTCTGATACTAGAAAATGTTATGTTTACAAATGGATGAGGTTTTTTTTAAGTGGAGCCTAAATGGGAACAGGGTATCCCTGGAGATTAACCTCCTTCTGGTCTTGTAATATTTCTGTGAGCTACTTCAGGATGGCTTATCTTATGTGCTTATTACGGGGCATTCAGTGGCTATCTCTGCTTGTCTACTTATGCATATCCCTCTTTCATTTTCTTTTTTGGTAAAACAGTTCATGAAAGAAGTATTGCATATGAAACCCCTCTCAAGCAAATTCCTTCTTTGTGGGATCTTAACTATGTTTCTGAAAAATTGACCTAAACACCTTTTGAACCTGGCACTCAGGCTGATCTGAACTTCTTGATGTGGAAAACAGTTTTGCTTATTGCTCTGATTGCTGCAATGTGGGTCTCTGTGCTGCAAGCTTTCATTGTTGGACAATCTTACATGATTTTCTAAAGGGATAGGTTTGTGTTGTGCACTAATTCCTTGTTCATTCCTAAAGTGATCTCAGAATGCACCCTCAATCAGTCCATTAACCTCCCCATGTTTTTCCCAGAACCTAAGAATAAGGGAGAGGGGATACTTCATTCCTTGGACGTGCATCGTCAGCTCAGGTACTACCTTGACAGAATGAAACCCTTCAGGATGGCTGAAAGGCTTTTTGTTTCCTACACAGGGGCAAAGAAGGGTCAACCTGTCTCTAAGCAAACCATTGCATGTTGGTTGTCATCTGGTATTATTTTTGTTCAACTCACCATTGCAAGGCAAATCCAAGCAAGGTAAAGATGCATTCCACCAGGGCATTTTCCTCTTCCATAGCTTATTGGAAAGGAGTGGATTCTAGAAATATTTTAGAGGCAGCAACTTGATCCTCTGTCCATACCTTTAATGAAGTACTACAAGATAGATGTCTTTTCTAATCCCTGAGCTGGCTTCTCTAGGACATTCTCCAGGGGCCTCTGGACTCCTGCCTGTCCTCCTCCCACATTACGGAAGCTTTGGAAATCTTCCCCTATACCAGAAATGCAGTATTTTTGTTGAATATAGTAAAGTTGCATACGTCTTACTTATTAGTAATAGTAGATATTCATAGAATACACCACCATACTGGCAGTAACCACCCACTATCCCCCTTTTTGCTTGTAAATAGTTTGGTGTTGGAGTTCCAATGGAGTCTTGATCAGCAGCATTTTTAGTTTTGTGTGTGCATGTGGTTTTGATAACTTTTCTGTACAGATACTACTCTGAACACTGTACTGAGAAAAAGACAGTATTTTCAGACACAGTTCAAAGCACAAAATAGAATAACAAAAGTCCCCTAATGTTGTAAAAAATGGCTAGTTTCAGTCCAATGAATGGGTATAGCCTAAAACAGTATTAAACAAGAACTATATCATAAACTGGTGAAAAGTTCCTGTCAGAAATGTTTAACATACAAAATGGCACCAAACACAAACTGAAGTCTGTTCCTGCAGGGGTTACTGTTCTAAAGACTGCACTGAAGAAAAAGACAGTTTCAGTACCACAGTTCCAAGCACAAAATACATGCACAAAAGTCTACCAAGTTTGTAAAAAAAAAAAAAAAAGCGCTAGTTTAATTTTTTTTTTAATATCAGCTCTTCTATGAGCCCTTACTATTCAATCCCATTTGTTTAGAAAACCCACCGGTGATCTGAACACAGAAGGACACTCATCTTTAGCAAAAAATGATATCAACTGTAAAATGAAATATGACACCTACATTAGTCAAATTTCCCATGCCTATGAAATAAACTCATATCAGTTGCACTCAGTCCATCAATCCATACCTTCATGAAGGAACTGGATGACTAAATGGGCACCAGTAAGTTTCAACTTGGGATTCATTGAATCAAGCTCCTGTATGGCCAGTAGGCATTGAGCTTGTTTATCAACCAATGAGAATGACCAGCAGGACTGGACTGTAGAAAACAACACATGCATTAACGTATTGGAACTTCCTGGATCTTAACTTGAGTCAAAGGATCAGAATGAGCTGCCTGACGAACTGAAGTCAAGAAAAGGTCAGGCCAAAAGCTCATAACACAGGAAAAAAATTGAAAGCAAGAAAAGATAATAGAAATTGTCTAAGCAATGTACCTAAATTAAGTAATACCATACTTATAAGGGGGTGTAGATGTTTGTACCTGTGCACACAAATCTTTATTTATAAAAAGAAAATCACTGACAATCAAGACTGCAATAAAAATAGCAGAATCATTGCATAACTATAGACTGCAACTGTAAACAAACGGTAATTGGTTACATAGGGCACCCAGATTAATGCAACTTCACAAATGCAGGAGGAGCATCATCTTATGTTGCCCATTAATGCAATGTAACATTATATACTTAAAATTAATAATAATATAATAGAAATTAATAATTCCCATCCACCCATATCACACACCAATCTATGCATTATCATTAAATCACAAGTTCTGTTACAAAGACTTTAATTCAATATGTACTATTTGTTAGCAACTGGATTATGTTAGAGAAATACTGTACATCACCATGGTTTAATATCATGTATTAGGCATGAATAGTTTATGAAAAAACTAACAGAGAATACATTTTTACCAGTGGCGGCTGGTGACTTCATATCAAAGGGAGGCTGCAGGAGACAGCTGAATGGGTGGGGCCAATGGAGAGGGGTGTGACCAACTACAAAGGGGTGGAGCTATGCTCAGCCACAAAAACTGGGACTTTAAATATGCTGCCCTGGGTGCCAAACCGTCATTATGAGAGTCCAATCAAGACAAAATGATGTGGAGTAGAAAAAAAATTTTCAATGCATTGGCTACATGACAGCTTACTTAATATCTATATGGAAACAAAAAGGTTGTGAGGGATGAAAAAAATAAATTACATTTTAAATACATTACTGGAATGCCAGTCGAAATCAAGTATAAAAAAACAAGCAGCACTCAACTTAAACCACTTCTCCTTGCACTACAGTTCTAATTATAATTTATATTCAGCTTTATAAAAGTATCAAGTAACATGCTGAAAGTAGCAATCTGTGTGATACCGATTACTCCCACTTGTAAAAATGTTTCTTATCCAAAAAAGACCTGCTGCCTCACAACAACTATTTACTTGTTTTATGGGAAAAACATGATCAAAGTAAAAAATGAACAGCAAACAACAAACAAGCTTAAGATAAATTGCTTAAAGGATTACTGAACAGGTTATGGACCACACATGATATATTGGCATTCTGTTTAGTTTACGAGTAAAGCCAGCAAAGATGACTGCAAGTCTCCAACAAATATAATGAGCTTCTGAAAATAATGTAATCCTGTCCTTTATTACAAATACTGCCATATGCATTTCAATACAAAAGGCTTATACGTTATCTAGTTATGTAAATATTCTTTGCATGGCAACAACAAAAAGGCTTTCAAAGTTGATAATTCTTTAACAGTATGCTTATTAAAGCTTACTTGCATCTTACAATCTCAGACAAGCTTACCTGATGGTCATTAAAGCATTGCTACTTAAACACAGAGCAACAGGCACTGCAACAACATGCATTTTTGGAATAATAAGAAGCATAAATCAACAGTATAAAATATGACAAAAAAACAGAACATTCTGCAAAATCAAGGACAGATGAAAACTCATTGTAGTACTTGTGTCTACCTTGGATGGGGGGATACTTTGCAGACTTACACTGCATAACTGTTACTTGCCTTGCTTTGACACATCCAGATTCACTTCATGGGGGAGTAGGGTGCAACAAGTACGTTACTATTTGAAATGTCTCTGGCTGACAGTGATGGCCCTGACACATTTCTCATACCTCTCAATCTCAGAGCAAGAAATCTAGAAAAATCCATAAATATAAGTGTGACAAAGACCCCAAAATAGGGACATTTTTAAAATATTGCACTTATAAATGTAGAAAGATAGTAGAATAGTAGGTCTTGCATTAGTATTTTCTGAAGGGTGTGAAATATGAAACTCAAATTTCTGTCATTGTTTTCTAACTTCAAGTCTTTAATGGATTTGACACTAATTTGCCAGAAAACCACAATTTTATGAAAAATGAACAAAAAAAGTGTGATGCAAAAATATAATATAGCCACACAATACAGCTGAAAACCTGTCAAAGAAGGGACACTTTTTAATATTAGTACTGTTAAGTTGAGCAGCTGACAAAATAAGAAAATATGCATGCATTTCTAAAATAAAGGTAATCTGTAACTCTGATCATTACAACTATTTATTAATTGTAAACCCTCCACGTTTCTTCCAAAATTGCCATTTTGCAGAGGGATTATTAAGGGGACAGCAACACTTTGAGCCAAAATTGGGGAGAGTTGAGAGGTTTGGATATACCTAATTCTATGAAGCAATTTATTTGAGCATACCTCTCAACCTGTTAATGCAGGAAATCTGGACTAGGCCAAATATATTGGGGTAACAAACAAGCAGTACTAAAAATTGCTCTTGTATAAACTTAGACAGTTGATAGAATAACAGGTCTTGCTTTACCATGCATTTTTCTGAAGGGTATGAATTCTGAAACTCAATGTCTGTCCTTTTTAAGTTACTTCATTCCTAAATTATTTGCCAGAAAACCACAGATTTTCTGAGGAACAAAACAAAAATAAGAAGCAAAAATCTATTCATTCTGCGAAAATCTAGACAGTTGAGAGGTATAGTTCAGCCGGGAGAATTGTGTGGCAGAAATGCTACATGACGGACTTAGCTCCCTAGGTTTGAATAATAAGTACCCCCCCAAAAAATAAATGAAGATCTAAGAGAAGTGATTACTTCAATCTGGCGTAATCACTTTCAGTAGCATACAGACTCAATCAGTGAAAATATTCAGCAACAAAAAAAGTTTGTGCTTGTTGACAGTTGATTTAACTGGTTCCTAATCAAACACATCCAACCAAGAACTGGGAGGGGGCATACATGAGCTGCTCAGATAATCAATAAACATCTTCTTGATTATATTAACTTATATTGCTTGTATAATACAGTACAGTTGTTAGAGGGTGTTTTAAATTTATTGTTTTGAACATTTTTCCAGTAAACAATGAAATAAAATGCATGCACCAATAATGACAAAACTGCCAGATTCAGAACATTTCCATCATACAAGTCTACTCAAACTTCTACAATCCACCAGTACCAGTAAATATGCTCAATCTCTGCAGAAGTAAAAGTAATCTAAATAATTCCACATTAAAGAGATCTGTAACTAATGAAGAGGTTGCTGCTAGCAAACAACTTTATATTTCATTGTTTCATCTACAAATAAAGTGCCTGTTGCCTTTGAGGAATACATTGCCTATGTTACATTAAAAAAATGATAAGCTAATAATATTGTAATAGGGAATGGATGGCAAACTGATAAAAGGATCCTAGTTACTAGGTATCACCACCAAAGAGGACATTCTCAGGACTACAGCATCCACCCCTTTTAAAAGTACAACAAGTACAGTATCAGCAATGCATCTAAATACTGTGAGAGTAGAACCCACAGCCTTCTGCATCAAAGGTAAGTATTCAACCTGTTATACTATTAACAATGCAAGATGACTCAGCATAAGCAGCACTAAATGTCCTTCCCTTGAAGCTCTCAGCTCCTTGCAAAATCCACTTGACACTCAACTGTATCTCTCAACTTTGCAGCACAAGAAATCTGGAAAAAGCCAACATTTATTGTGAGGTTTAGGACAAAAGCCCAAAAACCAAGGACACATTTTAAACATTGCTTGTATAATTTTGGAAAGTGGATAGAATAAAATGTTGTGCTACCTTTCACTGCCAAGTCTTGAACCCAGGGCGCTATGCACTACAGTCAAAGCAGCATACCACTATGCTTAATCAGTTGTTTCTTGAAAGCCAGGAAGACTGAAACTTAAATGGCTATCATTTAGTGAATTAAGGTCTCACCATAGCTCTCAACCTCTTAACACAAAACACCTGGACAAATCCAATAATGGGGGAATACAGCCCACAAACATACTCAGTGAATTTAGTTTTCACCATAGCTCTCAACCTCTTAGCACAAAAATCCTGGACGAAGCCAATAATGGGAGAATACAGCCCCAAAATAGGGACAGATTTCAAATATTATATTGATCTTATAAACTTAGAAAATTGCTAGAATAAAATGTTTTGTTGCCATGTACTTTCTGAAGAATATGAAGTCTGAAATTCAAATGCCTGCCATTATTTAGTGAATTCAAAATCCAGAAAACCACAGATTTTCTGAGGAACAGGACAGAACAGAATAAAAGTATGATGCAAAAATCTGAAAAGTTTTCACAAATGGTGGTGGGTAGGGAACTTAGGCTCTTGCTACCTGCACCCAAGGTACAGGGTTTGAGCCTGAGTTATTCTGTAGCCACCACCAGGTATATTTCCTGAGTTTCTCTCTAGCCACCAGTATATATTAAGTGGGGCATTTTGCTTATACACACGCAAACACTTTTAGCTTTTATCTAGTTTTCCCTCAACCATCTGCCCAACTTTCCCCACAGGTATTGCCCTGCTTGTTTGCATACATACATGCATGCATGCACAGGTTAAAAGTGTCATGTACAGATTTGCCTTTAAACGCTTTGATTGTTCGCCCTTGACAGTTGATGTCCCCATTGGCTGAATTATACAATTAATTATACTCCACTACATGCCAAGTTAGCAAGACTGGCTTAATTTGACCATGGGGACCCTGTTTAATGAAGAAAATAGCCCTCAGACAGCGTATACAGTTTTTCCCATTCAGCCCTTTCAGGCACCAGTTGGAGCAGTCGTTGTTAGTTCTCATTAACGTGTCCTTCAAAAACGTACAGTTCAGTAAATACGATACTTAAAAAAACTAGGGGCGGTGCAAATGAAATCTGACTGAATTAAAATACATGTACCCTTTGGTGCACCCTGCTAAGTATCTCAGATGTTAGAAATCATTAGCGTCCTGCAGACTGACACACTGTGCTGTAGTTGCACTGATTTATGAAACAATCATAACTGTGGCAGTTTCATTGTCAGAAATTAAACCATTATGCCATCATTGACAAATAAAATTAGATTGCCTCAACTGTACACATTAGAAATTGCAGAAGCTGCATTTTTTTGCTGTGTACATTTTTTTTAGTTTTCTTCTCTCACTCCTACTGACACACAACAATTTCAACAATCTAGTGATCTGCAATTTATTGCTTAAGCAGGCATAGCCAGGAACAAGCAAGAGAATTTGTTGTCGAGCAGATAACTTTTCTTCACTCCAAGAATAAAGACTCTGAAAACCGCCCGCTTCCTTTTTACTTTGGTTAGTGTATTGAGTGAGATGCCTAATGTGGATTTGTATTTATAACTCTGTAATGAGTCTAAATGCATCTTCTTATCTTTTCATATTGCCCAGGTTGTTGCCAACGTAATGGAATCTCCAGTTATGTGTCAGAAACACTAAAATACTGTATTAATTTATTATTATTATTTAAAAAAATGGTGTTAACATTGATCTTTTAAGTATTTGAATTCCACTTTATCTTAAAATAACATGGCATGATATTTATGGCATGAGTAGATGATTTAGTGAAGTTTCTGAAAACAGAATTAATCAAAACCATATTATTAACTATCCTGGATTTCTTTTGTCTCGATTTTGCAACTCCATGTACTAAGAACCATATCATTGTTTATTTGAGTGGTTTTTTTTAGTTTCTAGCGAGAACCATGAGTGTGTGTGTGTGTGTGTGTGTGTGTGTGTGTGTGTGTGTGTGTGTGTGTGTGTGTGTGTGTGTGTGTCTGTCTGTGTGCGCGTGCGGGCGCCACATGTGTGTGTGCGTGAGTCTCTGTATGCATGTATGTATCACATGCACACACACAAATGCACCACTGTCCCAAAACAATGAAAACCAATTAAAAGACTATCCAGTTTTCTAGGAAAAGTCTTTGGTAAACTGTATTGAGTGTGTGTGTGTGAGATGTCTTTATAAGGAGCTCTTGGAAATCTAAACATAGATCAATATTTCAATATTTTAAAACTATAGAATCTGTCACACACACAGTACCTGAAATGGAGTCTGTCCATCCCAGCTTCCTGCACCAAATTCAAAGTCCCCATGTCCCACGCTAAACATCCTCCCGCGAGAGCAAATGCAAGCTATCCAGCCCGCAGACGTTGCAGTCCGATTCCCTTCCAGTCCATGCAGTTTACAACCAGATAGACTTCTGGGCATCTCTGTGTCTGATGCCTTCTTCTTAATCTGGACTGTTGTTTCACCAGTCCAGATTCCTGTATGGATGCATGCAGTTCTGGCAATTGAAATGCAGAGCATGCATGCTCGTAGAGTTCTGGGATCTATTGCTATTTCAGCTGGTGGGGCTGCAGTCCTGCAGTCCAATAGCATGAGCCACCACTGCTTTCTACAGTATTAAATCGATAACATTATTATGCATATATATAATACTTTATTTATAGTATACTGGCTACTTTGACATATCTTACAACTGAAAATGACAATATCTGACTATAACATATACTCACCCCCTTCCTGATAAATCCACGGGTGATGGATATTTGTACATCATTTAGCCCTATAAATATATTCACAATACTGTTGTTATTCATCAATATATGCATTTTTGCTCTCATTATTTAGTTGAAACCCATGATTCTAGTGTATGTATTATGCACTGATACTGACAGTTGCCGAAAGCATACCCAAACTCCGACTTCATCTAAATTTTCACACTTTCTGTCAAAAGTCATCTTTGCAGAAGATAATACTTATGAATTATGCCCCCCCCCCCAAAAAAAAAAAAACATGAACTCACACACTTCTGTAAAACATTATGCATATGTCATACTAAGTTGAAACTACAATTCAGATCTGGCCCATATGGAAAGCTAATGAAAAACCCACTGATAGCAGTCATTGAAAAACATATCAATATAATACTTCATGTGTTACATTTAAAGATTCCACATAATAGAAGTATAAGCTTTTTCTCTTGATTGTACAAATGATATGTAATGTACAAATGTAATTTTATTTTTTTTATATTTACTTTATTGCATCTTTCTCACAAATCATCTGTACCAAGCAAGTTTATATATAACACTGTCAAGTTATGTGTATATAATATGTATTTATATATGAGTCTGTATCATTAAAGATATCATATTTGTGTATGTTATTTTGTATTAAAATGTGATGTGCAGTTGATGTTAATACTGTCAGTATGATGTTCACTTGTTACTGCTTTCTGTAGCCCGGGTTGTGGCTGAAAAGGGTCCTTGGACCAGTTCACTTACTCAGTTAACACACGTA
Organism: Protopterus annectens; assembly: GCF_019279795.1. Lineage (NCBI taxonomy): Eukaryota > Metazoa > Chordata > Ceratodontiformes > Protopteridae > Protopterus > Protopterus annectens. Next base: position 1,597,841,958 of record NC_056726.1, on the reverse strand, counting down.
ATAAATAAATAAAATACATTAAAATCTTCTGTAATGAACAAACACATAGATAATAGTTACTGATGTGATTTTCAATATGGTGGTCACAGTCACATATGGTACCACTGATAATCACACTATCAGCATGGGATTTGCAAAATCACAGAGACTGATATACCTAATAATTTGCTACACTGGTAAATGTGCTGAGGTGAAATGTATAGAGGAACTGAAACTACTTGGTCTTTGAATTTGTACATGTGGTTATCTTGTCAGTACAAAAAACACAAGATGGGCTTCATCTAAGACTGATACAGCCTGGGTTAGTTACCATCTTCCTAGCAGAAGTTTTAGTTATACAAGCATAAGCACCTGTATGGCAGGCATTGCTTGAAGAAAGATCAAACACAGTGCATTTAGATTTGTGTGCAGTTTTGCTAGAATTATATGAAATGTTGCAGAACCTTTCTGTTATATTTATGGTAGCTGATACAGCATTTTCCGAAACAGTAGGTTCTCTCGTTTTTCCAGTCGGAAGTTGTAAATAAGCCTAGACTAACATTCCTTCTCATGGGAGGATAAAAAGGGTCATTACTAAAGTACAGGTATACAAGACTAAAGTTCCACTTCTCTGAAAAAAAATGTTACCTTGAAGTAACCTGCTTCTTAGGCATACCTCTGTATGTATGGTAAACGGTGGAATTAACAGCTATTACACTAACATAAGTGTATCCACAAAACCAATCTTGACTAGAATGGCTGGAATTATCGTGTCCTAAGCATATTCCTCTCCACTTTCTCAGAAAACAGTACATCATTGCAAGTTAACAAGCATGCCACTTAAGCACATGAGTATTACAATAAAAGTGGTGCAAAGGTTGTGGCTAATCACATATGTGTAAATGATACACACCAGTACAATGGTGCGTGGCACAGTTTTGTTGCTATAACCTGCAGTAACAAGTCAGCATGTGACTGCAGTCATTACACTTGCAATGCACCCCTTAAGAGAGTTTTGGCCAATAAATGTAGAAACACTGACAAATTGACATCAGTTCTATGCCTTACATTAATCAGTGCACAAAAATCTATCTTTTGACAAAGAATTAGCTGTCAGAATACCACCTACCTTTATGTAGATATACATTCCTTTTGGCAGCCAACTGTCGAAGTAAGGATTCAAACACCATTCACATTGTAATTGTTTGTCTTCCTTAGGTCAATGAAGATCTGTGCTTCAAGCCCTGCTTATAGTTTTCTCGGGGTGTGATGATTATGCTAATTAGGGCTCATCTTATTATTGTTTCTGATTCACTCGGTTTCACAGTTTAAAGCCTAATAAACATTGTAAAAAGTACTATACAATGTCATACACATGTCTGAGTACCTGTGGAGGGCTCCATGCACCTGAGGCACTCATATCAGATTAAGACAGAGATAAGTTTCATCATATAATTAACCATCAGAAGATGGAGTCACTGTAGAGTAGGTATTCTTACAAGCAAACAGAGGGATGGACAACTGCCATGTTCACACCTTAAGGTGCCAACATAACCATAACAATACAGTATCTATACTGTATTATTATTATTTTGGCGTCCATCAAATAAATGATGTGCCTGTCATTGCATAGACTCTGAAGAATGAGAGAAGTCATTTAGACACAGTTTACCTGCCATCTTCCTGAGCTCTTTACAGGTGAGACATTTATGGCTGAGGAAGGTAAGGTGGTGTGAGAAGGAGTTCAAGATTTTTCTGGACATAATTCATAAGCGTCATAGCTGCAGACTCCTACAGGAGGGCTATACTGAGTCACAGTAAAAGGCTGATACTGGAATAGTTTGGCACAGGCCATTGCCATCACCACTACAGTGACTTGAGTCAATGTTAGCCTGACCTCATTGGCTGATGGGAGGGGGATATTAGGCACAGTCACCACCTTAGTACTGTAAGTATACCACCTTTTAGCTTAAGAAGCAAGCTACCGCTGCATGCCATCATACAATTTCTGCAGAGACTGAAAGAAACAGGGAGATGCACAGAAGCAGACTAGAGCACCTGACAGAGCACCAGGAAGAGTACACATTTATTTTGCATTTGTTTACCAGGAAAGTCCGACTGGTCACATGTCCTTTTTCAGCAGGGGCATGGGGAGAAAAGCTCCAGCAGTAACTAGTGCATCAATAAAGTAATGCAGGAAGTAAGATACTGGCTTAGACTAGGACAGATAGGATACAATAAGTTTAAATAATTGCTAGGTAATCATGAAAATCAAGCAGATAAATATAGAGGTATAATAACATTATACGATATTTTGTAAATAAATAGAGAAACCAACTGACACTCCACCATTACACATATTTTCACTTTGCTGGTGTGCAAAATGCCTCTGTTTTGAAAGTAACAATTGTAGCCATTACAAATAATTTTGTATAACATTTATAGAGTAATGCTATATCTGTCAGTACTGTCACAGCTATGGGGGTATCATGATTGCGCAATGCTAGAAGTGCACTTATAAAGGCCTCCTCCTATATATGTGGGCAAGTGACTGATCATGTTAAGTCTAAGTGCACTGAGATTGTTAGGTTACCAGGGGTTCAGTCCCCCAGAAAAACAAAACAAAAATAATTCCTGTTTGCCATGGAATAGTATATCTATTACCCACTAATATCAATGCACAACTATAAGGTAAGTATATGTAATATCCTTAAGTAGTGGTTTGCTGGGCATTTCATATTTATTATGGGAGAAGTATCTGTTCCTTGTATATCACCTGTTCTGGACATGCTTATTGTGTGATCAACATTGTTTGTTATGTATATATATATATATATATATATATATATATATATATATATAGATATATGCAATTTTATTATTCTCAATACTCAGATAGCTTCAATGGCATGAGCATGTGCTATCCTGCTAATTACCCCCTGCAGTTAGTATTCTCTTATGTCAGACTGCACATGAAGATGTTTTTTAGCTGAGGCCACCCTTATGTTATCAGACAAAGAGTTTTATAACATGCTTATGTAAGTACTGCTATGAAAAGGTTTATTCTCTTTAATGTATTAGTATCACCAAATTTAAGAATTCAGCAGTAATTGTTTTAGTATTTCTCTATCCTTACCCTCTTTATTACAATGTTTTCTCTTTCATATTTTTTCTATTTATTTTATTTTAATTTCTCTACATTTATGTTACTGTTATATTCAGTTGCAGAGAAACCTGCACCTAACCCACCAGCAAGGACTGTCATCCCCCCAACAGATGGCAGGAGTATCACACCACCACCGCCATCACAAGAGGAACCCAGTATATCTGGCTCACAGCTTACCCAAGCTGCCTTACACATGCTGCCCTACCTGCACTATCTGCATCAGGTATCCCTGCACTGGGAAGATGGTACAGTAGTACCTGCTGGTAGCAGTGCAAAAAGAAAGGAGGAGACATGTTTGACACCTGTCAGGAACTGGCAGAGCTTGTGAAGGTGGTTGGATGCCCTCATTAGCTTTATGGAGACCTTGCCCAGGCAACTCCTTGAGTTATGTCCCAGCCCAACTCTGTTTCCACCATTTCAGGTAGGACCAAGTGGTGAAGGTTTCCAGGGTGATGAATAAGCTCCCACATGGTCTAAGCTTGCAGAAACGGCATCTTCGAATATTCAGTAGTATCCCCCAGTCTGAATTTCCCCTTCTTATTGTGTCTAGGCCTGCAATGTGTGTTGTACAATCTTCCTATCACCATTGTTTTCCCTCTGTTTGTCAGATGTCTCCTTCCCCGTTGTGTTCTTCCCCCTCATTGTGCTATATCTCACACCCTATCAGTCTTGTCTGTCTTTTCCTGCTACCTGATGTCACCCCTCATGTTTCCCGGATGTCCTTCCCTTCCTTTATCACAAATAAAAATGGCATCCACCCATGCCTCTCAGCTTCCTAGATATATATATATATATATATATATATATATATATATATATATATATATATATATATATATATATGATTGTGTCCTTCTACCCACCCAGAAGAGAAGAAGAAAGAAACAAAAAAAAACAAATGGAATCACAGCATCAGAATCAGTATCACAGAAGGAAGAAAGGAAAAAAGAAAAAGAAAAAAAAGAAAGTGTACAGCACAAACAAAAAAAAAAAATCTCAATCTAAACAAAAAAAAAAAAGAGGAAAAATAAAAAAAAAAAACCAAAAAATTAATTAGGCCTCAGGCCTCACAGAACAAGGACAACTACAAAGTATTATTTAGCTATGTATGTAACCTCAAAGGCAATACACAATTGTGTGCAGAGCTCAGAAGATGTAACAAGCCTAATGGCTGACAAATTCAGCTCAGAAATACTCAAATATAATTCCCCTGCGTTGGGCCATCTACAGACCCTGGAAACTACAGACCCATAAGTCTCACTAGTCTTATATGCAAAGCTATGGAAAGAATTATCATGGAAATGATAAATAGTGACATAGGAAACCTCCAGACACCGGACCCAAACCAGTTTGGCTCCGTCAAGGGATGTCATGCCTACTCAACTTGGTGAACTTCTTTAAGAAGGTCACCAAATCAATGAATGAGGGCAAAATGGCTGACACTGCCTACCTTGACCTGGTCGAGGCATTTGACACAATACCCCACTGAGGCATTGCTGACAAACTTAAGAAGCTGATCTAATGGTTTTGGTGTTTACATTATAGACACAAGGTACCAGGTTTGTTTCTCACCTTTGAAAGGGAAATTGGCTAGGCTTAAAATGGCCCTTAAGGGCAGATAACCTAGTACTAGTCTATGGACCTAAATATATTTTTTGACAATTTCACTAGAAGTTCTTCTGTTGCTTCAGCTGCTAGTGCACTGGTCTAGAGTGTTTCAGTAAAAAAGGCATGGGTTCAAATCCATTCAGGGATATTTCATATTTCTTACTAGCATGTGTTCCATTATCCTGAAACATTATTATAATCAATATGAAAGTTCTGTCCTGGAGTATGAAACTTTCTAAAGATCTACTTATGGGTTCATGTAGCACTGCTGAGCTAAGAAGTTAAGAGATATGTTCACATCCACAGCCATCCTGCTTATTGCTTACCAGTTCACCTTATGGTCTGCCCCTGCTTACTTCCCCTTTTCATCTCTATCCTATGCTCACATTTCCATTCTTTAACCTCTTCAAAAGTAGATAAACACAATGCACAGAATCCCACAACAGGCTTATAAAGCAAACCATCATTCTGTATTTTATGCACAACTGTTGACAGAGAGCAATAGCAATACCTCTATATAATCACCCAGAAATGGCACTTCATGTCATATGGCAAAATAAAAAATAATCCTTGACATGCACTTATCAGTCGCACAATTGAGCTAAGTGTTGCTGAGAATAGATATGTCATTCTAAAATACAGCATAGCTCCTTCAGTGGACAATTATTTATATTGTGTCATCGCACTGCTTAATGATGGGGGGGGAGCTCTACTCCACAAGGACAGTATGTTGTTTTACAATGTTGAGTTTGCAGTCTGCAAATGTGTTACATTTCCCTGATATGTGTGCTTTATGACCCCTCTTTAGTCTGACTGCTTCAATGGCAACTCTAGCTAATGCACTCCTAGAGAGCAATATCAGTAGGAAAGTCATAATCCTCCTTGAGGCTTATCTTTCTTTTCTTGCTATCAGTTTTCAGATGTGCTACATTTCCCTGATATGTTTCCTTTATGACCCTTCTTTAGTCTGACTGCTCCAGTGGCTCAGCCTGCTGGAAAATGGGGATATACTAGTATGTGAACTTGTCCGATGGTTCAACTTCCTGAGAGTATTATAGTTTCCTTTTTAGTGATATTAACATTATAGTGTAGCTCATACTTATTCTACTGTATCCCCTGCTCACTTTGGTAGTGTAGAGGGATAAAGCCATGACTATGGTCCAGGCAACCCAGCATTCATTTGCAGCCTGGGTGACTGATAGAGGAACAGCAGGAAGGGATGGGCATGAACCATCCCATGGGGAGGAAGGTAGCATGGGTGTCTCCTGCCTTGATCACCTTTGAAGGCTGGGAATGCTACAGAGTAACCGGTGTGGTATAAAGTGGTTAGTGGGGTGGATACGGTTGAGCTGCTTCAGAGGAGGGGCAATATGCTGCAATGTCCCCAGTGAATGCCTGCCCTTCCGACATAATCATGGGCATCATGAGGCAGTGGATAGGGCATAAAAGAAAAACTCACAATGAATGTCAATGGCAGAAAGCCCAAGAACATCATTAAGATCCACTTCCTGCCCCAGCAGATTATGAAGCAAGTCCATGTGGTTGGGAGTAGCAGGTAGACCCAGCTTGGACATGGGGTATTGGGTAGTAGTGCCTGAGAATGATGTAGGGGAGAAAAGTACTTTATACTACTCTGCCTCTCCTATATAACTTTCACATTAGTCTACATTCAAGTAGTGTTATAGGACCTTCTTTGTTGTGTTTCTCCACCCTGCTTTATTGGGCAACTCCCTTTTTGCACCATTCTATCAATGTGGTTTCTGTTGATATAGTGAAATCTCTATTCGACCTTCAGCCATCCTTATAAAAGTTTCCCTGTCATGAAACATTTTTCTGCTTATAAATTGCTATACATTACATCAACATTACCAATATAATTTCCTGTTTGTATATACCAACTCACAGCAACAATGAGAGGTGTTCATGCACATCAGTGTTTACCTTTGCTGCTCCTACTGTGATCTGGCCATGCAACGATTTAACACGATCTAGCTGTGGGTTTGTGATGCAGCTGAGATGAGGAGATGCTTGTCATGTTCCATATCATGGTAACATGTGTGATGCCCGTGCCCTGACCCAGCAATCAAGGAGCCTCATTCCTCACCACTAACACCAGAGAGGGTGTCTCATATATGAGGAAAGGATAACAGATACACACAGTAAAGTGCAATTTCCCTTAAGAGCACACAGAGATCACAGTCAGTCTGGGGCTGGTTGCTCCCTTGCTCCCTTGCTCCCCAGGTCCCCAGTAAAACTCTCCACTGGCACAGCTATAGGTTCCAGATCTCAGCCTAGCTGGGCAAGCTAAAATCTCCAGCACCCTCTCTGTCCAACCAGTGCTTCATGTCCCTGCCCATGTAGCTGACACACACACGCACTTTGAGATAAGTTTATACAACCACACAGACAGGAAGGCTGGCACAAGTTCTCCAGTTGTGCCCCTTTTACTCAGACTATACGGTAGTAATTACTGCCACCACACAGCTAATACTTATTAGCTACTCAAAGGCCCTTAAAAGGGTGTCCAATTATTACTGTGCAATATTATTATCCAATTGGTAAGTGTGACTAATCAGTCAAGGCTTATTAGAGTGGCTTTGTACAGTAATCACTATAAATATGCAATGTACTCTAGAGCTTAAATTATCTCTACACAAACCAGCCACAGTTAAAAGGTTTTAAAATATTTAATAATAAATAATTAAAACCACAAGACAATACTTCCTACTATACAGTGCCAGTCAAAAGTTCAGAGATCACACAGAAATACTTAAAATAAATCAATAGTACACTTCTGACATCACAGAAAAAACACTTAGTCTAATATTTTCTAATTCCTAGCTACTTCTAGGAGAGAACACAGTTCTAACATACTACTTACATAAAAGGAGCATAAGGCAGTGCTCAGTTGGATGTCCCGACAAAAATGCTTAATGCCTTCTGATTCTCTCTGTTTAAATTGCTATTGCAGTTCTGATAAACATTACATCATCTCTTTTACACGTTCCTGGAGTTCCCAGGCTGACAAAAACTGCATTTACATTCTTTTACAGTTAGATCAATAAAGGACATTCCACATGTAAATTCTAGTAATTATTCTTAAAGTTAAAATAATAGGCAGGATGCTTACTCCAGACGCATCGACTCGAAATTCTAACTTCAAAGGAACAGACATAAATTAATTTTAATTTCAAAGGACCAACAAGAAATGCTTGACTTAGCTTTCTTTGCAGCAGAGGGCAATGTTGCCACATTGTTTTAAGTTCAACATTTCACAGTATTTACAAATGATAGAATTATGTGCCAAATTCTATTTGACTAGGCTGGCAGCCTTCACCCATCTCTACCAGTCTTCACAACATGCATAGCTAATAAGAATTGAGGTTTGCTGCACACATAATGTAAGAAGTGTTGGCTTGGCTGCAATGCAGTAATGCAGTGTTTATGAATCCACTGGAAAGTGTTGTGGTAAAAGTAAATGCAAGGTATATACATTTAGCTCAGCCTTATACTGCTGAGAAGCAGTCTTTGCTGATAGAATTGATGCATTGAATGTTGGACCACTGCCTGGCTATTAGACTGTGCTTTACTGGATTAACATTTTTTTATCTTTCTGCATACCTTCTGCTACATCGAATACTTAAACTTCTGCATCAATTACCTTTGGTTACAGCTCATATGCATATTTTTCAATTTAAGTGAGCCTTGGTCTTACACACTATGTCTCCAGTGTACTGTATAATTAATTAGCTTTATTTAACATGATATACAGACTTGCATTTTATCTACTTGTAGACCTTGTGGTAGCAATTCCTTGTAGCATTCAATTTGTTATAACTTGTCTTACCTGCCTCTTTGCTGCCAGGAAAATTAAAACCCCATTCCTAGAAGCATAGCAACAAGTCTTTCCTGGGGCAGTTGCAGGACTTTATTACCAGCTATGCCCACTGTGCATTCAGACGCTCTCATTATCCCCCCACCACTCTTAATTTTCCTCTCACTTCCCAATCTTGTTCCCTTTTTCTGAAATTCTCAGTCACTTCCCTTCACTCATATAAACAACATATGGTAATACCTGCAACAAAACTTTACTGCACTTACTACATTGTTGGCTCTAACATATGCACTATGATCAAAAGACAGATAAGCTTTAAACATGTCACAGGGCCATAAATATCACCCAACAGACAATGCAACTACATCATTATCTATTATTTAATATTGATTTGTTGGACTGAAAACATTCATCTGAAATGGGGAATTTCATGTTTATAATTAAAAAATGCAGTACTTCATTAAGATCTAAATTTTTAATCCATTAAATGGTTTTCTGTGGAATAGAACCCCTTTGTATCTATGTCAAAGTGAGACATGGTAAATATTTAAAAAAAATCTTAACATCCAGATTGGTTTTAATGTTTAGTCTCTTAACCCAGGGTCTGCATCTTAATTTGGGCCTCACCCTAATGCTGTTATATCATGAACTATGACCAAATTGACCAAAACTATGACCACTTGGCATAATGGTTAAATTCTTTGCCTCCCATGCACAAGGTATAAGGTTTGATATTGCCCATCAGCCAATGCCTGTTTGCAGCTTTCATGTTCTCACTGTTTCTCAAGAATAGACTGTGGGCAGCACTGACTCCAGATGGTGTTCTATATAGACCAACCACTTTGAGCATTTATTGTAGTAAAGATGGTGCCCTAAAGTGGAAGAGTTGTATGAATCAACCACTTTTGGCATCTACTGTGGTGTAGATGGTGCCCTATCGGGGAAGTGTTGTATAGACCAACCACTTTGGGTATCTAATGTGGTGCACAGTATTCTTAAGATAAAAGAACGGAGATCACAGACTACACACTGTGGCAGGGCTAGCCACTTGACAGAGTAAAAATATGGCTCTAGGTGATTCAGTGGTGTTGACTAACGTTGCCAAATGGGCATGGGTATTTGCTGGTGATAAGTGGGTCGAGGACCCAGTCTACTTCGACCTATGCCAGAGACCCATGCTGATGATGGGAGAGGTGTATGTGCCCCTATTGGCCAGTGTGCACCTGCCATAAAGCCCAGCAACCCTGGCCTCAACAAGCTACTGGCCAGCTGCTGTCCATTTGCCCAGCTTGGGTTGACTGGGATAGCTCTGTTGAGTGAAAGCTGGATGTAAAACCAATCAACCTGCCAAACAGGAACCAAGAATTGCTACACTCAGTGTAGGTTCACTGACAAGACAGAACTTGGAAGTGGATAACATGATGGTACAGAGTAGGCTGGATATCTTTTGTATGCAAGAGACAAGATTGAAGGGCAGTGCACTTAGTTTGGGAAACAAAATCCACTACTCAAAAGGAAGACAGGCTAGAAATGGTGTGGAAACTTTAGTGAGGAAGAGGCTTCAGAAGACAGTGAGGGATGTCATCAGAATTAGTAATATACTCATGTCAATCAGACTCCAGCCTAGTGACAGGGCAGTATTCATAATCTCAGCCTATACCCTGGCCAGGGTCATGATAGTAAGGAAAAGACGGCATTCAGACAGCAGTTGCAGAATAAAGCAGGATAGCATGAATGGATGTTGGCAACAGGTGACCTGAATGCACATATCAGGATAGGCAGACAGGATATGAGGACTGCTTGGTTCCACATGGGCAACAGGAATAAAGAAATAGAGATCATTCTAGACTTCTGTCTGCCAAATGGCTTGATAGTAGCCAACAAATGGTTCAGAATGAGAGACAGTCACAAGATCACATATAAGAGTGGCCAACATGCAACTCAAGTAGTCTTCCTCTTAGCAAAGAAAGGTAGAGTCAGCTATTGCAGAGTCATCCCCAGTGAAACAGTTGGCCCACAGCATAAACCACAGCCTGCCACAAACAGCTGCAAGCAGCAGTCAGGGAAGGCTCTAGTGTCAACAGAGACCAGGCTGAAGACATGGAAGGTGACTGGAGAGAAAGTACAACAGTTCAAGAAATTACTCAGGGCTCATAGCACCTCAACAAGAAGAAGAGGAAATAGATGGAGTTGAAGAAGAATCGCAGAGAGTCAAAACAACCTGTGTGAGGACTACAGAACAGATATGGGTTTCAGCTAGGTATGGAAATAAGGTACATAAAGAAAGTTGGTGGTGGAATGCAGAAGTGCGAGAAGTTATTAAAAGAAATAGGGAATGCAGGAAAATGTGAGAGACAGAAAAGACAGAGCAGGCTAGGAAGGAATGCTGGTTGTCTAACAAAGAGCCTAAGAAATTAGTTGTAATAACAAAAAACAAGACATCATAGGTACTCTACCAGCTCCTAGAAACTGACAGTAGCTGCACAAAGAAACTATATCAGGTTGCAAGACAAAGGCAGAAAGATAAAGGAGTCAGACACCCTTTATAATGGCTGCCAGCAACAAACTACTCACCATTCCACAGGACAACAATAGCAGATGGAAGGATTTCTTCCAGCAGCTTCTGAATGAAGAAAACCCCACAGAAGATGTACTGCCTCAGTCATAGCCTGTAATGAGAGAAGGGGAAGATCCCACCATAGAAGTGGGAAGAACAGCATTAAAGAAAATGATGTCAGGCAAAGCTTCAGGCTCTGATGAGGTCACAGCAGATATGATAAAGACGCTGAGTGAGATAGGGGAGAAATGGTTCTGGAGGGTACTCCCAGCATTATGGAGAGAAAGGTGAATCCCAGATGGCTGGAGACTACATCATTGCCAGTGTTCAAGAACAAAGGAGACATTCAGAAGTATGGGCAGTACAGAGGTATCAACCTCCTGTCACATTGCATGAAAGTTCTGAAGAGAGTGCCTGATAAATGAATACCAGAGCAGTAGAAAGTAAAAAGGGATATGAGCAGTTTGAATTCAGATATGATGCAGCGCAACTGACCCAATGTTTGCAGTGAGATAGATACTTGAAAAGAAGCTAGAAATGAGGAAAATGTCCAACTGGACATTCCTAGACTTGGAGAAAGTATATGACATGGCCCCATGAACGCTGATTTGGGCAGTATTGCAGCGGGGTTGAAGTCCAAAAAACATTGGTAGAATTAGTGCAAACATACAAGGAGACAATGACTGAAGTACAACTAGTGTTTGGTCTCACAGAGGGATTCCCGGTGTGAGTGGGTGTGCACAAAGATTCTTCATTGCTGTTCATACTGGTGATGGATGGACTACACTAGCAAACAGCTCAGAGGGGACAGATCAACAAAGTTGCTGTATGCAGATAATGTGGCATTACAGGCAGGCTCTGAGAAAGGTGCATGGGATGAAACTTAGTACAGATAAGACTGTTGTAATGGCAGCAAATGATGGAAATCAAAAGAATCTGAAACTTGAGATAGAAGGGAAAAGAGTGGAACAGGTTAACTGCTTCAAGTATCTGGGAGGGGTGGTTGAGGAGAAGGGTAGTCTGAATGAAGAAGCCAAAGCTAGAATCAGAGGGACTACAGTCAAGTAGCACAGAGTTTCAGGGCTAGCGTATGACATATGAATGCCAAAGAAGCTGGAAAGTAAGGTGTGCAAACAGTGGTGCGACCAGTAATACTGTATGGTGCAGAAACCTGGGCAGTGAAGGCAGAGCAGTTGAGGAAGCAAGGGGTGATGGAAATAAAGTGTTTGAGATGAATGGTAGAATGTACACTGTGGGACTGACAAAAATGAGGACATAAGTGCAGAAGCCAAAGTAGCCCCAGTTGCAGACAAGACCAAAGAGAACAGATTATTGTGGTTCGGGCACATGTGCAGGAAAACAGAAGACAAGCTGGGGAAGAAAATTTGGGACAGACAGGAAGAAGGCAAGAGGAAATGTGGGCATCCAGCAAAGAAGTGGATAGATTTTTATTTATTTATTTATTTTATTTATTTATTATTTTTGCATTTGTTAATCAGGTAGTGTCTAGCTGGATCAGCTGGCGCATTTTCAGTGGAGGCCCAGGGAGATAAGCTCCAGAACAATTAGTTAACAGAGCAAAGAAAAACATAGACATAAATGGCAAATATAATTGGATAAAAATATACCATGATTCCAGTTCAAATATACAGTTAAGTAAACAAAGTGTTTGAATGCATGCAGTAAAACTTAACAATAGTAGCAACACATAGACTGAAGTTTAGCAAGTTTTTTTTTTTCAGAAGAATGAGATAGACAGAAGATAGGCTGAAGAAAAGTAAAGTTTGGAGTGTATGCATTGCACTGCAACGAATAGCAGGTAAAGTGCTTAACCAGGGGAAAGTACAGGAGCCTAGCCAGTTTTTAGTGAGGTGTTCTTTTATGAGTAGTTTGAACTTGTGACTGTCTGGGTTTAGCAGGATGTGTTGGGGGAGCGAGTTCCAGGTTTTGGCTATTTTATTGGAATAGAGGGAGTCTCTGTAGTAGTTGTGGGATTTGGTTACTTTTAGGATTCATTTGTCAGATGATCTGAGGGCTCTGGAGTTGGTGTTTCGTTGAACTAGGTCAATGAGAGCAGGGCAGTTGTTGTGATTGTGGATGGTAGAGTGAGTGGTAGTAAGTTGGTTGAGTGATATAGGTTAGGTAGTTCAATACAGTTGAGTTGCCGAATGACATAACAGTGGTGTGTTTTGTGGGGTAGGTTAGTGGCAAACACCTATCTTGCTAAAACAGGCTTCTAGGCTGCTTAAGTCAGATTTTCACTGATTGGAAAGGATTTGGGAATAGTAGATATGGTAGATAGTAGGTGGGATCTGGCTGTGGCTAGCCTGGCATTGTTAGTTAGGAATGGTTTTGCCCTGTAGAGTGAGCCAAGTTTGGAGTGAGCTGTTTTGATTGTAAGGGATATATGTTTATCAAATTTTAGACATCATCTGTTGTTACCCATACATGTTTAGTGTGGCTGATTGGTTTACTTTTTGTGCCATTAGAAGAATAGATAGTAATCAGAGATGGTTGCTTTTGGTTTATTATTACCAAAAACTATCAGTTTTGTTTTGTTTGGATTGAGTATTAGGTGATGATTGGAGATGTAGTTTTCTATGTCTTGGAGAGATTTCTGAGTTTTTCTTCTAGCTCCTGGGATGTGGTGGCAGAACAGATGAGGGAGGTGTCATCAGCATATTGAATGACGGAGGCAAGTTGAATGGAGCTAGTGAGGCTATTGGTAAATATGATGAACAGTAGGGGTCCAAAAATGTACCCTTGGGGTACTCCGACAGAGCTTGTTAATGGGGTGAGTTTGTTTTCCCATTTGTTTGACTGTTGGTGATTTGAAAGGTAACTATGAAGCCAGGTAAGGGATGCTGGGCTGAGGCTGTATGTGGTTAATTTATTAAGACGAATTTGGTGGGATACAGTAGCAAACGCTTTGGGCATATCGAGAAAGACAGATGTGACTACTTGACCTTCATTGTTTAGGAGGTTTACAGTGTTAATGAACAGAAATGTACATGTACTATTGTAACTGTTTAAATGTATATATTTTAACAGTGGAAACTGTAACTTCAGAAAAATAACTGAAATTAAATTACTTTATGGCTATGCCATAAAAAATTGTATCTTTCAGTTTCAATGCAGCAAAAAGACACAATGTCTAAAACTAGAGAGCTTTCTGTATTGTCTTCAGAGTGAACTAATTGCTACTTCTGAAAATATGAAGGAATGCAATTGTTTTATGACTTCCAGCATCTGCCAAAGATCTGAATTCTGTGTATTTTCACAGGCATTTGCTAAGTACTGCCAAGCTTCCAGCAGTGGGGATTTCACCTGGGAACTAAAAGTCAGATGACAAGAAATGATGTAATTCTGCAAGTTATCCCAGCAGTAATATTTGACATATTAATCTGAGAGGTCTCTTAGAGAGACACAGCATTCTGTATTCTGTCTTGGATCTGACATGAACCATTCACCGCACATCTACCTTGCTCTGATGAAGTCAGTTTCTAGGTAACCGTACAATTCTCTTGGATATAGTCAGGAATATAGCAAAGCTTAGTTTAGATATTTTTCTTTATATATTTGAAACTGTCATGCAATGTTGTTTTAAATATTTCTTGTGATTTGAACTCTGATGTCACTGCGAATATATACTGAGTATTTTCTTGTTCTTTTATTATCTATTATGCAATATGTTTAAACCTTCCATTGTGACTGATCTGTCTAGAGATATTTAAGTTTTAGGTTCATAGGTTAATACTAGGCTAGCTGCCTTTGTGGGCCATTTTAAGCCTAGCCAGTTACCCCATGTGATAATGAAACCCTGCACCTTGTGTCTGTAAGGCAAACACCTTAATCATTATGCCAACCTCATTTTGAGAGTACTTGCCTATTTATTTGGTGCCACTGTGTGAACCAGTCCTAATAGCCTTGCTCTTGGTTAAACTACCATTTGTATTAATATTACACAGTAAGATTGGACACCCTTTATTAAGAGTCTTAAATCAGATGATAAGGATTTGACTGCTGGCAGTGATAACTAACTTATAGTCTGGGCAAAAGGGGGCACAGCTAGTAAACCTGTGCCAGCTTTTACTTGGGCAGGGAGATAAAACACTGGTTGGACAGAGGGGGTACTTGAGGCCTTGGATGGCCACTCAGCTGAGATCTCAACTCTATAGCTGTGCCAGTAGGGAATCTTATTGAGGAACTGGCGAAAGAGGGAGAAACCAGCCGCAGACTGACTGATCTCTGTGTGCTCTTAAGGGAAATTGCACTGAATGCAAAGAGCTGCATCTGGAAATACTGTGTCTGTACCTGTCATCCTCTCAGTGTACATTCCTCACTGGTGCCAGTGGTGAGGATTGAGGCTCCTTGATTACTGGTTCAGTGGTGGGCATCACAGTTTGACTAGGCCCTGTCCTTTAGTTTTAGTAGTGATTTAGTTTCTTTCCTAAGCCAAGGTAGTTGTTTAGGTGTTGTGCACATTTTTCTTATGACAGCTAGGTTGTTTAATATGTCGAGAAATGTATTATTAAAGTACTGAAGGTGAGGTCTAATTGGAGGTGTTTTAAAGGCGGCTAGTCACATTGTTGTAATAAAGAATTGAACGCAGAGGGAGAAAAGTTTTTTTTGTTTGGAATGTAATGGAATATGGTGTTGTTAGGTGTGTAAATACATTTCTTGAGAAGGAAGGTTGGCCAGTGGTCACTAAGTGAGTCTGGGAGGCAGCCTGACTGGTGACCATGGTTGTTTTTTTTAGTTAGTATCCACTCTAATAGAGACTGCTTTTTTGGTATGCTTATCATGCGAATGGGGTAGTTAATGGTTTGAGAAAATTATAGAGGTTAATGAAGTTGGATGGGCTATCAGAGGAACTTGTAAGTCAGTCAAGGTTAAAATCGCCTAGTATTATAGTCTCCTGGTTGATGCCAATTAGAGGAGGTTTTCTATGAGGGGGTAAGTTTTGTCCAGGGGGTAGATAAGATTGTAATTGTTTTGTGGAGGTTGATTTCTAGGCGTGATGTTAGTATTTTGGAGATGGGAAGGTCAGGGGGGTGCAGTTTAATTGGGTCAGTTTGAGGGAGTCTAATTGTGATTGTAATACCTCCACCCCATTTCCTGGGCCTATCACGTCTAATGATGCTGTAGCCCTGTGGTACAATTTCACTATCTTTTAAATGGGATTTTAACCAAGTCTCAGTTATGATTGCTATATTGGGAGAGTAGAGGGGTAGAATTGCATGAAATTCCCTTATTTTGTTAGTAATACTTCTGAGGTTGAAGTTGGTGATGAGGAGGTTGGAGATGCTTTTATTAGAGAAGATGATGTTAAGCATGGGGTTTGTGATGGGTTCAGTTGGTGAGTTTAGAGAAATGGAGATGGGAGATTATATAGTAGGTGGGTGGGTACTGTTTGGACCTGGGATGGGGTGGATATCATCCTGTAGTTTGTTTTGGGTTAGTGAGCATAGTAATAAGATTGTTAGTTTAGTTATGCGTATATTGTATTTGTAAGGGGAGAGCACAGGGGAGGGGTTATGGATATATTTTATCGAGTTGAGTAGAGTGCTAGAAATATGAAATAGTTGTGGTGCAATGAGATAGTTAATGCTGGATTGGGAGTGTTGTATTTTGAAGGTAGTGTGGGGGAGTAGTGGTGCATGATTCAGTTATTGTGGTAGGAAGTAGTTTGGTGTACTATGTAGAGAAGGGAGAGTAGCACAAGTGTTATGGTTAATGATTTTGTGGGAAGCATGGTTAACAGAGGTGTGGTTGGAGGTGTTAGAAGGACTGTATGGGAGTTAGAGGGGAAAAAATAGAGAAATATGTGAGGGGTGGAATGTGTGTGTTAAGGGAGAGAGAGTGGTAGGGGGAAAGTGGTTTTATGGGGAGTATTAGGACCAAGGTAGGATATGGATGTGGATAGTATTATTTAGAGGGGACTGAGTATAAGTTCCTGGCTGGTAGGAGTGAGTGGGTAGTAGTTAGATGACAGGTGGGATGTGCGTGTGGAGTGTGGGGATTGGTTGATTATAGAGGGGAAGTGGTTTGATGTCAGGTGGGGTGTGGGTGTGGAGGATGCAGATTAGATGAGTAGAGCTGGGCATGGTTAGAACAGGTATAAGTTTAAGGAAAGTGGGTCCTGTGCCAGAGCTGTGGGTTGACAAGAAAAACAATCTGTTTGCAGGAGAGTGGGAGGAATGGTAAATAATTGCCAAATGGGAGAGTACAGATTAATGGACCTTAGCACAAAAGCTGGGTAGTGGGAGTGCTTAAAACATTTAAAGGTTAGCACTGAAAGATCCCTAGGCAGAAATGAGTATAAAGCAATTAGTTAATGACAAAATATTATATCAGTTTGATTCTAGACTACAGGGTAAATAGTGTGTGTTTGGAGGGGGGGGGTGCATTCTGGTGATGTGAGGTCGCCTGGTACAATAAATTTTAAATTAACAGAAGGGGCTTGGAAATAATAAAAGTTCAGGATGTACAAGTATTTGTAAGGCACTGCAGTGGTTGCAGTTAGCTGCAGAAGGTCTTTTAGCAGGTCCAGTAGTGTGCAAGATGAAAGGGGAAAGAGCAAACCAGGTACCTTGTTATGATAATAGCAGGTCCACTCATCACCAGAAACAGAGTATAAGGTACGAGTGTTAACAAGGTGAAATGGAGACAAAAAGATCATATGACTGTATGAGAGAAGGCCTATGACAGTCAGGCATGAATGTTGAAAAGACAGGAAAGTGGCATTGAAAAGAGGGAGACAGATGGTGACACTTGACACAACACCCTGACCTCATGTAGAAAATGGGAGGGGGAGGTGATGATAATGATAATGACCAAGTGCACATAAGACCGCTCTTACCATTGAAATTGAACTGAATTAGGTCTTAACTTAAAACAAAAGTCCAACTATGAGCTGTAAACTCACTGCCCACCTCCCCAAACTTTATAGAAAAAATGTAAGAGTATACCTTATGTAAAAATTGGGGAAAGATGGGCGAAGGCTGCCAGCCTAGTCAAATAGAATTTGATACATAATTCTATCATTTGTATAAATAAATGTAAAATACAAGCTTGTGTTCTTAAATGAAAGAAAACACTGTATAATGTGAGCTTCAACATTGTTGCAACATTGCCATCTGCTGTAAGGAAAGCAAAGACAAGCATTTCAAATGTTCTTTGAAGTTATAATTATCTAAAAAGTGGTGCCAAAGCGACTGGCTGAACACATTCTTTCTATTGTCTTAACTTAAGGAATGACTGCTGGAGTATACATGTGAAATATCTTTTATTGTTGCAGTTTCCTGAGCAGGTGTTAGCTTGCTAAATAATACCATATTTTTGCCTGGGAACTCTAGACTAAGTGTCAAAATGATGTAATGTGAATACTGGGAAAACCTAAATGTCAAAATGATGCAATTTGGGAGGGCCTTAGCAGAGCTGTTTGTTAGTGAGTTTAAAAACTATTGTTCAGTGAGAGACGGAAAGCATTTTGTCTTGGACCATCAACCTCAGCACTGCTTATGCTCTTTATGTATGTAAGTAGGATTATAGCACTGTGTTTTCTCTTAAGAATATCTAAAGATTAGAAAGAAAGTTAGATTAAATGTTTTTCTTTGACCTCAGACCTGTCCTACTGTTTTATTTTAAGTTTCTGTGTGATCTCTGAACAATTAGATATCTCTGTGATGTAGTAGTATTGTCTTGTGTTTTAATTATTTATTATTAAATATTTTAAAAACCGTTACCTGTGGCTGGTTTGTGTAGAGATAGTAGGCTCTAGGGTACATTGCATATTTATAGAGTTCATGTTATAGGCTACACTAATAAGCCTTATATTGAATAGTCACATTACCAATTGGAAAATAATATTGCACAGTAATAATTGGACACCCTTTCAAGGGTCTTTGGGTAGCTGATAATTGTTAGCTGGTGGTGGCAGAAATTACTACCGTATAGTCTGGGTAAAGGGGCATAGCTGGAGAATCTGTGTCAGCCTTTCCCAGGAGTGTCTGTGAAGTTGTATAAATACTTATCTCAAAGTGTGAGTGTGTGTCAGCTACCTGGGCAGGGACACGAAGCACTGGTTGGACAGAGAGGGTACTGGAGGTTAGCTTGCCAGCTAGGCTAAGGTCTGGACCCTATAGCTGTGCCAGTGGGGAGTCTTATTGGGGACCTGGAGAGCAAGGGAGTAACCAACCCCAGACTGTCTGTGATCTCTGTGTGCACTTAAGGGAAATTGTACTTTACTGTGTGTATTTGTTATCCTTTCCTCTTCCATGAGATGACCTCCCTGGTGTTAGTGGTGAGGACTGAGGCTCCTTGATTGCTGGGACAGGGTACGGTCATCACATATCTGGTGGCAGTGGTTGGGATAAGATATCCTCACATATCTGTTTGTCAGTCATTGGGATAAGATATCCTCACAAGTGGTGGCAGTGGTTGGGATAAGATATCCTCACATATCACAAGTGTTTGGCAGTGGTAGGATCTACATACTAATTGGCTTGTAGTGGTGTGGGTAGCGAATCCTGTAGCTTATGTACAATGATCTCTGGAAGTGTTTTGTGCTCTAAATCAGCCATGCAGTGTATACTCAGAGTTCAGATCACAATTGTTTTATTTCTTTTGTTAGCTTAGTTAGTCAGGGTGAGCAGGCAGCATGTCAGCACATGAGTATGGAAAGCTGACAAAGAGCCAGCTGGTGGAGCTGTGCCAGGCTAGGGGACTGGTGAATAGAAACCTGACTAAGGCAGAACTGATTGCAGCCTTGGTTACAGCTGCATCAGAAAACAGCATCCAGGAGGACAATCAGACTGGCAGTGGAGATAGAATATCCTCTGAGAATGGACAGCTCAACCTTTCTGTGAAGGACAATGAGACGGGTAGTGGAAATACAATATCCCCGGAGAATGGACAGCTCAACCTTTCTGCAGTGGACTTAAAAATCCAGGTGGAGCTAAAGAGACTTGAATTGTAGGCCAGGTGTTTGGAGATAGAAGCCGAAGAAAAGGAGTGTCAGAGGAAGCATGACAGGGAAATGATGACTCTTTGCCAGAGTCATGGAGGTAATGAGGAAGGGAGTAACTGAACCCCAGAAGCACCACAGGTCAGTAAATTTCTTCCTCAGTTTAAAGAGGGGGATAATTTTGATAGATTCATTCACATGTTTGAAAGGGTATGCAAACAGTATAGTATTGACCAAAGGCTCCGGGTATGGTTCCTGACCCCCTTACTCCATGGGAAAGCTGTAACTTGTATATCACAAGTGCCCGACTCTGTCTGTTTTGATTATACTGCTGTAAAGAAATGTCTGTTACAATTTTTAAAATAACACCTGAAATGTATAGGAAAATGTTTCATGAGCATAGACGCAAGGCAGATGAAAATGTATGTTAATATGTTGCTGAACTGAGCACTTATTTTCATAGCTGGGTGAATGTCTGTCAGGTCACCACTTCTGAATGGCTGGCAGACCTTTTGGTGAGGGAACAAGCCTTTAGCACTTTGCCTGAGGACATGAGGATCTGGTTAGCTGATAAACAATGTGCTACTTCAGATGAGATGGGGAAGAAGGGAGACCTATACCTGGCCAGCAGGGCAGCCCTGCACAGGAAGGGGACCCCCAGTACTGCTCATGGGTCTAAAGGAACCCATAGTGTGCAGCAAAGACTGCCCCAACAGAATCTGCCAGTAGCAAGGGAAGCCACTAGTCCAAGTACATGTCTAGGACCTAGGGTGAAATGTTTTGAATGCAACCGGTGGAGCCATGTGGCATACAGATGTCCAGAGAGGCAAGGTGGGGAATCAAAGGTGAGGGAGCCAATAAGTGGAAAAGACAAAATGCCAACAGTAGGTTGTCTTGAGACAACAGGGGTATGGAACTACCATCCTGCAGATGTCCTGAGAGAGAAGGATTTGGATGAGGCAGTACTACATACTTATGCAGTTGTACGCAGTGAGGCTAGGAGACAAGCATGTGGGTCTGGTAACCTGGGGGAGACCCAGACAGACTGAATACTTGCAGCCAGGACTGCTGAGGTGGTTACTTTAGGGAGTGAGCTACACTGTAGCAGTGAGACTGAATGTGAGCCACAGCTGCTTGTGGGTACTGATGTTCCCTTGGACAGGGTAACTGCAAAGGTAGAGGTGAGTAGTAGTACCCAGACTGACAGTGAGGCCACACTGTCAGAGGACGCCAGACTTCCAATGGAAGGGGAGCTGGGAAGGGTTACAAGGAGAGACTTGAGACAGGCTCAGCTTTAGACCCTACATTGCAAGGCCTGAGGCAGGTTGCTAGGGAGGCACCTGATTCTCAAGGGAAGGGGGAATCTGTATACTGGGACAAAGGGTTACTATACAGAGAGTGGACTCCTGAGGGAGGGCTAGAAGGTGAGAGAGAGTACAGCAGTTGGTAGTGCTGATGTAGTCCATTACCAGTATGAACAGCAGTGGGCTCAGAGCTGAACCCTGGTGTACACCCACTCCCACTGGGAACCCCTCAGTGAGGCCAAACACTGTTCGTACTTGAGTCACTGGGTCCTTGTACATAGCCTGTACTAATTCTACCAATGTTTCTGGGACTTCAAACCACTGCAGTACTGCCCACTCCCACTTTCTTGGGACTTTGTCATATGCTTTCTCCAAGTCTAGGAAAGCCCAGTTTGACTCTCTCCTCTTCTCTAGTTTCTTCTCAAGTATCTGTCTCAATGCAAACATCGGGTCAATTGTGCTGCATCCTGATCTGAATCCGAACTGTTCATCTCCCATCTTACATTCTACTATTCTGCGTATCCGTTTATCAATCACCCTCTCCAGAACTTTCATGCAATGTGGTAGGAGTTTGATGCCTCTGTACTGTCCACAGTTGTGGATGTCCCCTTTGTTCTTGTACACTGGCATGTGTATGCTTATTCTCCAGTCATCTGGAATACGCCTTTCTCTCTACACTGCAATTAGTACCCTCAGGAGCAATTTCACCCTTAGTTCACCCTGCATCTTTATCATATCTGCTCTGACCTCATCTGAGCCTGCTGCTTTCCCTGACTTCATTTTCCTTAGTGCTGCTCTTACTTCTTCTAAGCTGGGCTCCTCTTCTGCTCTCGTTGTAGGCTGTTTCTGGGGCAGTACCGCTTCTGTGGGGTTTTCTTCATTCAGAAGCTGCTGGAAATACTCCTTCCATCTGCCTTTGATGTCCTGTGGGCTGGTAAGCAGGTTGTTGCTGGAATCCCTTATGAAGGGTGTCTGACTATCTTCTTTATCTTTCTGTCTTTGCCTTGCAACCTGGTATAGTTTCTTTGTGCCCCTTACTGAGTCACTTTCCAGAAGCTGATAGAGTGCCTCTGATGCCCTATTCTTTGCAAATGCAACTTCTTTCTTAGTTTCTTTGTTAGCCAACCAGTGGTCCTTCCTAGCTTGGTCAGTCTTTTCAATCTCCGACTTCTTCCTGCACTCATTCTTTCTTTTGATTACTTCCTGCACTTCTGCATTCCACCATCAGCTTTCCTTATGTACCTTATTTCCATACCTGGCTCAGCCACATATCTTTTCTGTAGTCCTAACACATGCTGTTTTGAGGCGCTGCCACTCTTCTTCAACTCCACCTATTTCCTCCTCTTCTTGGGGTGCTAGAGCCCTGAGTAATTCCTTGAACTGCTGTACTTTCTCTCCAGTCAACTTCCAGGTCTTCAGCCTGGTCTCTGTTGACCTTAGAGTTCACATCACGTCTACCAAATATATTTCTGGAATCATCCTTCTCTCTCAGATCACTCAAACTCTTAAACAGGACAATCCAAGTTGGAAACATCATAACATCCAAAAAAGATGAACTAGCAACTGTTATGCAAAAATATAGGCTGGATTTCTCTCTGACTAGAAACAGAGTACTCTAAAGCCCTGGACATCTTCAATTATGACTTATTGAAAGTTCTAAATAAAATTTTCCAGTAACTATCAAACAAGTCAAAGACTCTAATTGCCTTTGGATAACTCCATGCATTAGACAAGTCAGTAAACAGCGAGACCCATCATAGTGAAAAATGGAAAATTCAGCTTAACAACCCAATTACCAGAATTTTATAAACTTAAGGCAAAATGCAAACTTCCAGTCAGAAGTCCAGATCTACTTATCTAAAAAGCAGGAAGATAACAATATCCTCAATTGCAGACTCTTTTGACAAGTTATTAAAGATATATAAGATACTGATTCCAGTATCAGCAAGTTGCAAAACAAAGTGGATAATCATCAGCTTCAACAATTCAAGGAGTTCATCTCAAACTCAAGTCACTACTCCACAGGTACCAGTGCGATTCTATCATATTCCATGTGGGTGTCAATGACCTGAGACATACCTCCCTGGACTATATGAAGAGAGACATTATTGATCTCTCTGAATATATGTCCAAGGCAGGTATTTGCCTTACAATGAGCAGCATTCTATCTTCACTAAGAATGATGCCGCAGTACAAACAAAAAATGATTGACTAATAATTGACTTAGTTTTTGGCATAATTTCAGGGGGGATTTAATATTTGTCAGTATGTGAGGACATGGTTAAAGAAAACATATTGCTTTGCAAAAGATGGTCTGCACCTGTTCCCCCAGGGCTTCACAATATTGGATAAAACTTTATCTATCCCCTTATAGCCTTTTTTAGGCAATGCGAAATGGGCAAACCTATCAACATAGCAGATAAAACCCAAAGAAATCTAAAGGTATTATCATTGTTGCTCAATCCAGGAACCTAAAGAAAGAAACTCCACACCCTACAAGCTATCCTTACCCTGTAGAATATATGCAACTGTGCCATTACCAAGACATGGTTTCAATCAGCAGACAGTAGTCCCACAGTTCAAGATTTCAGTGCCTTCCACACATTTAGAACATTAGCTGCACACACAGCTACAAAAGATAGGGGAGTCATACTTCAGACTGCAGTAAATAAGATTGACCATTTTGTTAGTGTCACCAAATGAAGAACACCATTCCGAAAGACATATGACTCCTAGTTACTGCCATGTCCGCACTAATTCTGTCTTCACTCACTTCCAAACTTTCTCACTATAGATGCTGCCCTTCCCTTAAGAATATATTATGCATAAAAATGGCATCCAGTGAGCTCAGCAAATGCAAATAACACAGTGACATTAATAAGGCCTCTGTTCAAAGAGGCCATTACTGATACAAATTGGTCTTAGACAGTTAGGAATGAAAGTAACTTAATAGTTATGTAAAGGATGCAGTAAATGTAAGTACAACAGAGATATAAGTTAATACCTCTATACTTCCACCACTATTCTGGCAACGTCCAACAAAAAAATTATAAATTTGTAATTCCTAGTTGTACACTGTGTACACTAGTAGTTTATTCTTCAAACACAGTTTCAATAAATATGCACATAATTTATACAGAGCAAAAAAATAGATTCTCTGAATATAATACATTAAACAGATGATTTCAAGATATTTTATTCTTGAACTCTTTCTATAATCTAAAGTGAATGCCTGCTTGTATTTTGATACTAATGATATATGTAAGCTTGCTATAATAAAGTGGTAGCAGCATAACTGATATTAGTGTAAATACCCTGGTACAACACATTAATTAGGATTAGGATAAGTAACCAAACTGATTTCAAGCTGAGGTGTCTATCAACCTAGACAAGATCCCACTTCTGGAGGAATAAGGGAACTAAAAGCAGTTTTCAGAATTACTGATTATTCCTTGGGTGGATTAGCATCCTTGTTTCATATAATTAGTACAACAACATAGTGCCTTTGGTCTATGCAAAATTCTTCCTACATAGTATGACCTCTTTGCATAAAACACTCAAGTTAATTCAATAAACCACAGAGGAAATCAAAGTAATAATAATATGCAACTCAAAATGCAAATAAAACAGTATCTTTGGTTATTTTCCATCAAGAATTTACAGTTCCATACAGTGCCTTAAGAAGGAAGCTTGAGGTGATGGAGATGAAATGACTGAGATGGGCAGTAGGATGCAGACTGTGGGACAAATGAAGAAATGAGGACATCTGAGTGGAAGACAAAGTAGCCCCAGTTATAGAAGATGTCAAGTGATACAGATTAAAGCGGTTCAGTCACATGGGTAGGAAAGCAAAACACAATTTACTAAATCAGATGTTGGGGATACAAGAAGGTGGAGAGAAGAGATGAGGATGCTCAACCAAGAGATGGAAAGTTTGCATTAGAGAAGACCTTTGACAGTTCAGCGTGGCTGCTGAAAAAAAAAATAGGATACTGGCACTAAATGAGAGCAGCGGTGACAGTTCACGCTACTTCGAGACCTTGTGTAAAAGTGGGAAAAAAGAGTTATTGATAAGGATGATAATGATGGAGATGATTTATTACTATTTCTGTATCTGTATACAGCAGCTTCCAGGAATCCAATCCATTCTGCTTAGACATGTAATAATGAAGTCACTGCTATGCTGCACCTTGTATGCCTGATTATTATTATAACATGTGGACATCATTACAAGGGCCAACTTCAATAGGTATATGTTCACATATATTACCATGTACAAAGAGTTCTCTTACTTTGTATTTACTGATACTTTCATTAATATTATGAAGCCTTAACTGTAGAGAAACAGTTGCATACCTTGTTGCTGCCTGTGACATACTAACGGCAGAAAGACTGTATACTGAAAGGCATAATAATGTGGATGACTGTTGCATTGGGGATTGTGCAAACATTATAATATTGAAGTAGTTGAAAAACACTGGAACATATGACACAAACCATCATAGAAAATGATGATGTCTACATCACATGGGATAATCCGTTACCAACAGTTCAAAAGTTAAATGTGAGAAAATCAGATATAGTATTCCATGAAAAGAAGACAAAAGTAGCATTCATCATTGAAATTGCTACACCCAATGACTACAGTGTCTTGTGTACAGAGAGACACAAAGTCTCATAACATATCAGGATTTGCAGGAAGAAATGAGAGCAATGTGGAAGAAAGATACTCAGATAGTAGTAGGAGCAATGGGTCTTATAAAAAATAATCTCCAATGGTACTTAGATATGTTACCAACACATGTATGTCCGTACGAATTGTAGAAGGAGTCATTACTAGGCACATTGTGGGTGCTCTGAAGAGCACTTCTGGCTGACATCAAAGATTGAAACAATACTAATTTCATAAACTTTAATCATACTTTGACATAGGAATGGGGTCCAATCCCGTCATGGTAATAGAAACCCAATAGATTTGAAGAAATAAAAAAAAAATAGATCAGCAGTTAAGGTGATACAGAAGTCGTATCTGAAAATATGTATGGCAGTGTTCATGGAGAAATCATGACATTTTCCCAGACATGGATACTTCTGAAAGGATGCCGAATACAAACATTGACAGTCAGGGCGCATTTAAGACTGACTCATTTGGTGACCAGTACCAAGGTGCTTGATTTGCGCAAACACATAGCATGATTCTGTTTTAAGTGCATCCAGTGAGGATGGACATTTGTATGTTGAGATTGAGGATTCTTCTACAGTACAACATTCCCCTTGAGGAAGGAGTGAAAACCCTGTAGCTTGCAGAAGGGATCATGATCTGGGAAATGGCACTCTTGAGAAGCATGAATTACATACTGTAAAAAAACTACCTTTACATACATGTAGGCTGTTTCAGTCTGTTGGATGCTTCTCAAGGTAGGTTATAAGTTCTCATGTTGAAAATGATGAGACTTTACATACTCTATCTTGAATGCTGGCAGCTATGAAGAATGGTGCTGAAAGATTGTCCGTTGAAATGCTGCAATTTGTATTGGTCAAAATCTTGACATAAGTTGATCGAGAGTTGGTTCATGCTTGGACTGCTTAACAGAGATATTGAATTGGCAAGTGGCAGGGTTTTTTTATTGACATGGCAACAATAAGGAGGTGTAGCACCCAGAAGGATAAAAGCACTGTCATCAAATCAAACAAACAACTTAGAGGACAAATAAAGTCTACCAAAGTCATATTTGAGGTAAATTTGGCCTTCCAGGCCAAGGACAACCACAAGGTATTCTTTAGATATTTCTACAACCTGAAAGACAATACACAATTCTGTACAGAGCTCATTGCTAGTACAGCCAACTATATTGAGCCCGAAGATATAGAAAACCTACTGGCTGACAAATTAATCTCCAACTTTACCCTTCTCTCCCCTCAACCTCTCCTCAGGAAATACCATTAAATGTAACTCCCCCACTATCACTAGGGAACAAGTCCTTAATGCTCTGTCTCTCTCTCTCTCTCTCTCTCTCTCTTAACCCAAATACACTGCATCAATGGGCTTAGACAGTATCCCAGGATGTCTTCTAAATAACATGAAACATGACCTGTTAGGCCCTATGGAATTTCTATTTGACGGCAGCCTCCAAACAGAGTCCATAATTCATCGATGGAGAACAGCAACCGTCATCTCTCTGCACAAAGGTGGCACTACAGACCCTGGAAACTGCAGACCCATACATCTCACTAGTATCATATGCAAAGCCCTGGAAAGACTTATTATGGAAATTATCAATAATGACATAGGAAACTAGAACCAACTTCATTTAGCTTTGTCAAGGATAGGTCATGCCTACTCAGCCTGGTGGACTTCTTTGAGAAGGTTACCAAAGCAATAGTTGAGGGCAAAACAGTTGATACTGCTTTCCTTGACATGGCCAAGGCATTTGACACAATACTACACTTGGGCATTGTTGACAACTCAGGAGGTTAGGTATAAACCCTTATGTCACCTAGCGGATAGCCAGCTGGGTCACAGAGAGGACACAGGAAGTTAGAATTGGGGGAGTCCACTTCTACAAATAAGCCAGTCACAAGTGGAGTCCCTCAGGGATTGGTCCTGGGACAGCTTCTTTTTGGCATTTACTTCTCTGAAGTCAAGGCCAATGTCAATGGTCTCTGTCTAACTAAATCTGCAGATGATTGCAGATTAGGAATAGTCATAGATTCCTCCACTGACATAAATATTCTCCAGGAAAGGCTGACAAAGACAAATAACTGGATTCAGAGACATGGACTAAAACTAAATGCTAAGAAATGCATAATAGTATCCTTCAATAAGTTATCCGGCCCCGGTTACTGTCAAATTGATAGGACGCAACTATGAGTTGGCCCAGTATTCCGGACTTAGGGACAAACAGACAGTAACCTAGCCTTTCAACATCATGTGTCTTCACTAGTGAGAAAATCATTCTAGGTTGTGGAACTTATAAACAAAGGTATGGCATCTAGGTCCAAGGAAGTCATTGTTTTACTGTATTTGGCATTCATCAGTCCTATCATTGAGTACAATGCCTTCTTTGGTATGTTCCTAACCAGGTATATCCAGCAATTGAAATATCCACAGAGGTTCCTTGCTGAAAGAATACAGGGCATAAGCAACATGTCCTTTGCATACCACCTCAAGACCCTGTCCGTGTATTCTATCTGTTACAGCTGTTGAGGGGAGATCTATGCCTGGCATGCAAGGCATTGTCATACCCCACTCTAATGGACCTCCTGCAGATCTGCAAAACAAACAGAACCAGAATTACCTATTCTAAAGACTTAAACCATGCCTGCGATATAAATCGTACCTGCTAGAGAGACAGATATATACTCCAGAGACTACCCCTTCTCTGGAACGGGCTCCTCATCCATATGCAGCAAAATTCCTTCCTAATCCAATTCACATGTAACTTGGACAATTGGATGGAGACCAGGAAATTCATCCCTGTTTTTTGCCTACATCTCTAATGGACACCGTCAGCCTGTTTATGGTTCATATCCCAAGCCCCTGCTTGTAAATGTTTCATCTCTCACGCCCCTGCTTACACTTATCAAGATTACCAAAACTTGACAGAGATTTGGGGTGCATTGCTAGGCTTAAAAACACCCTTGTGGTTGTTAGCATAGTAAACATCTACGAACCTATGATCCTATGAACAATATACCAATAGCATATGAGGAAATGGAATGAAAACTTGAGCCCTGGATTCAAGGGTCAGTGCAAAGTGTTTCCAGAACTTTGATAATTTTATACAGGTATTTGAATGTGCATGTAATCAATACTAAAGTGACCAGGAGTAATGAGTGACGTTTTTAAATACTTTAATCATGGGTAAACCAATACATGTTTTGTCTAAAATGCTAGTTTGTGACTGATTTTTGTAAAGGAAAATATGTGTTTTGCATGCTTTAAATATATTCTTGAAGTTTATAGTAAATGTTTGAGAATAAAGGAGAAACACAAAGGAAAGTCCTAGTAATTTCATTGTAGAAAAAAGCACTTTTTGTAAGAGGATAATTGGATGACAAGTTACTACTTTTGACATGTTGGGCGAATTTAGGATAAGGGATCAACCGCTTTTTTTGCTAAATCAAGAGTGCAACACTGCTGGTGAAATAGAAAACATGGTGACCTCTGGCTTTACAGCATTGCACAACTATACAAGACAGTGGTGGATTTAGGCATGGGCGCAGGGGCGCGCGCCGGCCCCCTTTTAAACTTGCTTGTTTTTTTTTAAATAAGTTGCCTCTTTAATCCTGTCACCAAACTCGCGCCAGCCCCTTTTTAAACTTGTTTTTTTTTTTTTAAGTAAGCTACCTCTTTAATCCTGTCACCAAATGCACCTATACGGAGATGCGATTGGAGGTTGCAGTCAGATGATTTTGTTTTTTTTATAACAATCCACCTCCAACTGCATCTCCGTTGTAATTTAGGCGGGTTGGAGGGAGCTGTGATAGCGTTCGGATCAAGGTTTAGTAACTGTCTGCCAGACAGAAGACAATTTAATTTTAAAATAAAAATGACAGTTGGAAAAACTACTTTGAAAGTGCTGTCGAGTGTGAGCCAGTGATCCACATCGAGGTAATTTCATTTTTTTATTTTACTGGTCTAATTTCCAAGGTGCCAAGCGGTATGTTTGCGAGTGTGCCGTGTTTGCCGCGCTAACTACAACCGTATAAATTATGCAGAGTCTTTGAATAATTGTTCTGGTTTAAAATGCAATAATATATTTTTTATTATCATTGTGTAAAAAACAAGTTTGAGTAAAAAAGATGTTTTATTCTGTGGCTGACATTTTGAGTAAATGGTTTATTGTGTTATATAGTGTATCTTGTAATAAATGGCATTTTTCTCGTCAGGCCACAACAGAAAATATGTAATACCTTACTTTTCTATGCAGTCAGTAAAACAAAATAAACAGATCAATTATTGCCTGTACAGAATCAAAATTTGTCAGGAGTCATAGATGGATTACAATGGGAAAGAAATCTGTGTCATGAGTTAAAGAGTAGACAAAAACACCTTAAACTGGTGGTTTGTATAGCTTCATGGAATATAATGACTGACTGTAATTATATTTCTTTTGTCTTATTGAAGGCGCCTGAATAGAATGTAAAATTATTGTTTTGTTATGCCCTTTGTATGAAAAACAAACAATATGTTGTTGATTTCTTTCTTTATTACTTCCATTGTTCAAAGTTGTTTGCCTAATGTTAAATTATAGAAGGAAAAGTGTCTCCTTAACCTTGAACTGCATATTCCATGTTGAATATTTAAAATGTATTCAGTGTATGATATATCACAGTTACACTGTACAGCCACCATAATGAAAGGCTTGTGTTTAAAAAAATGATAGGTAATGTGTGTGTATAGAGTTAAAGAAAATTGATTTGGCCTGCTGTAGCATATTAAAACTGTAATAAAAGTTAATAAATAGTTGAGAGTGCAAAGTACAGCAGAATATCATTTCCAGTGATTTCAGTGCTCTAACGATGCGTCTCTGTGATCATCTGTCTCTAGTGCATACTGTTTCACTACACAGACAGACAGACTTCAAGCAGTGTTTCAGTGAGAATATACTAACTTTTGACTGAACAGGTGAAGGTCAGTTTCACAGGTTAATTGTATGTTGCTTCCGTTAATATATACTTAAGTGATTGACAGTGTGAATATAAACAAAGTTTTATAGTCTCCAGTTTTGGCTGACGTCTTACAGTGGGGGTTGGGTTAGGGCAACAACTGTAAAGAGAAGTGAACTGCTTATATCTCAAACTGAACTCAAAGCTCTTCTCTTTATAAGGATCAGTTTGTTTTCTTTGTTCTGCTCAGCATTTCATTCTCTGCATGCATAAAACTAGTGCTGATTTTGTCAAGCTGTTTGCACTTTATTTATTTATTTATTATTTATTTATTTAAATTTGTTGACCGGGAGTGTCCGACTGGACGTGGGTCCATTTTCAGCGGAGGCCCAGGGAGAAAAGCTCCACAGTAAAATAAACAGACAGTAGTTACATTGGATTACATAGCGATTAACAATTTAACATAGAAATTACTTACAACATATTTACAGATGAAGAACATAGTACATCAGTAGACAACTAGAATCTTTATCTGTGAAGTACATAACAGGCATTAACAAATGTAACAATGAGAAGTTCCTGCTGTATAATAAGTACTAGGCTTATGAGCATCTGAGCTTGCTATCATCAAAGTAGTTAGTGGAGGTGAAAGAAAGGTAGTAGTTGGATGGGGTGGATGATATTAGAGTGGGAGTTGCAAGGGCATAGCCAGCATGTTTTTAGGTGCGCTTTTAATAAAGTTTTGAAGTTGGTGCATGATGGTACGGAGGTAATTGTGGGTGGGAGTGAGTTCCATAATTTGGCTATGGCGCAAGAGAATAGTGCTTCACCAACAGAGTTATTGGCTTTAGTGATCTGCAAGTGATTTTTGTTGCTGGATCTTAGTGGTCTGGTGGTGCGATAGGGTTGGAGTAGATTCTGGAGGGATGGGACATTTAGTGGATGGTTTACTAGTTTGTGGGCGAGTGAGAGTTGATACCACTGAAGGAGGTGAGGGAGTTCAAGCCAGCCCAGTTCAGCAAGTGAGAGACAGTGGTGACTATGGTAGGATGCCCCTGTGGCGAATTTGGCGATTTTCTTGTAGCAGGTCTCTAGCTTGTTTAGATCACATTGCCTTAGGTTGGTATATACTGGAGAGGCATAAAGTAGGGTGGAGATAAGGTGGGAATTTGCTATTGAAATCTTTGCTGCTTTGGTGAGAAATTGTTTATTTCTGTATAACGCTCCTAGTTTTTTGTGGACTTTTTTTATGGTCATGGATATGTGAATGTCAAATTTTAGTTTATTGTCTATTTCCACTCCTAGCAATTTGGTATGTTCAGTTGGGTATATAGTGGTGTTGTCTTTTGCTGTGATGTTAGTGAGAGTTGTTTTGAGTATGTTTGGTGGGTTGGAAGATGAGTAGTTTAGTTTTGTTTGGGTTGAGCATTAATTGGGCATTGGATAACCATGTTTCAACAGAGGAAAAGGCTTCCTGTGTGACTTTTTGCAGTTTGGGTAGGGTCTGGGCTGAGCAGATGATGGTTGAGTCATCTGCGTATTGGATGAGTGTGCCATGTTTGGTGGCAGAGGCTAGATTATTGGTGTAAACAGAGAAAAGTAGGGGTCCAAGGATGGATTCTTGGGGAACCCCTATGGAGACAGGTAGTTGGGGAGATATGTCATTCTGCCATACAACGGATTGTTGGCGGTCAGACAGGTAACTCTGAAACCAGTTGGTGACTGATTGTGAGAAGGATAGGTTATTGAGGACAGAGATAAGTTGTTTGTGTGGGACCATGTCAAATGCTTTAGATAGGTCTAGGAAAGTAGCAGAGGAGAGATAGCCATTGTTTTATGCTGAAGGATAGTGTTAGTAAAGGAGAGTAAGGCAGTGGTGGTGCTATGGTTTGGTCGGAAACCATGCTGAGTACTGGAAAGGAGGTTGTTAGTAAGGAGGTAGTGTAAGACCTGAGAGTGTATGCATCTCTCTAGTATTTTGGAGAGTGGAGAGAGAATAGCTATGGGGCGGTAATTGGTTAGTTCTGCAGAGGGTCCGCCTTTGTGGAGGGGAATTATATGTGAGACTTTCCACAATGTGGGAACATAATTTTCTGACAGAGATCGGTTAATCAAGATGGATACTGGGTAGGCCAGAGAATCAGCTGCGATTTGTAAGTATTCACTTGGGAGGTTGTCTGCTGCTAATTTGGTGGGTTTAAGTTTAGTTAAGAGTTTTTTTATGTTGGAGGTAGGTACAGGAGAAAAAGAGAATGCAGTGTGGAGATTACTAGTTGAAGGTGTGGGTTGGAGGGGAGGGGGGTTGTGTTGTTTAGCTAGTGATAGTATGGTTTGGGTGAAGTGTGTGTTGAATGCACTTTGCTGTTTTATTCACGTTTCTTGGTCTGTCGGGTTAACTATTCACTATTTATGTCTCTGATTTCAAATAACTTTTGAGTTTTGAGATTGTTGCTAGTTCTTTGAATCTTAGGAGAGATCCCAAGTGTTTTATCATTTCAGCTTTTAAATGCTGCCCATTGTCTTCTGGAATACCAGAATGACTTTGTTAGGACTTTGGTTTGCATAGTTGCCTTTAATTTTACTCTTTTGTATAATTTTTAGTTCAGGGGAATGAAATGTCACTAATGTATTTTTAGCATATTGTAGGTTACTAGCACAGAAGACTTCAGTCTTTACTTTGTGATGTCATGGTGATGTCATTGATTTTTTTTTTTACTATAGTTTCATACATAAAGCACATTAAGTATGGCAAAATAGTTATAGGGGTAAAGTGTGATGACAGAAAACTGCACAATGGAGAGAGGGCTGTATCTCATGTGTTGGAAATGGTACACATACTTCCCTAAGTGGTACCATCTACCAATATCTAAATGTCAACTACAAATGGCAAACGTTTCAGCATGGTTGTCTGTTACCAATGCAATGTAAGTTTCTGCCTCTGGCACATTTGTCTCATTTTCGTTTGATTTCTCGCTGCTGTTTTCTTCTCGATTTCCCACAGTCTCGATTCCTAGTGTTTATTTAATGTAGTACAGCTTTAATAGTTATATTTTACAATGCAGCATCATTTAGGCAGTTTTATTTGAATGCCTCTGTGTTGTTCAACCAAGAAGAAGGGATATTGCACGTTTCTATACATAACCTGCATTCAGTGTAGAAAGCTGGTTGCTTTAAAAATATAATGGTCTCTTGAAAAGGCTCTGA
Organism: Protopterus annectens; assembly: GCF_019279795.1. NCBI lineage: Eukaryota > Metazoa > Chordata > Ceratodontiformes > Protopteridae > Protopterus > Protopterus annectens. Next base: position 1,597,807,725 of record NC_056726.1, on the reverse strand, counting down.
TGTGATGTCAGAATTAAATAAATTCATATTTAAATAGTGATAGCAATCCTATATCATACCCATATGGTGTGGCAAAATGGGCCTATTACAATGCTGTTTTTGATGCTTTATTGTATTTTATTTGCTAATCGGTAAAAGATGCTGGTCCCGAGACCCTTTTTAGTCACAAAAGTAGTTACATTAGTTTATAAAAAGTCATGCCTTGCAAATATAGGAAATACAAATTAAATGTGACTAGTGCATAGCTAATACTGGACGCTAACATAGGTTGATAGTAAAATATATAAAATTGCACATAAACATAATATTATACAGTCTTATTAATATGCACCTGAGTCCGAAATTAACATTATTAATATACATCAGCAGTAGGGGATTATATAGCAAGTAGTATGAAACTGTTGTAGAGTTGAAATTCCTCCCCCTACCCAGCTCTACTTAGTCTTCCAGCTGTCATCCCTGTTACTGTGACTACCCACCTCCTAGATCCCCAGCTGCTTCTGCCAGGTAGTCCCAGAGCTAACCCTATATTTTGGTGGGCCTCCCAAAGTTTTGTGGAGTCAGTCTTTCACTGATCATTTGTAATGCGTGGGGAATGTATCCCATAGGGAAACATGGGAAATAAGCCAGGATCCATCATGCATGTCAGTTTATCAACAGACCCTAAACCTATTGCTTGTCCCAGAGAGTCTGGGACAACTCTTACTTTGAGAACGTGATGTGAGCTATCCCATATGATAACTTTGAAGCCTGGGTAGATATACCGAAGAGGGTATTATTATCTACTCTAGAATATGTCTCGCCACTCTTCACTGACATACCCTTCTCCACCTACAGCTGACTGCATGTCGTCCCATAACAATATCTGTAGCTCTCTTGTACAAGCTCTCAAACATGAACACTGCCATGTCTCACTCCCCAAAACTAAACTTCTCCCAGTCACTTGGGGGGAATCTAGCTTGCCATTCCCTAACCTGTAAAAGTCCACCCTCAACTCTTAAATATTAAACCATTCCATCTCTAGCTCACTAACTATGCAAACACAAATGCCACTACAGTCATTTAGAATGTTGCACCACATCCTGCTCACCTTGTGATCTAATAGTTTGGAATTCACTGCCGGTTGTTGTTAGAAACTTATCCTCAAATCTAAGTCTAACCTTGGCAGATTCTGTTTTAATGAGCTGAAGTGCAGCTGTTCTTACTGCTCACTTAGAATAAGATTGCTATTGATATCAGTTGATGCTTGACTCTGCCTTTACTTATATTACACCATTGGGACTGGTTTACATTTACAAGCCTGCAACTAATGTTATATACTTATTTACTAGTTATACTTCTACTTGTCTGCTACTGGCAGCACTGTGCATTAGCTTATTTTACATTATAACCAATCATGAAAAATGACCTTGGGTCCAGTCCACTCATAATATTTGAACAAATAAATTATAAAATAAAACAGTACAGTTTTGCTTAACTTAATATGAACTTGCAGTGTTTCACTATTCCACTACAGTGTCTCTTCAAGATGTCAGTTGGCAGGATGTGTTATGAATAATTATGGCTTTATGGTTAAAGTAACTTGCTGCTGATAAATAATGCTTTAAATGCCTGAGTTTGATAACCCAAATGTAAACCAAGTTACTTAATCACAATAATGTCCCTGTGTTTTCTTATGTAAGAACAATTTGCCCCTTCTTGGTCTTAGCCAGTTATATAAATAAATGCAACCATGTCTGCACGGTCTTATTCCAATCTTGAGTGAGCTACAACAGAGCTTAAAGCACCTCATGTTGCAGAAAAGTTGACAGGCGGCAAACTCACTTAAGTATACAAAACTGGATAAACCTGGAGAGGTCTAGAAACAGAAAAAGGAGGAAAACAAATTAATTTCTGCTCTTAAAACTATGCTGTGTCAATTCCCTTCATAATAACCAGTACTGCCATAATGCTTCATTTACCACCTTTATTTTGAAATTGTTCTAACTTAAGCATCATGCAAGTTACCGATATATAATATGATAAGCACAGTGCAACACTCCCTCTTTTTAATTTAAATATGTAATTGTCAGTGTTCTACATCAATTGATTCTTCTACCTATAATATGAAGCTATGATGACTTAAGGACTGCATTAATTGGTGGAAAGCTCCAGTGTCTCACACCTTGCAGCACATTTGCCTTCTTTTATTTAAAGTTATAATGTTCCTCCTATCCCTCACACTTACTGCTTTCTAATTTAATACTCTAGTTGCACTCCCTCTTAGATGTACAGCCTTCTTGGTACCATGGCAAAGAATACAATTCTTGTTATTGACAGTGAGCACTTAACTGCAATTATTACTCAACCTCTTTAAGCTGATGTAAAGATACCAATCCTTCTGTATACATAAGCAAAAGTATTGTAGACAAACCATTTGCAACTGCTATATAGTTTATATATGCAAGCAAAGGACAAAAGAAGGAAACCAGAGATGTTTTAATGAACTTATATGCCAGTCAAATACCTTCATGTTCTCACTTAATATTGTTCTGAGGAGAAATGCACTTAAAATTTTTTTACATTTTGGCACTAGGTTGTACATGCAATATGATGAATAATAATTCCAGTAAGCTACTTTTTCTTCAAGATTTCCACATTTTTTTACTATTTTACAGTTGCAGAAACAGAACAGTAAAGCTGAAAAGTAACAGAATCTGTTTTTATTTTTCACTCAGCTTTAGCTTCATTCCTTTACTCACCATCTTGATTCTCTCCTGGCCACCACACTGATGCATTCATTTCCCCTTGCTGAAAGCCCTAAGGCTCATTCATTCCTTGGAGGTGAGGTGTGAGTGGACCAGGAGCAGGTATGTCATCCATGCACTGGCAAATGGTTTTATTTTTTGATTCTCTGACCACAGCTCTTACCTGGCAACTTGATCACTGTTTGGCTTGCAATGGGCATTGCCAAGGATATGTCACTTGCTTCAAATGGTGATGTAATGCCTCAGGGCTGCCCCCCTTTGAAGCCAATTCTCCCATGTGGTCCACAGTTATCACCAAGGAATGTAATGTGGGGCTGTGCACCATGGCCATACACTACATGTATCACCCTGTAGAGAGGTAAGCTGGCTAAATCGTCACCCCTTCCATGCATTAGTTGCAAAAAGCACCTAAGCTGCTAACTGAACTCAATTGCCTGGGCTGTAGCCAGGGCTTTTTTCTTGTATGCCATTACATCTGGCTGGTTTTATGATCTTGAATTTACAAAAGTACTCCATTTTAAGACTTGTTTTATTTAGCATATATCATGGACAGAAATATTTTGACGTTGATATATTTTTTGTACCTATCTTCTAAGTATTAACATGCTGTCATAGCTTCTTAAAGTAATCTTTTCACAACCACTACACCCAATATCCAACTTTCCCGCTTCCATCCCGGTAGTCAACTAACCAGACTGCGCCCCCTTCTTTGCAAATTCCTGGATCCGGCCACTGCAAGATGTTATATCCTGCAATTTACATGGGTATAAGATAAACTATGGGAGCAGTGTAAACGTCTACATCTGGTTTCACAGGGAAAGGGGGAACTACTGGCTTGAGTAAACATCGTGGTTGGAGTAAAATGTTTCCAGTGTAACCAAATAGGACATGTACTATCCAAATGTTCACAGTAACAAGGTGAGGAACAAAGGTTGAATGATGGATCTAACAGAGGTGGGGCATTAATGGAGAGATAGAATCAACAAGAGAAGGTGAATAGTACTGGGTAACTTAATTCATCTTCAAGCCTTGGTGAATACCACATGGTGGACTGTTTTAGAAAACCTCACCAAGGCAACATTGATTTATAGACTATATTTTATATATTATGATGAAAGGTAAGTAAAAAAATGAAAAACAAAAGAGAGACTTGGTGCACGGGCCCCAGGATAAACATGTGTCCATTCCTGCCATGTGTACTGCTAGCAGGACTGAAAGAAAGACAGTGTAGAATCCTCAGAACATAGAAACATCCCTAACACAGGGCTATGCCACATTGTAGGTACGCCCCTACAGCAGAAATAAAAGGCAGTCCACAAAAAAAAAATAAAAAATGAATATCAAACCAAGAGGCATACAGACAATAAAGGGACTGTTGAATAAGAAATAGATGTATTTTTTCTTGGGTTTATATTACAACGTCGAACTCACAGGAGTTCGAACATTATAATATCGAACTGTAAAGTTCAAAACCCAATAACAATGAAAACACAGATCAGTGATTTTTTTCCCAGAGAAAAAAAATCACTGTTCCGTAACAAAAAAAAAAAACGTACACTTTAAACTTAAAGTAGGGGACTTCGCATGTCACACCCCCCAATATGGGAGGCGGTACCCCTACTCCCCCCCTACTTAAATATACCAACTCCAAGATTGCACCACAATGGAGGAAATAGCAAAGCCCCGAAAACGGCTCACCGATTTTTTTCCCTGGGAAAAAAATTGGTGTGCCGTGGCTTCGCTATTTTTGTTTTTTTGGATTTTTGGGTTTGATATTACAATGTTCGAACTTCTACAAGTTCGACGTTGTAATATAGACCCTTTTTTCTTTTATACCTAAAATTCAGAATTTCAAAAGAGAGAATATTTAGCAAAAGTAAGAAAGACATTAGAGGAAAGAAAACTTGTCAGTCACTACAAATACATATGAAAGCTCTTTAATAGAAAAAAATAACAAAAAAGTATTTAGATAAAGAAGCATTAGATAATCTGGAAAAAACATGTAATTGAAAACAAAACTTGGAGGTTATAAAAATGCATAAAAAGAAACACAGAAAAAATATATTTGGTATGGTATAACATTTATGCAGAATAGCTGTACTAACCAATATTACCAATTCAGCCACAAAGATATATGAAGAGATACACAGACAAATACATCCAGATACAATAAATTTACAAAGAAAAGAATAAGAAAATAAAAGAGAAATTTATTGAAAAATAAAACATTTAATGAGACCGAAAAAGCAACAAGTAGAAATGGAAGAGATAGTTCAACTGAGAAGTGAAGGATTTAGTGTGGGGACTCAAATACAGGTGAAATCCATAGGTTCATAGATAAGTACTAGGCTAGCAACCTTTGTGGGTCAATTTAAGTCTAGTTGCTTTCCCCCAGAGATAAGAATCAAATCCAGTGCCTTGTGTCTATGGGGAAAATACCTTACCCATTATGCCAACCCCAACCCTCTCATATGATGTTAGTAAATCTGGAGATGGTGCAACAGACAGAGTAAGATACCTGTATAGAGGATACGCCATGGTGTGAAATTTTGGAGGCTTCCACAGAAGATTCACATGAAAGTTTAGTTAAATTTCAACAGCAAGTGAATGAATTTGATTGATTTAATAGAAATGAAAAGGCATATTAAAACAGAGTAAATAAAGAAACCACAGCAAGTGAATAAAACCCAAAATGTTAGAAGACCCGTAAAACAGATGAACATGATAATTGTGACTATTAAGCAAAATTCACGTGATGTAAGAGAAATGAATGGAATAAACTACTGTGCAGCTAACATAATAACAGCTAAAGTGTTACCACAAAAACACAGAGCAATAAAGGAGACGAAAGGAACACGTGGAATTCTGTCATGGAAGTACTGAGTAGAGAAAACTATAAAATGACAAGACAAGAAGTATCACAAATAGAAGAATACAGAAAATAGAACAGATCATCAAAAATTATTAGAAGAATAGATCTGGTAAAAGCAACACAAAGTATCAAAACAGACCAGGATTTATGATACACTATTTTCAACGTTAACTAAAAAAATTAGCACAAGAAGAAAAACTTATGCAGATGAATACAGAGTAAAACACAAAATATACAATTCCTTGATGACCAAAAAAGGTTTTATAGAGAAACTGGGAAACAAAGCAGAATTATTAGTAACATCACCTAAAGTAAAAACACATCAGTACATTTTGGGGAAGTATTTATGAAGATACTATTGTACATAACAAAGATGGCTAATGGATAAAAGAGCTACTGCACATGGCATAAATATGGATAATGTCAGAAAGGTCGTCAATATGGGGGTAACTGAATGTGTGTGAGTGCAGATGTGAATGTGTGTCTGTGTGTGTGTGTGTGTGTGTGTGTGTGTGTGTGTGTGTGTGTGTGTGTGTGTGTGTGTGTGTGTGTGTGTACATGAATGTTTGTATGTGCTTGTGTGTGTGTGTGTGTACATGAATGTTTGTATGTGCTTGTGTGTGTGTGTGTGTGTGTGTGTGTGTGTGTGTGTGTGTGTGTGTGTGTGTGTGTGTGTGTGTGCGTGTGTGTGTGTGTGTGTGTGTATGTGTGTGTGTGTGTGTGTGTGTGTGTGCACGCATGTCTGCACATATGTGTATGTGTATACGTGTCTGTATATGTGTGTTTTTGTCTGATTATATGGGATATGTTTTCCTGTATCCTTTATCCAAGCATACAAAAAGCATAACCCCAATGCTGAACTGTTTTCTTTTTTATATATTTGTTAGCCTACTGTGATGGCTATCCTAACCCATTAATATTTTGTTGGGCATTATTTACAGAGTTTTAAAAAACATATATAACAATTTTCAAAAACAAAATTATAGGAACAAGCATGCTGATGTGCCAGTAAATAATAAATAGTACCAATCTGCATTTTAAGAATAACATAAGGTGCGCAAGAAGGATATTATAACAGAATGAATTTAACCATGTGCCAGGAATGAATCAAGTCTTTTAACAATGCTTTAAAGTTCCATGATTTGACCTCAGTTGTTTAGATATTATACCTCTATATATCTTGAGTGCATTATTTTACAATTCTTACAGTTCCTGACCAATGATTTCTTCAAGTTTTTAAAATGGTTAAATGGTCTATAAGGAAAGGAGCTGATCACAAGTCACAGTATGTAACCATAACATGACTGATGTTGGGCTGAAGGCTGTTGTCAAGATGGAGGTGACTGAGAGTAAATTATACTGAATTATGGTGCATGGTATTTCAATATGAACATAAACGATGTAAAAGGTTATATCATATGTAAGCAGAAAGCTTTTTGAATAATTCACTTAGTGGTAAAATGCATGAAATACAAATATCTTGTACTCAGATGAACATGGCTATAAAATACTGTGCAAATAATCAAAACATGTAAGCTAGTGGGTGACGGAGGCCTCCAACAACCAAATGTCTGCATCCTTTTCTTGTTGCAAAACATACAACCAGTAGATCAAAAACAGGATGAGAACTTAACAAAGGGAGTGATTTACAAATCTATCTTTGACACCTTTAGTCACCTGAATCATGAGGCTACATTGTTACCCAAATTCATACCCAAAATCAATGTTCTCAGAGTTACTTCTTCAAAGTAACACTGTGGTTTGTGTTAGGTGTTTGTGTAATTCAAGTCACTGGTGGATATTCCGATGCCTATAATGTTTCACATCTGTTTTTGTGATGCTCTGTCATATTACAAAATATGATTAATGGCCATGTGTCTAAGCATTGGGTTTCATTGCAATTATGAGCAATAGAAAACAGACCAATGAAAGTGTTCTACATCCTCAAAAAAAAAAAAAAAAAAAAGACAGTTTTTTTTTAGGGTCATCATTTAAAACATTATTGATATGCTGGTGAAAAAACCACCCTTGCAGGTCCAGTGCCTTTAAACTCCTGGATTCAGATAGATGTGTGCAAAGTTCTTTATAATCTACAGGTTATGTTGTAAACAAGAACGCCAATAAACAAAAAAAAGCAAATTGAAATTTTATATGCTCACCAGTCCTGATTCTGCACTCCTTCTTTTGTGAAAATAATTTTATGACTTAAATATATGAAAAATAGCATACACCGATTAAATTAACAATAGACATAAAACCAGCTGTGGAAACTATGATATATATACTACTAACACAAATGTTTTATTATAGCAATCTAAAAAGCAACAAATAAAAACTGTAAATATAAAATATAAGCTAGAAAACAAAACTTTGAGGTAGTCACATTCATTTTGATTATGCACTTTGTTTTATTCTTACAGAAATAGATCCATATGCAAACAATGAAATCCGTTACGGACGAAAACATTCATTTAGTTAAATCGTGCTCATTATTTTATTTATTAAAATGTATTTTGTTAAATTATATCCTACTGGGCTTATGGCATCTCTTTAGATAAATCGGTATGGTATTTCTACTGACTGAAGAAATTATAGCCAGGAATCTAGATAAATGAACCTAATGTTTGGTTTTGGACTTCCATAAGTCCCTGCTTGAGAGCTCAGCCTGTAAGGGGATAAACAAAAATGAATAAGGAAAGTTGTGGTCTGGGTTGGATGTAGATAATTTTATTTATTTGTTTTCCAAATAAGACCCACAAGAGACTAGAACCATTCTTACTGGGACCAAGGTGGACTGGACTTGCCTATAATTTGCTCAGAGGTGTGGCAAGGAGTGCTGTGGTAATCTTATGGCTAAAATGCCTGCAACACACAATTGCTGCACCTACTAATAGTTGCTACCCAAGAAAGCTGTGTTTTGCTCTTTTTGCAGAAATAAAAAATGCTGGTACACATTGCAACATTAGCACCTGATGACCATGCCCCCTGACACCTTTTACCCAGGGAAAGGGTTCTGACTGCTGCTCTGAAGGCTTGCATGCTATAAAGAATGACAAGTGAAAATAAAAAAATAAATTGAATAAAAGATGTGTATCACTGAAGCACTTTGTGTGTATACACTGAAGCCCTTTGCATGTATACAGCATTTTTTCTTTTCTTTCTTTGAGTTGATGAGAGCACTAGACCTTTCGGCTTTATTTTTCTTGGGCAGTGGGTATCTGCAGCTGTGACCACTATGTGTATTGTGGGAGTTTTACCCTCAACCTTCCCATAGCATTTTACATGGCAATTTTGAAGATGAGTCTCTGACAGCATGCACAGTAGCTAACCCCAGCATACACACATACACACACACACACACACACACACACACACACACACACACACACACGCATGCACGCATGCATGCAAACACACACACATAAACACACACAATCAATTAATACACCAACTCATAATGTCAACAACTACAGCTAAGATACACCCATAACAAACTAGTTAAAAAAACTCAGATATATTTTGAGAAGTTATCACTTTCATAGATAATAAATAAATCTTTTCAGAATGATGACACACTACTGGTTAAGGATAGAATATTCAGCTTTTCCAAAAAGGTATATAATCTTAGAGTTAACATATTTAAGTAAGCCTAGTGTGTGCAGGAGGCCAAAATGTCCTGCAAAAAAACTTTTAAAAAGACACGGTGTTAATCAACAGCCATATCCACTTGTACATGAGGAAAGGTTCTGCTGTCAGTCATAGCAATCACATTCAAACCTAAGCAAACTTGGATGTAGAAGAACCCACTTAACCATCATTCAGGGTTCCTTGGCTATAAATAGAGAGAGAGAAAGAGGGGAACCAAACCCAGGAGAACAAAATGAAACTTCTAAGCAATTTATCTATACTATCAAATTACATAATGCATATTGAAGTGTATGACAGTTCACATTTGAGCCTCTTTGATTACAAAGAATGTGTCAGGTCATGAGATTTTTGTAGTTAAAATCTTTCTGGGGTAATCAGGGATGGATGTCAAAATACTATATTTTGCAAATGAGGTTCTCCGGTTCGATCCTCGGCTGGGGTGCCTTCTGTGTGGAGTCTGCATGTCCTCCTTGTGGTCGCGTGGGTTTCCTCCAGGTGCTCCAGTTTCCTCCCACATCCCAAAGACATGCTGTAGGTGGATTGGACACTCTAAATTGGCCCTAGGCGTGAGTGTGTGTACCTTCTGTGGAGGGTTGGGTGCCGGGCTGGCAACTCGACACCGTAAAACTCCACTGCCAATCATGAGCGGACAGGTGATCTGCTAGGGTGACCCCTAACTGGGAAAAGCCAAAAGAAGAAGAAGATATAATTCAAATTTTTCCTGAAGTCATAACTTTCTTCAGAAACTTTATATTTCTACTAATCACTGTCATAAATCACAGATAGAAAAGTATTTAAGTACACTGTGTGATGCTGCCAGCCCAGCTAACTAGAATTTTATAATTAATTCTGTCATTTGTGAATATTGCTATGATTTATGCAGAGCTGTATGTTATGTACTGAGCTTCAAGAATGTAACCACATTGTACCCTACTGGAAAAGAACAGAAATATATATAAACTGTATACCTGTGAAAATGTATGTTATAATATTAGAAGCTGGAACATACAGAGTTAACTTGCAAAACTTCAAAAAACTAAGTTGGAATCAAAATGTTTTATGATTGTGTTATCTCTCAGTTTCAATGCAGCAAGCAAACACAATGTTTAGAGCTAGAAGTTTTTCTGTTGTCTTGAAAGTAATCTTAATTACTAGGTTTAAAATGTAAAGTGTTATATTGCTTCCTAGCAGATGCACATCTGAGAGATATGTACTTCTCACACAGAGGTGAGAAAATTCTGTTGGCATCTGTTAGGAATTGAAAGCAGGTGACAAAGAGTGATGTCATCCAAGCTGACCCAGTGGTAATGTTTGATAGCAATTTAAGAACTCTCTCAGAGAAAGTCTGTGCATTTTGTATCTTGTCTTTGACCTAGAAACATCCATTCGGCACTTCTGCCTGCATGTTGTCTGTAAGTAAGTCTAGGGTACAGTAATCTCTCTTAGATATAGATCGGAATATAGTAAAGATTAGTTTAGATGTTTTCTGTATTTGTTTGACTGTCCTGCAATGTTGTTTTAAAATATTTCCTGTGTTTATGAACTCTGCAGTACTGTGTTGTTTGAGTATTGTCTTGTTATTTTATTATTTATTATTAAATATATTTAAAACTATCTTTGTGGCTGACATTTGTGAGACAAATGTAAGCTCTTAGAGTACTTGCATATGTATTTGGTGACACTGTACAGGCCATTCCTAAATAGCCTTAGTCATGGTCACACTTACCATTTGGATAATAGTAACATTACACAGTAGGATTGGTTACTCTTTGTAAGGGCATTTATAGTAGCTGATAAGTAGGGGTTGGTGGCAGTAATAACTTAAGGGGGCATTGCTAGTAAACCTGTGCCAACCTTTGTGTTTGTATATAAATCAAATCCCAAAGTGTGTGTGTGTCAGCTACTTAGACAGGGACAAAAAGCACTTGGTGGACAGAGAGGGTGCTGAAGGTCTTGGCTTGACCCCTCAGATGAGATCTTAACCCTATAGCTGTGCCAGTGGGGAGTCTTATTGGGGATCTGGAGAAAGAGGGAGAAACCAGCTCCAGACTGACTGTGATCTCTGTGCGCTCTTAAGTACTTTACTGTGTGTGTGTACTTTCATCCTTCCATTGTGTATGTCCTTCACTGTTGTCAGTGGTGAGGACTGAGGATCCTTGATTACTGGCCAGTGCAGGGGCATCACGTGTTAATTGTTTGGCAGTGGTGAGATAGTCACATCACATATTAATTGGTTAGTAGTGGTGAGTTAGCCACATTACATATTAATTGGCTTATTGTGGTGTGGATATTGAATTCCTGTAGCCTGTGTACAGTGCTCACTGAAGGTGTTTGTACTCTCAATCAGCCATTTAGTGAACATTCAGAGTTCATATCACAATTGTTTTATTTTTTTTGTTAGCTTAGTTAGTCAGGGAGAGCAGGCAAGCATGTCTGCAGAGGAGTATGGCAAGCTGACAAGAAGCCAGTTTGCTGAGATGTACCAGGCTAAAGGACTGGTGTATGCCAACCTGACTAAAACAGACACGATTGCAGCTTTAGTCACAGCTGCATCACAGGATAGCAACCAGGAGGACAATCAGACTGGCAGTGGAGATGTACATCTCTCAGAAAATGTACAACTCAACCTTTCCACAGAGGACTTAAAATGCATCTGCAGTTAAAGAGACTTGAGTTGTAGGACAAGGGTTTGGAAATGGAAGCAGCAGAGAGACTGAGCCATCTGCAGGTTGAGGAAAATGAGAAACTGTGATGTATGCAGGCTGAGGAGAATGAAAGGCAGACGCAACATGAAAAGGAGATGCTGACTCTTTGCCAAAGTCATGAAGGTAATGGGGAAGGGGTTTACTGAACCCCAGAAGCAACAAAGGTCAGTAAATTTCTTCCACAATTTACAGAGGGTGATAATTTTGATAGTTTCATTCATATGTTTGAGAGGGTATGTAAACAGTATAATGTTGACCAAGGGCTTTGGGTACAGTTCCTGACCCACTTACTCCATAGTAAAGCTGTAACTGCAATTTCTAAGCTGTCTGATACTGGTGGTTTAAATTATAATATAGTCAAAATGTGTTTGTTAGAATGCTTTAAGTTGACACTTGAAGCTTACAGAAAAAGTTTTGTGAGCATAGACGCAAGGCAGATGAAATTGTGTGTGAATATGTTGCTCAACTAAGCACTTATTTTCATAGGTGGGTGACTGGATGTCAGGTCACCACTTTTGATGGGCTGGCAGACCTTTTGGAGAGGGAACAAGCCCTTAGCACTTTGCCTGAGGATATGGGAATCTGCTTAGCTGATACACAATGCAATACTGCAGATGGGTTGGGGAAGAAGGGAGACCTATACATAGCAAGCATGGCATCACTGCACAGGAAAGGGAAATCCAGTGCTGCTCATTGGTCTAAGGGAACCCATGGTGGGCAGCCCAGACTGCCCCAACAGAGTCTGTCAGTAGCAGAGGAAGCCACTAGTCCAGGTACACATCCAGGACCAAGGGTTAAATGTTTTAAATGCAACCAGTCGGGCCATGCAGCATATAGACGTCCACAGAGACAAGGTGGGGAACAAAAGATGGGAGAGCCAGTAAGTGGGAAAGACAAAATGCCAACAGTAGGTTGTCTTGAGACAACAAGGGTATCAAACTATCACAAGAGGTTATATCCTATCTTAGTGAATGAGAAAGTGGCTATGGCTGAGAGACGCAGCTTGTGACCTAACCATTGTGAAGAATGCAATGGTCACAGAGGAGCACTACTTGCTTGGGCAGTCTACTCCAGTCAAAGCTTTAGGAGGGATCCCATTCCAAATACATTTGGCTAGGGTTCACCTTGAGTGGGATGGTGGAAAAGGAAGCAAGCAAGTAGGTGTGCTTGAGGATATCCCTGCAGATGTCTCAATAGGGAATAATGCAGTACTTTGTGCACCTGCAGTAACACACAGTCAGGCTTGAAGACAAGTATGTGGGTCTGGTAACCTGGGGGAGAGCCAGACAGACCACACACTTGAAACCAGGACTGGTGAGGTGGTTACTTCGGGAGGGAGCTACCCTGTAACAGTGAAACTGAAGGTGAGCCACAGCTGCTTGTGGGTACTGATGCTCCCTTGGATAGAGTGACTGCAAGGGCAGAGGTGAGTAGTAGTACCAAGGCTGACAGTGAGGCACCGCTGTCAGAGGATGCCAGACTTCCTGTGGAAGGGGAGCTGGGAACGGTTACAACGAGAAAGTTGAGACAGGCTCAGCTCTCAGACCCTAGATTACAAGGCCTGATGGAAGTAGCTAGTGAGGTACCTGATTATTAAGGGAAGGGGATTCTGTATACTGGAACAAATGGTTACTATATAGAGATTGGACCCCTGAGGGAGGGCTAGAGGGTGAGAGAGTTCAGCAGTTGGTAGTGTCCAGAGCCTACAATCTGGCACTTCTAGCCATAGCCCATGATATTCCCTTTGCAGGTCATATGAGCATAAAGTATACAAACAGACATATTATGCAGAACTTCCATTGGCCTGGGATTTCCAGAGATGTAACAAGATAATGCAGGACCTGTGAGCAGTGCCAAAAGGTAGGCAAGGCAGGAGACAAGGTGAAAGCTCATTTCATGCCTTTGCCTGTGATTAAGGAGCCATTTCAGAGGGTAGCTGTGGATATCATGGGATATCTGAGTACCCCAATTTCCACAGGGAAAATCTATATCCTAGTGGTAGTAGATTATGCTACCAGATCCCCTGAGGCAGTGGCTCTGTCCTCCATTTGGGCAGGAAAGGTGGAAAATGCTTTGTTTGAAATTTTCAGTGGGGTAGGTTTTCCAAAAGAAATGCTGACTGACAATTTCATGTCAGACCTGCTGGCTAGTCTGTGGAAGCACTGTGGGGTGAAGCACCTAAAGACCACCTCCTACCAAACCCAGACTAATGGTCTTGTTGAGAGATTAAACTCTACACTCAAGATGATGCTACTAGAATTTGCAGACCAGTTTAAAAGGGAATAGGATAAATATCTGCCCCATCTGTTATTTGCTTATAGAGAGGTGCCCTTTGAGTTGCTACGTGGGCATAGGGTGAGGGACCTTGAATTTGATTCGAGATGAGTGGGAGGGTGAGTGTGAATCCCACAAGGAGTATGTTGTAGCATATGTCCTAAACCTCAGGACAAGGCTCAGGGGAACTCATGGGCTTGGCCCAGGAGAACCTGGCAGAAGCTCAACAGCACAAAAAGGTCTGCTATGAGAGGAATGCTTGATCCAGAGAGTATGCTCTAGGGAAGCAGGTAATGGTTCTCATTCCCGCCAGACACAACAAGCTGCTGGTGACACTGTACAGGCCACTCCTAAATAGCCTTAGTCTTGGTCACACTTACCATTTGGATAATAGTAACATTACACTGTAGGATTGGTCACCCTTTGTAAGGGCCTGTGTAGTAGTTCATAAGTACGGGTTGGTGGCAATAATAACTACCTTATAGTCTGGGCAGAAGGAGCATAGCTAGTAAACCTGTGCCAGCCTTCCCCAGGTCTGTGTGTGTGTGTGTGTGTGTGTGTGTGTGTGTGTGTGTGTGTGTGTGTGTGTGTGTGTGTGTGTGTGTCTGTATATAAATCAAATCTCAAAGTGTGTGTGTGTGTGTGTGTGTGTGTGTGTGTGTGTGTGTGTGTGTGTGTGTGTGTGTGTGTGTGTGTTGTGTGTGTGTGTGTGTGTGTGTGTCCGCTACTTGGGCAGGGGCATAAAGCACTGGTTGGACAGAGAGGGTGCTGGAGGTCTTGGCTTGAACCCTTTGCTGAGATCTTAACCCTACAGCTGTGTCAGTTGGGAGTCTTACTGGGGATCTGGAGAAAGCGGGAGAAACCAGCCCCAGACTGACTGTGATCTGTGTGTGTTCTTAATGGAAATTGTACTGTGTGTGTACTTGTCATCTTCCCATTGTGTACGTCTCTCACTGTTGCCAGTGGTGAGGATTGAGGCTCCTTGATTACTGGGCCAGTGCAGGGGCATCACACAGTGTATAAGCAGATAAAAGAAAAGTAAAGCATATTGTTCATTATATGATTATACAGAGGAATTTTTTCTATAGTAGAACAAGAAAGGATGACTGAGCCACTGTCTGTCAGCAAATCTACACAGAAATCATAAACATAGAAAAAATGAACATTGCATTACAACTTTGAAGCACATTTTATGTAAACAAATGCGTAATTTATTTGTCTTCTATAAAGGTACAGTGGAATGGCCTATGGGATAAATATATATATATATATATATATATATATATATATATATATATATATATATATATATATATACACACACACACATACATACACATATGCATACAGTTCAAGCTTCTCGTACTGCTAATGTTAAGAAATTTTTTGAAAAAACAGAGGCTATAGAATGTTTTGAATTGGCTGGATAAAAAGTAATATTTTACATTTCACAGAGTTCTTAAAAAGAGAGTTCATTATTTTTTTTAATTTTTCTGATTAATTTCTATGCAGTAGTAAACTGATGAGGTTAGAGAGAACTTGTGTGTCCTCAGCAGCCATCTCCTACTCATTATTTTGGATCTCCAACTGTTCCCAGGCATATTGAGCAATATGATCCTTCCAATGTGCCTTGGGTCTCTCCTAGTGGGTTTTGTCTGGTACACCTCCTAAAGGGAGATGCCCAGGTGGCATCCTCACTAGGTACCAAGAGCATGTCAACTGATTTCTCTCATCTCTCAAGCACAGTGGCCATACTCCAAGATCCTTCCAGATTGCAAAGTTCCTCACTGTATCATGGAAAACAAGCCTAGTTACTATTTGAAGGATCTTAATTTCTGTCATTTGTATCCATGATGTCATATCATCCTTTCTGCCATTGCCTGAATCTAAAGAGCATAAGTAAGGGCAAGGATATGGAATGTCTGGCAAACTGAAAGCCTCATCCTATCACTCATTTCTTATTTAACCATGGTGCAATATAGGCATTCTTCTAATCCCATTTTCTTGAACTTGTGAGCAATAACCAAAGAGATGTAAAGTATTCCACTAAAGGTAGCTGCTTACTCCTCATGTGCAATAGCAATCTTCTTGTTTTTGTAATTCTTGCAAGATAAAGATAGATGTAGAAAGCTGTAAATTGTGTACATTGAATAGTTGCAAATTGCATAAAAAAGTGGAAAGCACAGCAATAAACACCAATAACCAGAGATATACTGTACTAAAGTAAGTCCTAAAACTCAGAAATAAACTCCCGATTTTACCATATTTTCGACTGCTTAATCATCTATTTGATATTTCATCAGTACCTGAAGTATTCCAAGGAGCTGTTGCATACATAATTGAATGTTTAGATAGTCTTGTAAATATAAACATTATCTATTAATGTGGGGTCACACAAACGATGAATACAAAAAGAGACATATAACTGTAAATAGATTAAGACAACATAATTTCAAATGAAACAAGAGAAGAATGTGAAATAAGATTAACAGGTCTGAAAGGCATGGAAAATATTGTAACATAAAAAGCTGTGAAACTTTATCCAGAACAAAAGAGTGAGGGAAACTGTATAAATACTTAAGCCAAAAAACAAGCAGGTATTACATATTTTGCTACGAATAATGTAGTATGGTAAACAGTATGTTCCTAATATATTTGAGATAACCATGGCTCTAAGAAAGCTGTTTGAGCATAATTTAGACTGGAAAAGCAGCTATGAAAAAGAAAACTGTTTAGAAATCCTCAGGACACTTGAAGATGCACAAACATCATAGCATAGGCAAGTAGATTTTAGTCAGAACAGCATAGGAACTATGACTATACAATAAACTAAACTGGTCACCTCTGATTCAAAAACATTTAAAGCTGTGCAAATAAGGTGTTTTAAATATGCTGATATAGAAAAGTTATTGAAATAAAAAACAAGGAAAGAATTTTATTTTTATTTCAAGTAAAGAATTAGCTATGTGAAGGGTTCAATGCTGAAAGCTAATAAAATAATGATCCTCAGTCAACAGAGAAAATAAAGGCTTGACATCTAGTTATTTTGCAACAAGCATTGCAACTAGATATCTTTTAAATGTTGTCACCTTTTCTCGTTATACCCTTTTTAAATATATTATACCCAAACCAAGAGAAAAAAATTATGTTGTAAAACAACAATTGCATTTCACTGATACTATTTATGTTTGCTACAGCTATTATACCCGGTGATGGTGTGCCACATAGGTGCTGATGAATCTCAGTTTGGTAAACTTGCCTTTAGGTACTTTTCTGATGATGTGCTTTGGGTGACAACTATCAGTTAAAATGATATTAATGTCTGTGGATTTACAAAATTACCTGTGTGTGCAGCTTGATTCCACTAAGTCAATGGTTTATTTGCAGGGGATACATAAGGTAGTATCTAGCTAAGGTATGGAACATTTGGCGAGACCACCAGGAACATTCCTCAGTTCTTTTCCAGTCTGCATTTGGCTATGCTTCTTCTTTCTTGGGATATTTGAAGTATGAGTTGAAACAGAAACAATAAAACTTATCTTTTTGGACTAACATGCTGATATTAATATATTTGGTAAGGAAAGTCTTAAGCAGCCAACAAAAGATGCAATATATTTTGTTGGAGAAAATATATATGTGTTGTCTGATTCAGTATTTGATGACCTGACAGAAATGACTACGTTTTAAGCAAAGGTACCTAAACAATGTGAATAGATGTAATGGAGTACTCTGGATAATTATGTTCTGCAAAGCATGCAGGAAACAATAATGTAGAAAAGATATAGAATTCTACAATTAAGTGAATGCAATGGAAAGAAGTGGCAGGTGTAGAGAGAGATTGTTTTGAGAAGAACATTTGCAGTAGGATAAACATGTTAATAATTCCACTTCGGCAGTTTGTGAGATCTCTGGGAAAGTAATAGTTGTAATGTTTTTAGAACATAATGATTGAAGAGAATGATATTACAGTCCTAATGTGTGTGTGCAATACTAAAGTCAGTCTATGATATGAATTTTGAACAGAAAACAAAAATAAAACAAATGTTGATAGATTCTGAAAATTAGAATGTGGCCAACAACAAAATGTTTCAGTATTTGCAAGTATGCTAATAATGATAAAATAGAAATAATGAAAATTATAAAAAGATTAAAAAGACTATAAAACGCTGTGAAGTTTGAAGAGGCATTAAAAATAAACTGCGGACTAGAATTATTGAATAGAAGAGGCAAACTTGAAGAATAGCTAAATGAAAAAGAAAAGAAAGTGTTTCATCTATTGAATGTTTAATCAACAAGCAAATAAATGAAGAATAAAGTAGTTAGGTGTTATTGTGACAAGATGATCATATCAAATATTTAATTATAAACAGAGGCAAAGGAATAATAAATTAGTTAGGCATTACTGTTATGAGATGATCATCCGAATGGTAGATGGCAACAAATAAGATTTGGAAAGTGTCAGTAAAAAAGATATATATTAAAAAACATGTAAAATCAAGTACAGGTTGTGAGTTAAAGGAAGAGTACTGGCATGTCTGTTATATAAGGACAGAATATGAAGTTGAGATGGAAAACAGACAAAAGCAATGAGAATTAATGAGAAATGTGGTGGTGCTGCGGTAACGTTGTTGCCTCAAAGTAAGATGTTGTCCTGTTCGATTCTCAGCTAAAGCGTCTTCTGTGTGGAGACATGCATAAATGGGTGTACCTTCATTGAAGGTTGTGCATCAGGGCTGGCAACTCGGTACGTAAAAATCTACTGCCAATCATTAGCGGACCAGAGTTCCGCTGTGGCGACCCATAACCAGGAAAAGCCGAAAGATACAACATGCTAGAAATGTGGAAGCTAAAAAAGATGAGGACTTTAGTAAAGGAATAAGGGTAAACTAGGTGTTAATTAATGAACAATGTAAGAAGGATTCTGAAGGAACAGATAAGCATGATACTTTTCACTGTAAATGAGAAAGAAACAAAACAGAAAATGCGGACATGGGGATAAAATCTTGACCATGACTCAATTGATTCAGGTTTGACTAGTGGTCCAGACAAAAGATAATCCAATAACATGGAAAAGTGGATTGACAAGACTATGTATCTCTTTTTGAGAGGGATGTATGCCACTGTGGTGCAATTTGGTAATACTATCAGAGCCTTGAAGAGAGGTAATTGCCATAGTTGGTGAGAAGGCACTGGGTTGCATATAACTTTTTGACACGGTAGGCAGCTCAAGTCAGTTAACCTTTCTCATGAAGATTTTCAGTTTCTTTCTGTTTTCACCAGCTAATCCAGGGGTTGATTGGCCATGGGTCATGACCTATGAGGTTACACTAGACAAAGAGGTTAGGGAAAAACAGGTGAAATGCCTAGTAGCAGATGGTTTACTGCACCAAAAGGGAACCAAAAACCAAGACAAAAAGGAACTTAAAACAGAGGCCATGAAGAAAAATATCTGCCTCATGAACAGTCCCAAGATAATGACTTAGTGAAGAGATTGAAATTACTAAAAACTGCTGTAAATTACCTGAAGCACTTAAAAAGAGGAAGATGACTATAAAATAGTTAAAATATAAGTAGATAAGAACGCATTTAGCAAAAGATAGATACTGAAAGAAGACAGAAAAAAGCAGAATCATTTGATGAAGAAAATGCTTTGAGACTTTTTCAAACAATTAATTTTATAAGGGGCATCAATGTTCTTTACATAAGGCTTTTATACTAAAATAATAAAATCAGGAGAAGTGATACCAAGTATGTTGCTTATGCACTAATCTTGCACGGACTAAGCCTTGGTATGTAAATCACCCCATTTGCAGGTGAAATCCATGCAAATGAGGTGATTTTGCAATCCAGGAAGCTTGCAACAGTCCGTGCAAGACTAGTGCTATCTGTAGAAATGTACTCGGTGAGTAACCGAGTACATTTCTGCAAAATCCAAAACAGAGCTGTGACAGCCCCAAATAAAAGCTGCATATCATGTAGTAAGCATGCCAATGGCCAAGTATAAGGCAGTTGGCATTGCAAACAAAATAATAAATACAAAAATCAACTTTTATTTTTATTTAGCCGATCTCGGCTGTTTAAGCATAGGGCAGTGGTGCGCAAATGGGATCGGGGGGAAATAATAAAATTAACCTAAAATAAGCAGTCGAACTAAAATCAATATTCTGCCATGCAAGTCAGTGGCAGACAGAAGACAACCTGGCCAGGGAGTAGTGGTTGCTAAGGACGGAGGCTCAGTGTGAGATATGTAACTATGCATTAGCAGGCAATCCTATGCAAATGAGGGGAAGGATAGTGGCTCCCAGTTTTCCCCAGCATGTGAGTCAGATCCCAACAGTGTAAGAGTAGGAGTAGCTTGGTGCAAGTCTAGGAGTTAGGTGACATCATGGGGGGGGGGTGCCAGGCATACTGTAAGCGGATTGGAACCCTGTGGCTCTGGTTTGCTACTAGCTTAGGACAGCTAAGCTAGGGGGTGTGTCTAAACTGGTCTAGCACTCTTTACAAAGTCTAAGTGGGTGTGCGTGCCGCTCACCAGGTTTTACAGGAAGAAAAAAGAAGTTAAACCAGGAAATAGCAGCAGTGTGCACATTTGAGCACTTTGTTTGCATGGCACTCACACAGGCTTAAACAGGAAGGCAATGGGAAGGGAAAACAGCAGTAGGAAGGTAATCAAGGAGAGCTAGCTTAGCTGGCAGGTGAAATGTATCAGAATCAGCTAATTACACAGGCAGAAGACCAGCCCAGCCCAGAACACTACTATATACTAAGCAAACACCTTCCCCCCTGGTTTTTCCCACACTCTACACCACCAGTGTAAACAAGTGGGGAACTTTTAACACTCACAACAGCAAAATGATAGGGGCTGCAATAGCTATCATACAACTTGTGGAAGAGGCTGAGGTTGGTGAGGATGTGAATGCTGTTGACCAACTCACATTGAGGAGACAAAGAAGAGTGTACAGACCCAGGGTAACCTACCAGGGGCTACATGAGTGGAGATAGTGGAGTGCTATAGGGTGGACAGGGACCTCCTACAGCAAATGTTGAGCTGTGCCAGCCACACCTGACACACAGAACTAACAGCGGGGAAACCCTACCAGTGGATACCAAAGTATGTGTAGGCCTAAGAATACTAGCTACAGGTACCTTCCAAATGCCAACTGGGGATATGATGGGGATTTCACAGGCATCATCATCCAGGGTACTCCACCATTTGCTGGATGCCATGTCAGCACATGTTGGTGAGCACATATATTTCCCCAACACCCGTGAGGTGTTGGCCAGCAATATGCAACTGTTCCACCAAATAGCAGAATACGCTGAGGTAGTGGGTGCTATAGACTGCATGCACATGCACATCAAATCACCACCCAGTGAGCAGGGTAGTGTCTACATCAACCGCAAGGGCTTCCCCTCAATCAACTACCAGGTCATGTGCGATGCCTAGGGCATAATAATGAATGTGTGTGCTGGCTGCCATGGAAGCTATCACGATTCCTACATCTGAAATCTGACACAGCTGTACCAGAGATTTGCCACTGGGGACATCCCTCACCTAGTGGGAGGATGCTGGATACGCACTGGAGCCGTGGCTGATGACACCCAACAGAAATGCACACACACCTGAATAAGAACTCCATAATGAGGCACATGCACAGGCCAGAATTATAGTAGAGCATGTGTTTGGGATGCTCAAGTGATGGTTCCGGTACCTGGACACATCCAATGGAGCCCTGCAGTACTCACCAGCTACATGTACTCAAATTGTCCTTGTATGTGCCATACTACACAATATGATCCTGTGGAAACAGCTGCAGCAGGAACAGCACAGGGCAGGGCCACACAGCCCACCACCATTGCCAAGGCCTGCACAGGCGCAGAGTGACTCGGAGGAGGAACAGCCTGAGCCTGCCCCAGTAGGCAGAAGGAGGCATGCCCAGTATGCCCTGGCCTTGGCAAAGAGGTATTGCATAGAACATTCACTGACACAGGAGGGACCAAGGGAATAATACCTCTCTCTAACTCTCACATACAGTAAAAGGGATGCCAAACATTATACCTGTGCCTAACCATGTGCAGGGAGTGTACTATGTGCATCCGACATAGGCAGCCCTGCAGCACCACCCGCAATACTGGGATACCCACAAGGTAAGTGACTCACACATGCAAGTCGGGGGGGGGTCACATACCCAACAACAGTCACAGCCAGCAGGACAGGTGTAGACAAACTTAAACAAAGGCTGTGCTATGGCCTCTGAATGAGGCCTATGGGTAACCTCTCCCCCCAGGCCTACACAGACAGACTACAGCAGGTCAGGCAGTGGGAGTTCTGAAGGGTTGGAAGCCAGAAAGTAATATGTAGGTAATTAAAACCTAAGATCTGTAGTACACTGGTATGCCTCTAGCCAGCATGATAGGTAAGACTACAGACTGAAACGGAGTACCTAACATACCAGTACAGTCCTAGAAAATGTGTACAAGTGTCAGGTGTGCCCCCCCATCCTATGTAGAAATGTAGTAACAGTCAGGTGCACCCCCACAATCCTGTGTAGAAATGTAGAAATAGTCAGGTGTGCCCCCCATCCCATGTAGAAATATAGTAACAGTCAGTTGTGCCCCCACTACAATCTTGTATAGAAATGTAGAAAAAGTCAGGTGTGCCCCCCATCCTACTTAGAAATATAGTAACAGTCAGGTGTGCCCCTTAAACCTGTGTAGAAATGTAGAAATAGTCAGGTGTGCCCCCCATCCTACATAGAGATATATTAACATTCAGGTGTGCCCCCCCCCCACAATCCTATGTAGAAATGTAGAAATAGTCAGGTGTGCCCCCCCATCCCACGTAGAAATATAGTAAGAGTCAGGTGTGCCCCCCCCCCCACAATCCTGTGTAGAAATGTAGAAATAGTCAGGTGTGCCCCCATCCTACATAGAAATATAGTAACTGTCAGGTGTGCCCCCCAATCCTGTGTAGAAATGTAGAAATAGTCAGGTGTGCCCCCCCTTCCTACGTAGGAATATAGTAACAGTCAGGTGTGCCCCCCCAAACCTGTGTAGAAATGTAGAAATAGTCAGGTGTGCCTCCCCATCCTATGTAGAAATATAGTAACAGTCAGGTGAGCCCCCCCAATCATGTGTAGAAATGTAGAAATAGTCAGGTGTGCCTCCCCCATCCTACATAGAAATATAGTAACAGTCAGGTGTGCCCCCCCACAATCCTGTGTGGAAATGTAGAAATAGTCAAGTGTGCCCCCCCATCCCACGTAGAAATTTAGTAACAGTCAGGTGTGCCTCCCCCACAATCCTGTGTAGAAATGTTGAAATAGTCAGGTGTGCCCCCATCCTATGTACAAATATAGTAACAGTCAGGTGTGCCCCCCAATCCTGTGTAGAAATGTAGAAATAGTCAGGTGTGCCCCCCACATGGTACGTAGAAATATAGTAACAGTCAGGTGTGCCTCCCCCACAATCCTGTGTAGAAATGTAGAAATAGTCACGTGTGCCCCCCCATCCAATGTAGAAATATAGTAACAGTCAGGTGTGCTCCCCCAATCCTGTGTAAAAATGTGGAAATAGTCAGGTGTGCCTCCCCCATCTTACATAGAAATATAGTAACAGTCAGGTGTGCCCCCCCACAATCTTGTGTAGAAATGTAGAAATAGTAAGGTGTGCCCCCCCATCCCATGTAGAAATATAGTAACAGTTAGGTGTGCCTCCCCCACAATCCTATGTAGAAATGTAGAAATAGTCAGGTGTGCCCCCCATCCTATGTAGAAATATAGTAACAGTCAGGTGTGCCTCCCCAATCCTGTGTAGAAATGTAGAAATAGTCAGGTGTGCCCCCCCATCCTACGTAGAAATATAGTAACAGTCAGGTGTGCCTCCCCCACAATCCTGTGTAGAAATGTAGAAATAGTCAGGTGTGCCTCCTATCCTATGCAGAAATGTAGTAACAGTCCATGCCAAATGATTGACGGATACCCTGCACAGACAGCATGCTACCTGTAGGTGTACAACACAAAGGTCAGCACTGCAATACAAACTACCTGGACTCGATCCACATATTCAATACAGATGGCCATACTGGCCATGCCCACACACTTAGAGTATTGAAGGCAATGTCAGTCAGCAACATACTGAAAGGTCATACTGGGCATGCTCACACACTTAAACACATGAAGGCCATGCCTGCAAACACCAGTGGACCAGACATATCTGGCAGCCACAGATGTTAGTGCACACACTCCTCAGTATGCACCACACATGCTTTGCACACACAGTGGATAGGAATACAGGCATATATGTAAGGACAATACACTATAATAAGCCAAAGGTAGACATACATAGATGTGTGGAAGAGGGTGACTGTGACAAGGAGCCATCCAGGATTCTCCCACCCAGCACACAGCCAAAGGGCCTCAACCACATGCGGGTCTAATGTCACACACTGTAGATACTACCCACCGGTATCTGTCAGCATTACAGAGTATGTGGTGCATGTGCCAGCTGTGCAATATGACTGTTCAAGGAAGTAGTCATCTAGCAGCTGTATACATGTACCTGTGGAATATGACCCAGGTTGTGGCCGCATGTGGCGTGTCAGCCCCTAGATGAATGGGTTATGGCCCATGCACACACACTGCCCTCCCCATAGCCCCACTATGACAAGCCTGCTGAGGTCATCTACTGTGAAATACACCTTTGGGAGAGTTGTATTCCTGTAATCTCTGTAGCATGTGCCATAACTGCATACTGCATAGTGTGATATGGACCTCTGTTAGGAGTTCTATACCCACACATGTCATTTGTGGATGTTTTGTGTGTGTTTCAATATCTGTGTAGGAAGCAATGCATTTTAGGCTAGTCACACTCAGTACATTTCCAATGGCCTCCTTTGGCAGTCCTGCTGATGTCATCCAATGTGAAATACACTTTTGGGGAAGGAGGTCTCCAGTAATCCCTGTGGTGCACCTATAACAGCTCCATGCTGTAGTGTGATATCAACCTCTGTTTGGGGTTGTATACTCACATATGTTGGTTGTGGATCTTTTCTGTGTGGGAAGCAATGCATTTTAGGCTAGTCACACTCAGTACGTGTCCAATGGCCTACTTTGGCAGTCCTGCTGATGTCATCCAATGTGAAATACACCTTTGGGGAAGGTGTAATCCAGTAATCTCCATGGTGCATACTATAACTGTGTAGCTCTGTAGTGTAATAAACTAGTTAGGTAGGGGTTCAACTCCCAGACATGACAGGTGTGCGTGTGTGTGTGTGTGTGTGTGTGTGTGTGTGTGTGTGTGTGTGTGTGTGTGTGTGTGTGTGTGTGTGTTTGTAACTTGTATTCTGTGTGGAAGTGGGTGTTAGTGTGTGACACCTGGGCCCAATGGGGAGTGGGATTTGCAAATGTCTTTTATGGTGGCCCTATATCACAATGTCCACTCTACAGAGATAACAGATGTGAAATAGCTGAGAGGCTGGTGTACAAATCCATACCCATACATGTGATGTCACGACCAGGCAATCACAGTTAGCAACCCCAGTATTACCCAGAGCACACTCTCAACCCATGTCACACACACACACACACACACACACACACACACACACACACACACACACACACACATATGCCGAGGCAACAGCCAATATGTGTGTAGTACACTGCATATTGGTGACTGATAGTAACTATGGAGGGATTGCAGTGGCTTACAGAGGGCATGGCACCCTATCCATCTGTCCAATAGGCACATACATGCAGACAGTGCACATTCCCCATGTTCTCCACTGGACACCTGCAACACCTGTGGTGCCATCGCATGTGACCCACAAAGGACATACCATGCTGAAAGCATGCCCTGTATGGACAGATGCCACTGATGTCAGGGAATGCCATTAGCATGCTATCAATGTAGGTGTAGGGCTAACCTGCTGTCCATTAACAGTTCCTGCCACAGGTGGCCAAGACTGGCTCATCTGATGATAATCTGTGTACACAACATGGGCTCGACACACCAGGTATAGTTTCACATGTCACTGTACATGCATGTGGGAGGTGTGCACATCCCAGACACCGTCCATTTCATGGACTAGGGAACACATACATGGCAAGCAATGCACAGCATTGGCCACATGCAACAGCCACCCAGGTGACTGGATGGTGGATACAATACCCACCTGTGTGGGCAAATGCTGAAACCTCAGGCCTGAGCCACAATGCAGACCATTGTCATGTGGCCTGATGTCAAGATATACCCATCACCTTACCTTGTATAGCCATCTGGCACAGTCAACTACCACATACCCGTGCAGAAACGCACCCATGCATGTCAGTACTGGCAACCTGTGTGCTTGTGTGTGTTGTATGATGTGTAAGATCACATACACACTCACTATAACCCCCAGTGGCATACTGAAGCATGCTGTCTGATGTTAGACACCTCCCCATACCCTTTGCCCATATAACCTCCGTATGACCTGTGTGGTGCATGTGATACCTGCACAGTAATGTGTTGCGGCAATCTTTCTAGTGATGAACTGTATCCCTGACCCTGCCAAGTGTGTCAATGTGTGTGCGTCCCTGTGAGAGTGTGGCTGTGTTGACGCTGGTACCTGTCCATGCAGACAGGCATGTGTACATCACCTACCATATAGCTAGCATATCCCTGTTGTAGATGTCACTCACCATCACATATATGTTCTGCGGACTCCACAGCAGGTAACCTATGTGGTGCATCCAACAACTGCATAGGACTGTGATAGCACTACATAGTCATCAGGGGTTTGATACTCTGTGCTGGTTGGTGTGTGACACAAACATGCTTAGGTTTTACTCTCCCACCCCTCCCTGACTTGTCAATGCCTCTGTCTGCCTCTCTCACTCCTTCACTGGTGGATGTGGAGACTTATACCTGCTTTTCTTAGTCAGCAGCATGTGTATTTTAGGTAATGCTCATCATCAGCTGATAGCCTCTGCACAAATTGGAGCCCTCCCCTAGCTAATTGCATGTGGAACAGCTGTGGTAACATTCCCATAGCCAATTGCATGGAAACACACTCCATTATCTAGGAACATCATGTTTGTCTTGGTCCTTTTCATTCACTGTGAGCAAGAACTCGTTCTGTTGTTTGACAAGCAGCATTTCAGATGGAGTGGGGATTTACCTCTGACAACATACACTGTGGAAATAGGCCAACACACAGGAGGGGAATGTGCTTGACCTGACTACAGACTGTAAGTGCTGCTATACTGCATTCGGAGTAATGTTGCTTTAACAGGGTGTGTGCGGATATGGCGGCCCTACATGTATTAATACCTGCCATGTCAGTTGTATGTTTATGAGGACTCGCCATCTGTAGGGCCATTTGCAGACTGGGAAGTGTGTGGTGTCTTGGTGTCATGTGTTACCCACAGAACATGTATCTGTATACATCAGAAGGTAGTGTGAGGACTGCAGTCTGTAGATGGTGAAAGCCATGACAGTTACTGACTTCATACCCCTCATAGGACATATGTTGCAAAAACCCTGTTACAACAGTAAATGTATGATGTTATCACAGCAACATGTCAATATTGGCCCTGTGTATGTGCTTCCAGCCACAACTCAGTCAACCTTTGTATATATGTCATGCATTAAGAGGTGCATATGTGCTGTACACCATAATTAGTGTCATCATATCTGATAACAAACCAGTGAGATATCAGACTGCTACACATGTTATGCACAGTAGGGGTTGTATTTGATGACATAAACTGGACATACTCTGGTTGTTTGTACAGTAATGAGGTCTGTGTACTTATGGTTAATGTTGACAGTGTGTGTATTGTTAATATGTACCTTGTCCTGTGTACAGACTGTGGTAGTTGTCATCGTCCTAGGTCCCATCCTATCTGATGTTACATGCTGCTCCACTGTATGTTACTGTATTAGCTTACATGTTTGTAGGGCCATGTACACACATGTCCCATACCACAGTCAGCCATCAGACCAAACACTGTAGCGGCCCAGTATATGTAGGGTTAATGTGTGAGTGGCACATATGAGGATGGTCTTGAACAGATAGTCCATATACTGTAATATTATGCTAGCTTGCCATATGTGGCTGTGTTCTCATTGGTTGTGATTATGCACTTTCACACAGGTGTATCTTACCCTGTGCTGTGACATGCCTGTACAGCCTGCTATATATGCAGGTACATGTGCATTCCCCCATAAAAGATGTAGGCCAGTATTGAGCCAGTCTGCCTGTAGCCTGCACAGTGCATTGTTACATGCCTAGCAGCTTAGTTTACTTACCCAGTGAGATGTCATGTGCAGATACTTGCAAGATGTACTGCTGCCAGGCATCCCTTAACTGCCATGTATGTCAGACAGAGCAGTGAGATGCTGTACAGATGTATGTCAATATCTAGTGGGTAGTATATGGCCATGGCATTCCTGTACCAGTGGTTATTATGTGTCAGGCCAGACAGGGGTATGTGAATGCATGACCTATGGTGGCATATGTATACCAGTCATTATGTGTTATACCCATCTACATGGCTGTTAACATCCATATTGTCAGGCAAAGTACACATGTTTTGCACTAAGGAGTTCTGTGTATACCTCTGGACTGTAGAGAGTGTGTCAGAATGTCCATACATATTGGCCAATATCTCTGCTGCAGTCGACAGGGGCAGTACGTGCTAGCAGCAGTACTTTACTATGATGTCCTTAGGATGTCTGTCATTAGCCAGTGGCACACATGTGGAGAGGAGATGTGACCTCCCACACACACCATGTCTGTGAAGACAATCCCAATACAGTAGCAATAGTATATATAACTGTAACAGTACACAAATAAAGGTTTTCCATTCCTGCAAACCTGTGTGTGGTGTTTTTTCCTATGATCTGTCTGTGGGTATGTGTTGCAGGCACTGACTGTCATTTGTATGGGTGGCCCATACAGTGTCCACATATTCAGATGAGAACTGTAGGCATAGTGGCTGTTCCATATTTTGTGCACCTTCTACATATGTATCTTACTGTACATATCTCTGTGTGTGTATGTGTAGTCACATGTATATCTATATATATGCAAATAAATATATATATATATATATATATATATATATATATATATATATATATGTATATCTGTATCTGCGTACATGTGTCTGTGTATATGTATCCTGGGGATGTTGATAGTTTCCGCACTTTACATTTCCTATGGGAGCCAGACTGTACTGTATGATATGTCACCAATACCAGCCTGACATCATACAGGTGGGATGTAGTACTGTTAACATATTGTGCCCATATCATGTCAAGTTCTGGTTATGGGATCTACAACACTTGGTAGTGCATTGCAGGGCAGACATGTTTGGCTGTGGGGGGGGGGGTATGCCTATTCGTACAAGATGTATATTGTTTGGGGCCTCTCATACACACACACACACACATATATATATATATATATATATATATATATATATATATATATATATATATATATATATATATATATATATACATATACATATATATATATATATATATATATATATATATATATGTATATATATATATATATATATTGCTTACATATATATATATATATATATATATATATATATGACTATGTCCATATATACTTACACAGATATATATCTGTGTACATATATGTACTTTGCTGTGTATATGTAGACATATAGGCGTAGACATATATATGTGTCGATGTAGGCATTTGCATGTATATATGTTCATATATATTTATATATATATATATATATATATATATATATATATATATATATTTATACATATATAGATAGGTTGTATCTGTTTAGATATTAATATATTTGCACACACACATACATCTAGATGTTGGTATACATTCTCTGTACTGTTGCATGACTGGGCTGGGTGATATGTTTCTGCAAAACCTCAGATTTATGTATATCTGTCATGGTTTAGTGGTAAATCACTTTGTCTATGGTCTGCAGGGTCCTGGGATCGAGCCTTGCAGAGGCTATTTATTTTGTTGCTGGACAGAACATGGGCTGTTGGATACAGAATGATTAAGGCGATTTAAAGCAATTGTAAGTGGGTTTGTGCAGGTTTGCGTGGAGCTAAGCACTGATAACTTCTGGTTACAGTTCATTACACTCTGTTAGCTTCTAAATTGCTTAGTCTGTGTAGGCAGTCCTTTTACCCCTGTGCAAACGCACTTAAACATGCTTACTTTTGCTTACATATGCTTACCACTGCTTATTTGTGTTTAAACCTGCTTACTAGTGCCTTATTCATTATGATACTGACACTTCACATGTGCATTTCCTGCAATACTCCAGTTCATAAATATATGTTATTTAGTGGGTTTTACAACAAAAATATTGGTTATAACATGCTTTGCCATATAAAATAGACTGTGCTGCAGTGGGACTCGAACTGGGAATGCCTGTTCATTAGGTGAATGCTCTGCCCACTACACTATTGCTGTGCTGCTTCATGTGCATATATCTTCCTTATTATCCTCTTCAGCCTTTTAAACCATAGTTAAGCGATGGGCATACCCACGCACCTACTGTTAGCTGTACTCCGATTAAAAAAAAATAAATAAAGGGGTTTCTTCATTTGATTTTTATGTGCTGTTGCTGTTGTACACATGGAGAACTGTTGGTGGGGATATGCAGACACCTATGAGCGATCTTGCTCATTTCTTACCACTTTCTGCTGTTCTACATTGCAGGGGCATGTTTATTCTGACAGCTCTGCTCTCAGACACACACACTGCACTCGTACATACTCCGTGTAAGCCTAGGAGCTCGGGCAGTGTGCCTTATTAATATGCATGGTGCGCTTCCATCCTGCTCCTAAACAGGTGCTTCTGTGCAGGACTAAGCTATTCCTGCACAGAAGTGTAGTGAATCCAGGGGAAAGTAATACCAACCATACTAACACATAAAAATGCAAACAGTGTTTGTACAAATGTAGCACTGAAGAAACATTGCATACATAAAGTTAATTAGTATAACTCCCATAAATGATAGAAGTACTGGTATACAACATTCATAAAAATGTACAAAACAGCCATTTAGAAAGAGAATGATAAATATAAATGAAGTAAGGAAAGAAGACACAAAGAAAGAATGTTTATGATAGATACAGGGAAAATAAAAGAAAAAAGGATAAAATAATGTTTACAGCTATAAGAACATTATTTAAATATAAGACCAGTGCATGCAAACTGTGTAGCAAAATGAAAAAGGAAAAAGAAAAAAAATTACAATATACGAATTAAAGAAAAAGTAAAAAAAATAGTGCTTAGTATAATGAAAAAAAATATATCCATAGATAGACCACAGAGAGAAGCTAATACGTATATACTACAAAAGAAGCGAAATTATTTTGGAAACTCAAATTCAAGATAATAACGCCTTTTTGGATACCTCCGGTTCACACCCATGGGTCCTTATGGAGTTCAGACCTTTTTTGGGGTCTGACTTCTTTAACTAAGTGACGTACCAGTTAATAATAAACAGTATTAGAAAGTGTGAGGAGTTATTAATAAAATGACACTAAAACTATTAATCTAGGATGTCCTGCAGATGAGAAATTAATCACTTTGTCAGTTATTATTCATATTTTCATATTTATGTTCATACCTGAGAGCCCTACATGATATTGAGAGGTATGGTGTGAAATGCTATGGTGGGAGACAGGAAAATTCATTGTCAGTGTTCATTTACATCACACTGTACTGGCTCTGTTGCTAGATGATTGTTATTAATTATGAAAATAAAAATTTCCATATGTATTTAAAACTATAAAAAATGAGTGACCTAGAAACTGTAGCATGATATTAGGTGAAACCTGACATGCTGTTGAAGAAAAGTATCTTTGACATTTGCTCTGTAAGTTGTACATCTTGAGTGCTATCCAACATTACATTGATAATTACACAATTAAGCATATGTTTCACATTTCACTAAATATCTTGATAAACATACATTAACAGAGGCATTTCTGGTTGTCATATGAAAGCTTATGTCTGATTAACAAAAAATGTTCAACAATATATATGTCTAGGCTGCACAGTTTCCAAGATATGGCCATTTGTTTGTGATATTATAGCATAAAATATAATTTTGAGTTTGTGTGCATTATACGATATTCTAGTATTTTTGGAAATTCTGTGAATGCACTAGTTATTTTCACTATGAAGAATATTTCTTACTGAAAACATTATTTGTACAGTTTTAATACCTTTTATTGTTCACAAAACATTTACATTTGTTTATCATATGCTTTGTCAAAAAAAATCCCTGGAATGCAAAGTGTGCATTGTCTGCTAGAGTTGTAACTTTCCACACCACATGGGTGTTAATGAGTTAATTGGAAATGTGGTTTGAAAGACAAAACTATGTAACCAAGGGAAAAAGAAAAATGATTTCAATTTAGGTGAAAAGGAGAGAAGCAAAAATTATATTGTTTCAAGACCTAACAGACAAAGATATCACAAAAAGGAAAAGGAAAATGCTGGAATAATAGAGAAAGAATATGACACAAATTTAGGAAAATAAAATGGAGCAGATTAGCACAGGAGCAAGAGATGTAGAAACAAAAAGTGGAAAATTAAGTAAATGAATAAGAAAGTGGGCTAATCGGAAGTTAATAGAGAATTAAAAATCTGACTTGTAAAGTCATTGCACTTAGAAACTTTGCACATATATTCATTTCCAATGTAGTGTAGCACAATGGGCTTGGTTGGCACAAGTGGAGCCACCTATATGTTGTTATCAGTATTGAAGGCACTATATAGTAGGAAAGGCCAGTATTGTCCAGTCCAGTCTAGTCTGTAGGTCAGTATTATTAGTACTCCAGTCTGTAGTGGCTACGTACTGCATGCTTGCATGCTTGTAAGTGTGTTTTGTGACGTTTCCTCGTTTCACAGTGGAAATAACAAAATAAAGACTACTCTTTTGAAGTGAAACCCCACATTATGCCATCATTGTATTTGTTGCTGTAGCAATGAATGTATGATAGAGATTGCACTGTCATGCATGCAGTGTTACGGCCAACATACAGATAGCACTGTCGTGCTTGTCAGCTTTTGGGACTTTCAACTCCTCCTGTATGTTAGGACTTGTACTGCATGCAAGCTAAATGTCTATGGTACCAGTTTTAGCCTACAAGTGGAACTGTGGAGTCAGGCTCATTTATGTCTCACCAAAGATTTTGCCAGATGCTTAGGCCATAATGGAATACATGATGCCTAAGTAATGGGGGTAATTAACATAGAGTGTTTGTGAATATGATTATCTTTGCATTGCTTGGCCTTCATTCTACATCCCTGTGAATCTGGCATACCATCTATATTCTTCCAGGTAGACTCTGCCCTTGAGCTTGCTTGATGTAATACCAGGGACAGGCAAGAAAACAGTCCACAGTAGCACTGCAGGATGGCATAGGCTCTCTACATTGCTAATCTGATTATTTTGTGATCCAGAATCCTGGAAAATAGATCAGTTCAGCCATAAAGAGAATTTTAGAATCTCAATCATGTTTCTAAAGCAAAACAGCAGGCACATGTATAACTGTTCATCCACTTCTAGTATGAGTAACACATTGTGGCTACATTCTGAGACAAAAAAACACACAGCGAATGGTTATATAGCAAATAACACCTAGTAATCTAATGGAATAATCTTATTGAAAGTGAATTTTAAAGCAAGAAAAAGAAGCGCCAAATAGTTGTTTTAAGAAAATGTTACTATGGCTGACACTAATCACATAGCCAAATTCTAAAGAGCAAGATCACAGCACACATCTAATAAGGCAAAGCAGTACAGGAATATCTATATCTCTTAAAGAGGTTATTTAGACTAGTGCAGTCTTAAGTGACATTGCATAACACCAAGGGATCTCGGTGGAATATATAAAGAGCAAGTCCAAAGACTTGCCCGGTTTGCCTTGTTTCAAGATCTTCGGTATAGCGTAAATGCTTTTCTTAGCTTAGTATTTTCTCACTCTGTCTGCAGTTTCTAATCTAAGCCAGGGGATTTATACCTTGTTAAAATTGTAAGTATGAGTCAGCAGAATATTCTGTAGTTCAGAGTAACAACTGTTAATGATGTGGCCTTGGTCAGATTCCCATGGCCTCCAGTCGCATGCTGCATGACTCAGCATGTTACTTTACTGCTCCTTTGCTCCCTGACCACTAGAGAAAATCAACCAATTAAGCAATTATGTATTAAAAGAATGCAAACAACAAATGTAATACAAATTTAAAAATAAGAGATAAACTTAAAATCAACTAATGCACGTAAGTGTATATAAAGCTCATCTAAAACGTGAGCTTGTCTGTAACAAAGGTTTAAGGGGGACTTTATCATTTAGTCCTGAACCATAATCAGCCCTTTTTTGGACTGAAATAAATTATCCAGCCTGATAGATAGATTAAATTAAAAGCATATTGTAGGAAATGGTTACAATGTACCTTCAAATAATGTTTGTCTGCTTTGATTTAAACAACAGAATCTCAATGCTGGAACTCTTACTGCTGTAAAAGAAAAATGTATATATCTCCAGATAATGCAAAATATTGTTTTCTGGATATAAGGATACCTCTGTGAGCAGTTTCTTTAAACATGACTCTCATGATCATCTGTAATGGATAGAAGCATTTAAAATGTTATGCAATCAGATGAAAGAACTGTCAGAAATATCGTTCTGAGGGATAAACAATAGATAGATAGATAGATAGATAGATAGATAGATAGATAGATAGATAGATAGATAGATGGGGCAATTTCCTTATAGACACTGTCATTACAAACATTAATCAACATGTGCCATAGCACCCCATTACCACTTCTTGATTTTTAATATTCTTATGTCTGTCCCATAAATTTTTGACTCCATTATGTTCATAACTTTGCTATCTCTCCTGGCAAATGTGAAGAAATAGTACCTCAATTTTCTTTAAGTTTATTAAGCAATATCTTTATATCAGAGCTGTTTATTACTCAGAATTTGTCTTTAAGCAGAATGCATCTTACTCATGAAGTCGTGTTAGTCATACACAAAACCTTTATTATTGCTATGAAATGTATTTATTTAATTATTTATCCTGATAACTGAAGTGGTATAACCCAATGGGATTAAGTCTGTAACTAAATAAATTTTGCCTGTATATTTGGTTTATTTGCATGCTTTTTTCCCTCATTCTCACCATCCATCAAGCCTCCATCCATCGGGTTTTGAACCAGTTCATTCACCTGTACTGGGTATTTCCCATATAGTGGTGAGATATGACCAGTGAGGTCATCATACAGTCAGTCATGGAGGTCATTTGTGTTTCTACTGGCATCCCAGCAATGAGGGAGTTAAATGTGCAGCCCTAACCCTACTTCTGAGCCTTAGCTCCACCCTGATAGCCGATATCAGCACCTACATCACTCCAGGGAATCCTAGGCCTTTCCAATGTGAGTATACTTCCATCTACTCACTATGAGGGCTACTTTCAGTAGCCTGAGATTGCCAAGTCCCTATCCCCAGTCCTGGCAATTTTAGTGCTGTAGGTTCATAGATTAATACTAGGCTAACTGCCCTTTTTTTGGGCAATTTGAAGCCTAGCCAGTTACCCCATGTGAGAATCAAACCCTGTACCTTTAAGGTAAGCACCTTAACCATTATGTCATCCTCCCACCCCTTCACTTTCATGGTGATAATCAGATGACCCGAAGTAATTTACATCCTTCTTTGCCTGGCTGTTCTACATGAAAGTAGGTCATCTGGGTGATAGTTAAGTTTTATCTCTCTACTCCACAGAGCTGACACTTCTGCCTGTATTCCTTTCATTCCTCCAAGCTGACTGCATGTTCTGTAGTGTTGGTGATTTCTAGTCAGATGTGGGCAATCCTTTAGCCAGTTGGGGTGTTTTATTCCCTAATCAGATTCATCTCAGTGGCTACAAATGCTCAGTGCAAAGCCTTCAGTACTTGAGCTAGGTACACACAAGTGCGCACATGCACACACACACACACACACACACACACACACACACACACACACACACACACACACACACACACACACACATGCACGCACACGCATTCACGCATGCACACACACACACGCACACACATCAAATCTCATAGTGATATTGCATTACTGAGCAGGTCGGTGCGCCTGTCTCTGTTCCATATTGCTATATCACTCTGTCTCCACCAGATGGCAGTCATGAAGCTGCTAGTACTTTCTCAATACCACAGAATGGCTGCTCACTGCCATTCCACACTGACCAACTTCTCCTGCACTCAGGCTGCTAATACATCCCTGGTCAAATGGGACATCATCAGAGGTCCATTTTCACTGATACTGAGTCAGCTCTTAATCTATTTTTTATTCATATCCATACTGTCATACTGTAACCACAAAAAGACCATACATGCATGTTTACCCCTTATTTGTTTTATTTACACTTTGTTGACTGGGTTAGTCCCACAAGGTTAGTGACCTCTTTTTAGGGTAGACCCAAACAGGTACTTATACTACAAGGGTAAATTTGATCATGGCACTGGGGAACCTCCCCTACTCTTTATGATAGATGTCATTGGATCTTTCCCAACCACCTGACCTACCACCAACTCAAGCAGATGGGGCCTCGGTTTAGCATCTCATCCAAAGAATGGCACACTGAGGAGTGCAGCACCCCTTATGTCACACTAAAGTGTTATTATTGGAGAATTATTCCAGCTGCCTGGTGTGGGAACAGAATCTACAACCTTCTGAACCAAAAGAAAGTGCACTATCTGTTGATCTGCTCAGATTGCTGCAAAGGAAAGCCCACTATATCATTATTATAAGAAGAAATCTCACATTTTTATAAATGTGTCTGCTTTGACAGACTGATAAGCAACAGTGAAATGGTTTAGGCAGATTTTATTATTAACAGGTAATGGTCCCATTTCATACCGTGAAGCTTTTTCAAGGTTGCCCGTTAAAACAAGGGGAAAAAAAAACTACACCGATTAAAGAACTTAACTTGCAGTTTAGAAAATTTCACAGTAGACAGTATGAGAAAACATAATTCTGAAATATATGGGAATTTGGAATGACTCGGAATTACAGATAATCACACTCCAAATTTGTATTTGCTGACAGAGACCCTGAATTCCCCGATTGCAGGAAGAATTCCTGACAGGTAACAGCCCTGTAGATAAAATATGTTAATTTTTGTTATAGTGCTAGACCGGGACATACTTCTCAACTTCTTTAGTTAAGAAGTGTGGACAGCCAAAGGTAATGGAACAATGACCCATACTCATGGGCAATCATTAACTATTACTTTAACTCACTGAAAATGTTACAAAATAATGGTTTTGCATCAACATGCAATTTATAAACAATATGACATATGAAACTCTAATATCTGGCATTATTTTCTTACTGTAATCCTCAGTAATTTATGAGAAAATCAGAAATTTCATGAGGGATTCAAAGCCATGAGACAAAGTCTAGGAAGATCTATAAAGTCAGGAACAGAGCTGAGTGGTATGCATCTGGCCTTGAGATGGTGAGTCTGTTGGCACATTCTCCAGTAAAAAATGTAAACACACCAAACTTATTAATGCAGAAGTTTATAAACTTTAGCAGCTACTTATTTTAGCAATTGTTCTTTACTAATCTCAAAAAATATACTAGCAATGTACTAGAAATGTTCATGAAGCTATAAGGTAAACCTGCATTCACCTTTTTCCGATTTATTTAGGAATGCAACTACTTCAATATATTACTAGATGTAATTGACTTTAAGAGAAAACTATGTTTGAAGAGAGTATTTAATCTGAAGCAGGAAGCAGATTAATAGATAGCTATATATTTTCTGTCTCCTCATAATTAATATTTATTTTGATCAAGGTGCATATATACACCTTAAAATTCTGACTGTTAGCTAATCCAGTGGTGTTGAGGGATGATGCCCTAACTATGACCAAGGCAACATAAGTATGATTAGTGGTTGGAAGAAGAATGAGCATGCACATTTTGGGGGAGGTGGGAGCTAGGTTGATCCTTCAAGCCCTGGTGGATGCAGGACTAGGAGATGATCACTGACTTGGGAAAGGAATGGATGGTCTGGGAAGACATAACCATCCTAAGGTTTGGGATATACATGCTTTCACAGACCACACTTCATGATTTGCCATGCCAACGTAGATGTCATCTGCTCACAGAGAAAGGGGCAAGGCTTAACAAATAGCCTTGTTACTAGTGTATATGGTGCTATCAGCTGCTGGGTTCTTCTTGTGCCAAATTACAGAACCAACTGATATTGCCAACATCCTGGCAGATAGGTTCAGTGCGAACTTTACCCCCCTCTCACCCCCTAAAGAGCCCATATCTATACAGGAAGATTGCAGAGTCCCTGTAATCACAACTATGCAGGTAAAAGCTGCACTCTCTAAAGCAAAAAACACAGCATCCATGGGACATGACAACATCCCAGGCTGTGTTTTACATGAACTTCAGAACAAACTGGCTCCCCACTTAAGCACCATGTTCAATAATAGTCTCATATCAGGCTTTGTGCCCACTGAATGGCACACAGCAACAGCTATCCCACTCCACAAAGGGGGAGCCAACATTGATCCCGGGAACCATTTTTTTCCCTTCCAGCCATCTGCCTACTTCTTACTCTTAATTCCTGCTCACTAGAAGTTTCCTCTTCAGAAATGTCCCTGTGATTCTTTTTTAAATGGAATCATATCTATATCTTTTTCTCAACATTCTTTCATTGTTATAATTGACTTTCCTAGCACTGTATTTGTATTTCTAGTATTGTCCCCTGCTAAGCCTCCCACTGAACTCTATTGCATTTAGAACTTGCTGTAGGTTTTACTTATGTTTTTATTGTATCGTATAACTTTGTATTCCTTCACCTGTGATATTTTTACTTGTTTTAATAGATTGTAGTGGAGCTTTTCTCCTCGGGCCTCCACTGAAAATGGACATGTATCCAGTTGGACTAGCCCGGTTAACAAATGTAAAATAAAATAAAATAAAAAAATAATAAATAAACTATCGACCTATTAGCCTGACGAGCCTGGTCTACAAGGCCATGGAACGTATCATCAAGAAGCTCATAAACGAAGACATTGGTAACCTCCAAACTCTGGACCCCACCCAGTTCGGGTTTGTGAAAGGCAGATCATGCCTCCTGAACCTGATCAACTTCTTTGAGGCAGTCACCAAAGCTGCAGATGAGGGTAAGGTGGTTCACACAGCCTATCTTGACCTCACCAAGGCTTTCAACACCATCCCCCATTCTGGAATTATAGCTAAACTCACTAAACTAGGTATAAATCCCTATGTCACAAGATGGGTTGCCAACTGGCTCACTGACAGAGCCCACACTGTGAAAGTTGCAGATTCCAAATTTGACCTCAAAGCAGTGACAAGTGGAGTACCACAGGGTTCTGTCCTGGGACCTCTCCGGTTTGGTATCTACTTCTCTGAAGTACAGGCTAACACAGAGGCCTCTGGATAATGAATTTCGCAGATGACTGCAAACTACAAGCCATAGTCAAGTCCCCAAATGATGTGGACATCCTACAGAAGGGCCTCACTGAGACAGATGCCTGGTGTCAGAGCCATGGCCTCAAGCTCAATGCCAAAAAGTGCAGTGTCATCCCTTTGGTAAAAACTCTGTACCCATGAACTACCACATAGGCAGCAATCTACTTAACACCAAATGTGTGATAAGAGACCATGGGACCCAGGTGGACAGTAGTCTCTCCTTTGATAGTCACATCGCCAGAGTAGTGAGGAAGTCCTTCTACGTGGCACACCTCATCATAAAAGGGTTCTCATCCAGAAAAAAAGAGTTCATTGTTCCCCTCTACTCGACACTCATTAGACCCATTATAGAGTACAATGCCCCTTTTGGAATGTACCTTACAAGACAACTGCAGCAGCTGGAAAGGCCACAGAAGTACCTCACAAAGACGATTACTGGCCTCAAACAAATGTCCTACACTGACCACCTCAAAAAACTCCAGCTTTACTCCGTAGCATATCACGTACTCCGAGGTTATCTCTGCCTAACATATAAAGCTATGTCAAACCCAGAGCTGTTGGACATGCTACACCTAAAGAAATCCCAATCCCTCCAAGCTACACGCTCTAGGGACCTAAATCTTGTCACCACAATAAACAGGACATGCTGGAGGGTGGCCTAATGGTTAAGGTATTTGCCTTACAAATACAAGGTGCAGGGTTTGAGTCTCTCAGGGGATAATTGGCTAGGCTTAAAATGGCTCGCAAGGGCAGTTAGCTTAATACTAACCTAAACTAACCTATAAGATTCCTGTCCCAGAGACTTCCCATACTCTGGAACAGGCTACCCATGCATGTCAAGCAAAGTTCTTCATTAGCACTCTTCAAGAAAAATCTTGATGAGTGGATGGGAAATAGGAAATAGACCCCGGGGATCACTTCTGTGTCTCTGCTCGACAGTGGCACAGGAAAATAACTTTCTTGGGTGGCATAAGCCAGGGAACCTTGTTGGCTAGGCTTACATAGGCCCTTGGGCCGATAGCCTAGTACCTACCTATGAACCTATGAACCTATTTCCTGGCCTCTAATGATGGCCTCAGAAGAGGGAGTGATGTTAGTAAGAAACCTAGATGCCCCCATTAACTTCCTTCCCCTTGGGTGCTTCAGGGGAAGGCAGGGTAGTTGGGCAGCTGATGCTCAAATAATAATTAGGCCATTATATTTCAGGACTGGACACCATTGTAGTAACATAGCTGACAGTTTACAACAGATGATAAAGGTGATGAGGTTCTAATGCACTTCACCCTGGAGTCCAAGGTTTGGAGTCCTGTAGCTCTGCTTGCAAAATGTATGGTTCTGAGAAGATAGTTACTCCTGAAATGATGTAACTATGCATAGTTGGCTTATCTGACTTATATGTGAATAAAACGAGGCTAGCTATTAGACAAAGACAGAGAAATGAGCAATATGGCCTGCAACTGCATATGTGGTTAAAAAATGAAGAAATTAAATATGGGCTTGTATATGTTTGTAACTTTAAACCTGTCTATGTACACAAGTAGCAGCTGTCTTTTATAAGCTCAAGGGGTTAGAGTTGCATTTTTATGAACTAAGCTTTGACTACATCAATAGTTTCTGGAATTCACTATCAACAGCATATTCAGCAGATGTTAAGTTGTTAGATGACTTCACAGATGTCTGGGAACTGATGAGCCATAGTTATTTTGCTTATCTTATTTTTTTTCCTGATTAGTATCACCATATGGCAAATGGATGTGTAATAGTGTCTAGTTCATAAATCTACACAAGCACATTTATCAGTCACTCATCTATTATTTATGGACCCTTTTTATGGTACCATATGACATATAGAATAAATATAAAGCTAAACACACCAAAGTAGTGAAATAAAGTATATTTTATAATACATACACATGAATAGTTATCACACAATCATGTCTAATAGGTCTACTTTATCTACCCAGCCCAAGTGTCTCTAAATTGCAAACTTCCAAAAATACAGCTGTCCTGTTGGCAAAGGGTCAGGATATCTAACTATGCTGTCATTTATCTGAGTTGTGTAATGGGCCTGGTGAAATAAAGAAATAGCATGCAAAAAAACAGATGAGCTTTTCCCCAACTGGGGGCATGCAATGCATCTGTTCCTACAGAAAGCCCCTCAACAGTATTTGGAAGCCTTCACCTGTGACCTGGAGGCCTGCCACTGGGGGAAAAGTAACAGGTATATTCAAAAAGTCAATACAAAATGTCACTGTCCAGCTTTCAGAAAAAAATCAAATGGACTTGCCACCAGCCTAAGGAGAGGGAAATGACTACATAGTTATTAGCTACAGGGACCAGATGTAATATAAGTCATTGCATACTAAATCACAGGACACTGACAGAAGTTACTCTGAACATAAGGAAATAGAATACAAATGTTTGCTCTGTGCCATAGAAGGACAAAGCCCCTTCCAACACTGCTGCAAACTCAGAATTAGAATATAAATGAATGGGATGTTTGAGGGTGCAGCCTCTGATATGAGGGTACAGGGTGCTTGTTCCCATGCAAAAAAAGAGTAGGCTGTATAAGCCATTAGTAGGAAACCAAACATACCTTTAACATTTTTGGCCTTCATTTATAGATATATTTTTAACACTGTACTTTAGTATCTTTGTATTTCTCCTTACCATATACTCATTTCATTATACTGTTTTTTTCTGGTGATTGGGTTTTCTGAATTTTTAAGTTCAGCTTGTATTTTAGAATTTGCAAGATTTCATAAAGACCTGTATTTGTCACTTCATGTGCATTCATATTCAGTGTATGCCTTTATCGAGCAATGCACGGTTTGACCTCTCTCTTTTGTACTAGCTGAAGTGTTTGCAGTCTTATAGGTTTACAGAATTTTAGAAGGCTGGGACTGGCAGTGCAAAAGTTTAAAGTGAAGCCTTAGGACAGCAGTGTGACAGAAGAGTACTAAGAGACTGACACAACGTGATGGGGCATGCCTTTTAAGTATGTGTCCATCAGCATGACTGGCTTTATAAAATAGAAAACCTGTTGGAGAAGGAAAGATTATACATGACAGGTGCTCACTGCTCTTTGTGAGGCACTGGATTGATATGCACATACATAGATGTTTCTCATAAGAAGGATGCTGCTGTGTTGTACCGATTCATAGGTGGCAGCTCTTCTCCAGTAAGCTGCAGATAAATGACACTGAAGTAACCTTCAAATTGGGTTTGGGGTTGGTGCAATGGTTAAGGTGTTTACCTCGCACACACAAGTTACAGGGTTTGATTCACACTTCGAAAAACATGCCTAAGCTTAAAAAGGCCTCCGGGCGTAGTTAGCCTAGTAATTGCATGCAAACTTACAGATTTGTGGTTATTGTGACGACTGGGGAGCGATGGGCGAAGGCTGCCAGCCTAGTCAAATAGAATTTGATATCTAATTCTGGCATTTGTAAATAAATGTAAAATACAGGCATGTTTTCTTGATAATAAATGTAAAATACAGTATTGTTTCTTGAGTGTAAAGAAAACACTGTAAAATGTGAACTTCAAGATTGTTACAACATTGCCCCCTTGCTGTAAAGAAAAACTAAGTCAAGCCTTTCAAATTTGTCTTTTGAAATTGAAATGATTTTATGATATACTTTGATCTTTAAAGTTCATTCCAGTCAGGCTGGCTGAAGACATTCTGTCTACTGTGTTAACTAAGGACTAATTGCTAGAGTGTATATGCAAAATGCCTTTTATTGTTGTATTCTCCTGTGCAGGTGTTAGCTTGCTAAATAATGTAAATGGAGTTTCTATTAGCCTGGGAACTCAGAGCAGGTGTCAAGATGATGCAATATGAATACTGGGAAAACCTAAGTGTCAAAAATGATGTAATCTGGGGAGGACCCAGAGACGTGTTTGTTGGTAATGTTTAAATACTATTTCTCACAAGAGACCAGAACGCATTTTGATCTTGATATCCAACTTACCAGCACTCTTCTTATGCTCACATGTAAGTTTTTAGCACTGTGATTTCTTGTAGGAATAGTTAAAGCTAGTAAAGATTAATTAGGTGTTTTTATTTTAAATCAGACCTTTCCTACTGTATTATTTTAACTTTCTGTGTGATCTCTGAACTCTTAGATATCTCTGTGGTGTAGTAGTTTTGTCTTGTGTTTTAATTTATTATTACATATTTTTAAAACCTTCTAACTGTGGCTGATTTATGTAGAGATAAAGTATGCTTTAGAGTACAGATGGCTTAGTGGTTAAGGTCTTCGCCTCCAATGCACAAGGTACAAGGTTCGATCCTGACCTCCGACTAATGCCTGTTTGGAGTTTGCATGTTCTCTCTGTGTCTCCGTGGGGTTTCTCCCATGTTCGAAAAACATGCTGAGTGTTTCCATCTCAAACTCACCAATGAATGGAGCTGTGGGCAGCAGCACAGACTCTACATGGTGCCCAATGGGGGGGAGAATTGTAAAAAGACCAACCACTTTGGGCATTTATTGTGGTGCGCAGTATCCTCAAGATAG
This sequence comes from Protopterus annectens, assembly GCF_019279795.1. NCBI lineage: Eukaryota > Metazoa > Chordata > Ceratodontiformes > Protopteridae > Protopterus > Protopterus annectens. The sequence continues at coordinate 1,597,763,399 of NC_056726.1, read as the reverse complement.
GAGAACATGGATCACAAACTGCGCGCCGTGGTAGGGCTAGCCACTCAACAGTGTAAAATATGGCTCTAGGTGATTCGGTCATGTTGACTGTCACCAAAAAAAAAAATGGGCATGGGTAGTTACCAGTGATAAGTGGGTTGAGGACCCGGCCTACTCTCTGACCCACACCAGGGACCCATGCTAGCTAATGGTGGGAGGGGTATATGTGCCCCTATTAGCCAGTGTGTGCCTGCCATAAAAGCCCAGCAGCCCTGGGTCAATAGGCTACTGGCTGGCTGGTGTCTAGTTGCCCAGCCTGGGTTATCTGTTGAGTGAAAGCTGGACATAAAACCAACCAACCTGCCAAACATGAACTGAGAATTGCTACGCTTAATGTAGGTTCACTGACAGGACGCCGCTTAGAAGTGGATGACATGATGATACAGAGGAGGCTGGACATCCTATGTATCCAAGAGATGAGATGGAAGGGCAGTGCAACAAAGCCACTTGGCTTGGGATCCAGACTCTACTACTCAGGTGGTGGACAGGTTAGAAATGGTGTAGGAATTGTGGTGAGACAGAGGCTTCAGAAGTCAGTGAGGGATATCATCAGAATTAATGACAGACTCATGGCAATCAGACTCCAGTGTAATGATAGGACAGTATTCATAATCTCAGCCTATGCCCCACAGCAGGGTTGTGATAGTGATGAAAAGAGTGCATTCAGACAGCAGTTGCAGGACCTACTAGATAAAGCAGGACAACATGAATTGGTGTTGATAATGGGTGACTTAAATGCACATATCAGGACAGACAGAACAGGATATGAGGACTGCCTGGGTCCACATGGGTGGAGCAATAGGAATAAAGAAGGAGAAGCCATTCTAGACTTCTGTCTGGCAAATGGCTTGATAGTAGCCAACACATGGTTCAGAAAGAGAGACAGTCACAAGATCACATACAAGAGTAGCCAACATGCAACTCAGGTAGACTTCCTCCTAGTAAGGAAAAGGCACTGGCGTAGAATCCATGATTGCAAAGTAATTCCCAGTGAAACAGTCGGTTCACAGCATAAACCAGTAGTTGCCACAATCAGCTGCAAGCAGTGGTCAGAGAAGGCTCTAAGGTCAACAGAGACCAGGCCGAAGACCTGGAAGTTGACTGGAGAGAAAGTACAGCAGTTCAAGGAATTACTCAGGACTCTAGCACCCCAAGAAGAGGAGGAAATAGGTGGAGTTGAAGAAGAGTGGCAGTGCCTAAAAACAGCATGTGTTAGGACTACAGAAAAGATATGTGGCCGAGCCAGGTATGGAAATAAGGTACATAAGGAAAGCTGGTGGTGGAATGCAGAAGTGCAGGAAGTAATCAAAAGAAAGAAGGAGTGCAGGAAGAAGTGGGAGATGGAAAAGACTGACCAAGCTAGGAAGGACTACTGGTTGGCTAACAAAGAAACTAAGAAAGAAGTTGCAATAGCAAAGAATAGGGCATCAGAGGCACTCTATCAGCTTCTGGAAAGTGACTCAGTAAGGGCACAAAGAAACTATACCAGGTTGCAAGGCAAAGACAGAAAGATAAAGAAGATAGTCAGACACCCTTCATAAGGGATTCCAGCAACAACCTGCTTACCAGCCCACAGGACATCAAAGGCAGATGGAAGGAGTATTTCCAGCAGCTTCTGAATGAAGAAAACCCCACAGAAGCGGTACTGCCCCAGAAACAGCCTACAATGAGAGTAGAAGAGGAGCCCAGTTTAGAAGAAGTAAGAGCAGCACTAAGGAAAATGAAGTCATGGAAGGCAGCAGGCTCAGATGAGGTCACAGCAGACATGATAAAGATGCTGGGTGAGCTAGGGAGAAATGGCTCCTGAGGGTACTAATTGCAGTGTGGAGAGAAAGGCGTATTCCAGATGACTGGAGAATAAGCATACTCGTGCCAGTGTACAAGAACAAAGGGGACATCCACAACTGTGGACAGTACAGAGGCATCAAACGCCTACCACATTGCATGAAAGTTCTGGAGAGGGTGATTGATAAACGGATACGCAGAATAGTAGAATGTAAGATGGGAGATGAACAGTTCGGATTCAGATCAGGATGCAGCACAATTGACCTGATGTTTGCATTGAGACAGATACTTGAGAAGAAACTAGAGAAGAGGCGAGAGTCAAACTGGGCTTTCCTAGACTCGGAGAAAGCATATGACAAGGTCCCAAGAAAGCTGATCTGGGCAGTACTGCGGTGGTTTGAAGTCCCAGAAACATTGGTAGAATTAGTACAGGCTATGTACAAGGACCCAGTGACTCAAGTATGAACAGTGTTTGGCCTCACTGAGGGGTTCCCAGTGGGAGTGGGTGTACACCAGGGTTCAGCTCTGAGCCCACTGCTGTTCATACTGGTAATGGACTACATCAGCAAACAGGTTGGAGGGATCAGAGCAACAAAGCTGCTGTATGCAGATGATGTGGCAGTACAGGCAGACTCTGATCTAGAACTTCAGCAAAGGATAAGAGAATGGAATGCAAATCTGAAGGCACATGGGATGCAACTAAGCACAGATAAGACAGTGGTAATGGCAGCAGATTGGGGAAATCAGAAGAAGCTGAGAATAGAGATAGATGGGAAGATAGTGGAACAGGTAAACAGCTTCAAGTATCTGGGAGGGGTGGTTGAGGAGAAGGGTAGTCTGAATGAAGAGGTCAAAGCTAGAATCAGAGGGACTGCAGCCAACTGGCATAGAGTATCAGGTGTGGTATATGACAGAAGAATGCCAAAGAAGCTGAAAAGTAAGGTGTACAAGACAGTGGTGCGACCAGTACTACTGTATGGTACAGAAACCTGGGCAGTAAAGGCAGAACAGTTGAAGAAGCTAGAGGTGATGGAAATGAAGTGCCTGAGAAAGGTGGTAGGATGCACACTGCGGGACAGGCGAAGAAATGAGGACATAAGAGCAGAAGCCAAAGTAGCTCCAATTGCAGAAAAGATCAAAGAAACAGATTACGATGGTATGGGCACATGTGTAGAAAAGCAGAAGACAATCTGGTGAGGGAGATTTGGGACAGACAGGAAGAAGGTAAGAGGAAGCGAGGGCGTCCAGCAAAGAGGTGGATGGATTGTGTGGAAGAAGATCTGCGACAGTCAGGCATGAGTGTTGAAGAAGGCAGAAGAGTGGCACTGAATCGAGACAGTTGGTGACAGTTAATACGATACCCCGTAAATGGGAAAAAGGGGATGATGATGATGATTAGAGTACAGTATATATTTACAGAGTTTCTTGTAATAAGCCCTTCCAATAAGCCTGGAGACTGATTAGTCATACTACCATTGGATAATAATATTGCATAGTAATTGGACACCCTTTTAAGGGCCTTTTAGTAGCTGGTATTATTAACTGGGTGGTGGCAGTTATTACTACCATATAGTCTGGGTAAAGGGCACAGCTGGAGAATCTGTGTCAGCCTTTCCCAGGAGAGTCTGTGAAGCTGTATAAATACTTATCTCAAAGTGTGTGTGTGTTGTGTCAGCTACTTGACAGGGACACGAAGCAATGGTTGGACAGAGATGGTACTGGTGGTTCTAGCTTGCCCAATTAGGCTGAGACCTGTGCCAGTGGGGAGTCTTATTGGGGACCTGGTGAGCAAGGGAGCAGCCAGCCCCAGACTGACTGTGATCTCTGTGTGCACTTAAGGGAAATTATACTTTACTGTGTGTATTAGTTATCCTTTCCTCTTCTATGAGACAACCTCCCTGGTGTTAGTGGTGAGGATTGAGGCTCCTTGATTGCTGGGCCAGGGCATGGTCATCACAAGTGTTTGGCAGTGGTGGCATCTACTTCACATACTAATTGGCTTGTAGTGGTGTGGGGTAGAGCGAATTCCTGTAGCTTATGTACAGTGATCTCTAAAAGTGTTTTGTACTCTAAAACAGCCATGCAGTGTATACTCAAGAGTTCAGATCAAAATTATTTTATTTCTTTTGTTAGCTTAGTGGTAGTCAGGGTGAGCAGGCAGAAAGTCAGCGGAAGAGTATGGAAAGCTGACAAGGAGCCAGCTGGTGGAGATGTACCAAGCTAGGGGACTGGTACATGGAAACCTGACTTAAGCAGACCTGATTGTAGCCTTGGTTACAGCTGCATCAGAAAACAACAGCCTGGAGGACAATCAGACTGACAGTGGAGATACAATATCCTCGGAGAATGGACAGCTCAACCTTTCTGCAGTGGACTTAAAAATCCAGCTGGAGCTAAAGAGACTTGAGTTGGAGGCCTGGCATATGGAACTAGAAACAGCCGAGAAAATGAGGAGTCTACAAGCTGAGGAAAATGAATGACAGAGGAGGCATAAGAGGGAAATGCTGACTCTTTGCCAGTCATTGAGGTAATGGGGAAGGGAGTAACCGGACCCCAGAAGCATAAAAGGTCAGTAAATTTCTTCCACAGTTTAAAGAGGGGGATAGCTTGATAGCTTCATTCATATGTTTGAGCGGGTATGTAAACAGTATGAAGTTGACCAAAGGCTCTGTGTACGGTTCCTGACCCCCTTACTCCATGGTAAAGTTGTAACTTCTTTAGTAAAAATGCATGACACTGTTTTGATTGTACTGCTGTAAAAAGACATTTGTTAGAATGTTTTAAGCTAACACCTGAAATGTACAGGAAAAAGTTTTGTGAGCATAGACGCAAGGCAGATGAAAATGTATGTGAATATGTTGTTGAACTGAGAACTTATTTTCATAGCTGGGTGAGTGGATGTCAGGTCACCACGTTTGAAGGGCTGGCAGACCTTTTGGTAAGGGAACAAGCCCTTAGCACTTTGCCTGAGGACATGAGGATCTGGTTAGCTGATAAACAGTGTGCTACTTCAGAGGAATTTGGTAAGAAGGAAGACCTATACCTAGCAAGCAGGGCAGCCCTGCACAGGAAAGGGACCCCCAGTACTGCTCATGGGACTAAAGGAACCCATGGTGGGCAGCACAGACTGCCCCAACAGAATCTGCCAGTAGTAGGGGAAGACACTAGTCCAGGTACCCATCTAGGAGCTAGGGTTAAATGTTTTGAATGCAACCAGTGGAGCCATGTGGCATACAGGTGTCCACGGAGGCAAGGTGGGGAACCAAAGGTGAGGGAGCCAGTAAGTGGGAAAGACAAAATGCCAACAGTGGGTTGTCTTGAGACAACTGGGGTATGGAACTACCATCCTGCAGATGTCCTGAGAGGGAAGGATTTCGATGAGGCAGTACTATGTACTTATGCAGTTACATGAGGGTGAGAGTAGGAGACAAGCATGTGGGTCTGGTAGCCTGGGGGAGACCCAGACAGACTACATACTTGCAGCCAGGACTGCTGAGGTGGTTACTTCACGGAGTGAGCTATGCTGTAGTTGTGAGACTGAATGTGAGCCACAGCTGCTTGTGGGTAATGATGTTCCCTTGGACGGGGTAACTGCAAAGGAAGAGGTGTGCAGTAGTACCCAGGCTAACAGTGAGGCACCGCTGTCAGAGGATGCCAGACTTCTAGTGGTAGGGGAGCTGAGAAGAGTTACAAGGAGAGTCTTGAGACAGGCTCAGCTCTCAGACCCTATGTTGCAAGGCCTGAGGCAGGTAGCTAGGGAGGCACCTGATTCTGAAGGGAAGGGGGAATCTGTATACTGGAACAAAGGGTTACTGTACAGAGAGTGGACCCCTGAGGGAGGGCTAGAAGGTGAGAGAGTACAGCAGTTGGTAGTGCCTAGAGCTTACCGTCTGGTGCTTCTAGCCATAGCCCATGATATTCCCTTTGCAGGTCATGTGGGAATAAAACGTGGAAAGGGGGCATATTATGCAAAACTACTATTGGCCTGGGATTTCCAGAGATGTAACAGGGTACTGCATGACCTGTGAGCAGTGCCAAAAGGTAGACAAGGCAGGAGACAAGGTGAGAGCTCCTTTGATGCCTTTGCCTGAGATTGAGGAGCCATTTCCAAGGGCAGCTATGGATATTGTGGGTCCTCTGAGTACCCCAAGTTCCACAGGGAAAAAGTATATCCTAGTGATTGTAGATTATGCTACACGATACCCTGAGGCAGTGGCTTTGTTCTCTATTGAGGTCGAGAAGGTGGCAAATGCTTTGCTAGAGATTTTCAGCAGGGTAGATTTCCCAAAGGAAATACTGTCTGACAGAGGTGCCAATTTTATGTCAGATCTGCTGGCTTGTCTGTGGAAGTCCTGTGGGGTGAAGCACATGAAGACCACCCCCTACCATCCCCAGACTAATGGTCTTGTTAAGAAGTTAAACTCTACAATCAAGTCCATGCTACGTGCATTTGCAGATCAGTTTAAGAGGAAGTGGGAAAAATATTTGCCCCAGCTGTTGTTTACTTACAGAGAGGTTCTTCAGGAATCCACAGGTTTTTCACCCTGTGAGTTGCTGTATGGGCATAGTGTGAGGGGACCTCTAGATTTAATTTGAGATGAGTGGGAAGGTGAGTGTGAGTCTCACAAGGAGTCTGTTGTGGCATATGTCCTAAACCTCAGGACAAGGCTCAGGGAACTCATGGGCCTGGCCCAGGAGAACCTGGAAGAAGCCCAACAACAGAAAAAGGTGTAGTATGACAGGAATGCTCAAGCTAGAAAGTATGCTGTAGGGCAGCAGGTGATGGTTCTCATTTCTGTCAGACACAACAAGTTGCAGGCAGCTTGGGAGGGACCCTACAAGGTGGTAAGAAAGGTAAGTGGCATTAACTACATGGTGGAAGTGCTAGGCAGACAGCAAGGGCACAAACTGTACCATGTTAACATGATGAAACCTTACCATGATAGGGAGGCCCTTGTGCTGAGCATTTGCAGTGGGTTGCAGGAGGAGTCTGGAAGAGATCTTGTGACTGATCTCCTCAGTGAGGCTCGGGCTGACACCTCAGTGGAAGGGGTAGCAATATTCCAGCAGCTATCTCCTACCCAGGTTCAAGAAATCCGAGCAGTGTTGCAGTTGCAGGAACTTGGGGACATGTTCACTGAAAAACCAGGGTGCACCCACCTGGTGCAGCACCAGGTGGATACAGGACCACAAAGGCCTATTAGGCAGGCCCCTTATAGGGTGCCTGAGAGAGTCAAAGAGACTCTGAGGGAGGAGGTACAGGAGATGTTGCAACTAGGGGTGATTTAGGAGTTCAACAGTCCCTGGGCCTCACCAGTGGTGTTGGTGCCAAAGAAGGATGGCAGCAACATGTTCTGTGTGGATTACAGGAAATTAAATAGTCACACAGAGTCAGATGCTTACCCCATGCCTAGGACAGATGAAGCCCTAGAGGAGCTCGGTGGGGCTAAGTATCTTACAACCATTGATCTTACCAAGGGTTACTGGCAGGTGCCCTTGACTCCCAGTGCTAGAGAGAAGTCAGCCTTTGTGACTCCTTTTGGCTTTTATGAGTTTACAAAGATGAACTTTGGGATGAAGAATGCCCCAGCGACTTTCCAGAGGCTGGTAGATCATATCTGAGCAGGAGCAGTAGGGTTTGCCCTTGCTTACATGGATGATATTGCTATCTACAGCCATTCCTGGCAAGAAGCACTTTCAGCATGTCAGGGAGGTGCTGGGCAGACTACAGAGGGCAGTGTTGACCATTAAGCCGAGCAAATGTCAGGTGGGTATGGCAGAGGTCTCCTACCATGGACATAGAGTGGGGAGTGGTAAGATAAAGCCAGAACTTGCCAAAGTGGAAGCTATTCAGGCATAGCCTGCACCTGTCACCAAAAAGCAGGTGAGGGCATTCATAAGGACAGCAGGGTACTACAGAAAGTTCATTCCCAATTTTAGTACCATAGCTGCTCACCTCACAGACCTGACAAGGAAGAATAGGCCAGATAAGGTAGTGTGGACCCCAGCATGTGAGCAGGCATTTCAGAAGCTTAAGGAAGCTTTGGGAGGACCCCCTGTGTTAGCCAGTCCAGACTACAGCAAATACTTTTTGTGCAGGTGGATGCTTCAAACTATGGGGTGGGGGCTGTACTTAGCCAGATTTCTTCAGAGGGGGAAGAGCACCCAGTGGTTTAACTTAGTTGTAGGCTCCAACCCAGGGAGGAATGCTATGCAGCGGTAAAAAAGGAATGTCTATCCATAGTGTGGGCACTACAGAAACTTCAGCTTTATCTGTATGGAACAAAATTCACTGTGATGACAGATCACGACCCTCTAACATGGTTAAACAGAGCCAGTCAGCAAAATGCCAAGTTACTAAAATGGAGTATGGGGTTGCAAGCATATGATATGTCAATGTAGCACCGCAGTGGGAGTAGCAATGCCAATGCAGATGGGCTCTCAAGACAGGGAATGGGGTGAGGTACACCCAGATATACCTGACACTCTCAAGCAATGTTTCTCAAGGGACACTTGAAAAACTTGCTTGAGTTCCCCCGGGGGGGGGGGGGTGACGATTGGGGAGAGATGAGTGAAGGCTGCGAGCCTAGTCAAATAGAATTTGATATCTAATTCTGGCGTTTGTAAATAAATGTAAAATACAGGCATGTTTTCTTGATAATAAATGTAAAATACAGGCATGTTTCTTGAGTGTAAAGAAAACACTGTAAAATGTGAACTTCAAGATTGTTACAGCATTGCCCCCTAACTGTAAAGAAAAACTAAGTCAAGCCTTTCCCAGGAGAGTCTGTGAAGTTGTATAAATACTTATCTCAAAATGTGTGTGTGTTGTGTCAGCTACTTGGCATGAACATGAAGCATTGGTTGGATAGAGATGGTACTGGAGGTTCTAGCTTGCCCAGTTAGGCTGAGACCTGTACCCTATAGCTGTGCCAGTAGGGAGTCTTATTGGGGACCTGGTGAGCAAGGGAGCAGCCAGCCCCAGACTGACTTTGTGCACTTAAGGGAAATTGTACTTTACTGTGTCTATCAGTTATCCTTTCCTCTTCTATGAGATGACCTCCCAGGTGTTAATGGTGAGGATTGAGGCTCCTTGATTGCTGGGACAGGGCTCAGTCATCACAGTTATAGCATGCACCAGTGTAAAAAGATTCCCAGTGGGAGACTTTTATCCACCTTGATGAGCTTCAGTAGATGTTTGATTTACTTATTGGAGGAACCTTGCCTGAAAATAAGAGGGTATTGTCAAATGCTACATCAACGTTCTTCACTGTTCAGTACAATGAAGGAGTTATCTTTGAATATAGTAATCAGAGTTTATGAAACTACATTGCCTAAATGCCAGCATGGGTGCAAAACAAATACCTCACTGTTATTGTGTTATAGCTTTGCCTCACAGAACACCATCTACCTGAAAGTTTTGGTCACATAGTTGATTAATTTTGAGACAGATGCCCTATGTTAAAGGTTATACATGTACAACCAAGCATTATCAACATTAAAATGGTATCTGAAGTCAGATTATCAAATGATCTATGCATATGGCAGAAAATAGATTGCAAATGGCACAAGATACAAGATGGACCCCTGCTCCATGCCACAGGTCATGAGACTGAGAGCAAAGAAAGTTTCATAAGCAACTGTAGCTTGCCTTCGAGATAACTAGAACCCCAGCCCAGAACTATTATCTCAGTTCTACAATTCAGTTTTATTCTGTATTTTGTCTCTAGGCATTAGGGTTCCACATGTAGTTTTAAAGTTTAAGTACATCACTAACAGCTAATATACCACCATAATAGCCAGAATGAAAGCAGTGCTATTATGAGGAGAGGGGCAAAACTGTTACCTAAAATGTGGACATTTCTTATCCAGCTATGATTCAGTTATGCAACTAAAGTCAAGTGATGATTGTAGATCTGCAATAACATCAGTATACGTGTTACAACCCGATAGTGTCTTGCACCTATCTTATAGGTTCATAGGTTCATAGGTTCATACTAGGCTATCTGCCCGAGGGCATTTACAAGCCTAGCCCATAGTTTTGTGGCTTACGCCATCCCTTTAGTATGGGGAACTATACCCATTATTTTGCTGTGCCTCTGTTGAGCAGTGACACTGAGGTAATCCCTGGGGTATATCTGTGATCTCCCATCCATTGGTCAAGATTTCTCTTGAACAAGGCCAGCGAGGTGCTCTGCCTCACATATACCGGGATTTTATTCCACAGCATAGGGAGTCTTTGGGTGATGAATCTATCTCTCCAGCACGTCCTATTAATAGCCGTGTCGAGGTTTAAGTCTCCCGCCCTTGTGGCTCTGACGGATCTAGATTTTTTGAGGTGAAGCATATTCATCAAATCTGGGTTTGACATGGCCTTGTATGTTAGGCAAAGGTCACCTCTGAGCAAGCGGTGGCGACTGAATAGAGCTGGAGTTCTTTCAGTCGGGCAGCATAGGACAGATGTTTGAGACCCTTTATCCTTTTGGTGAGGAACTTTTGTGGCCTCTCCAGCTGCTGCAAGTGTCGGGTCAGATACATTCCGAATGGGGCATTGTACTCAATCATTGGTCTGATGAGTGATGAGTATAGGGAGACTATGACCTCCCTTGATCTAGATGAGAATCCCTTCATGATAAGGTGGGCAATGTAGAAGGTCTTCCTAACTACTTTAGCTACATGGGTGTCGAATGACAGACTACTATCAACCTGGGTCCCCAGGTCCCTGATAACTTCTTCTGTACTCAGTGGATTGCCACCTATTTGGTAGCTAGGGGTAACCTTGTTTTTCCGAAGGGTATGACTATGCATTTTTGGCATTTAACTTTAGGCCATGGCTCTGGCACCAGTTATCTGTTTCTGTGAGACCCTTCTGAAGGATATCTGTGTCAGATGTGTTTTCTACTATGGCCCCCAGTTTGCAGTCATCTGCAAACTTTGTCAGCCATAACCCTCCTGTGTTTGCTTGTACTGGAAAAGTAGATGCCAAACAAGAGTGGGCCCAGGACTGAGCCCTGTGGTACACCACTTGTGACAGGCTTTGAGTCTGACATGGCGCCAGCAACTCTGACCCTGTGGGTTCTGTCACTCAGCCAGTTTGCAACCCATCTTGTGATGTATGGGTTAACATTTAAGCTGATGAGTTTTTCAATGATACCCAAGTGGGGTATTGTATCAAAGGCCTTCGCCAGATCGAGGTAGGCTGTATGGACTGCCTTTCCCTCATCAATGGCTTTGGTGACTGTTTGAAAAAGTCAACCAAGTTTAGAAGGCATGATCTGCCTTTGACAAAGCCAAACTGGGATGGATCCAAAGTCTGCAAATTCCCTATGTCTTTATTTATGAGGTCCATTATGATCCTCTCCATGGCTTTGCAGATAAGGCTTGTCAAGCTAATGGGCGGTAATTTCCAGGGTCGGTGGAGGCACCGCCTTTGTGAAGTGGGACCACAGTTGCAGTGCGCCACTCCCTGGGTACGTATCCAGAGGTAAGACTATGATTAAACAGCTGTCCTAGCTGTGGGTTTAATTCCTCGTTGAGTTCGTGGAGCACACAGCCGGGGACACCATCAGGTCCCATGGATGCTGTGTTTTTTGCTTTGGAGAGAGCAGTTCTCACTTGGGCGTTGGAGATGTTTGGGGGGCTGCAATCGCTTGGTATAGATATCTCTCCTTTTGGGGGGGAGGGGAGAAGTTTGCACTGAACCTGTCAGCCAGTATGTTGGCAATGTCTGTAGGATCAGTAATCTTCACATCATTTTGAACTAGTTCTGAGCATTTCTGGGAATTTCCTCCCAGGTTTCTAACATAGCTAAAGAAGGCCTTATGATTGTCTTTTGAGTCTTTAGCTATTTTTCTCTCAAAATTTGCTTTGGATGATTTTATGAGAGCTCTTAGTTTTTTACTTATAGTGATCAAGGGTGTCTTACCTTTTAAGGATTTTGCTCTATCTTGTAGTAGCTTCCTCCTTTTGTTGTAGAGTTTGTTTATGGCTGGGGTCCACCAGAGTGGACGCTTGCCTTTGGTACAAAGAGTCTTTGTTTTGCTTGGGATTGCCTTATCCATGCAGTCCTGCAGGTGCTGGTAGAAGGCATTTGTAAGTGATTCAGCGGCTTGAGTACTGTTTTCCGTCGGCTCGGGGGCCTTAAAGGAGACCACACTAGTCTTTAGAAGTGTGAAGTCGGCTTCGAGAAGTTCTTTACTGTGGTCTTTTTATTTCAGGTGGGGGTGGGATGAGGACCTCCAGCGAGATTAGTTGTGATCTGATCTCACCAGTGAGGGGTATACTTCCGGTGTTGAACATTGTGCTCCCATGTTCGTGATGATGAGATCAAGTATGTTTTCTCCTCTTGTGGGGATGGTGACTAGTTGTTCCATGGCATTTGAGTTTATGAATTCCAGGAACTTTTGGGCTAGGGTGTTTGGGCTTGAGTAGTGTTCCCAGTCTATATTAGGGTAATTGAAGTCACCTAGTATGATGGTGTTTGGTGATACATTTATCCCCTCTAGTGTTTTCAGGAAGGCCATGTGAGGTTCCTGAGTTTGTGAGGGTGGCCTGTAACATGCTACAATTTGCAGAGCAGTCTTGCCTATGGTTAATTGCACCTGGATGGTCTCCGATGCATCGTGCGTTGCCACCAGTCTTGAGGTGTGGGTGTCTTTGATGAATATGGATACCCCCCCTCCTTTCTTGGTATTGTCCGGATTTTGGGGCCGGAACGCATGATCTCATCTAGAAAACCTCCCAACTAGTTCCCTAACACGTAATTTTGTTATAAAGATAATGGAACAATACTTTTTTCAGAATCAGATGACAGTGGGTCAGTGCAATGAGCTTGAATTAGCTAAACTCTTTTGACCTAGGTTTGGCTCCCACAATACCCAAATGTATACCATTCAACTCTAAGCAAATCTTACACCTAGATTAGCACCTTCAGTTATTATGCAACAGAGGAAAACTATTTGAGAAACAGTACTTTATATGTACAGTTCTAGCAATGCATTAATACTGACAATGTTAAGAGAGTTGGCATAATTGTTAAGGTGTTTACTTCAAAGATACAAGGTATAACGTTTGACTCTCACCTTTGAGGGAAATTGGCTATGCTTAAAATGGCACACAAGGACAGCTTGCCTAGTACTTACGTTGAACCCCTGGACAATTCTCACTTTGGTCCTTTTACCATTTAGTAACAACCATTTATAATCTTCATTTTACACTGATTAATTAACCCCAGAAAAAGAAGATGATTATACTTACATATCCAAAACAGTGGGCATAAATGTTGTACTTTACAGCAACTGTGCAGTCCATCTCTTTAACTGAGTAGAAGTATGTGTAAATAAATCTCTCTAGTCTACTCATCCTCTCTAGTGGTCAGGGAACATCTGTTTTAACAGCTTGGTTGTGTGTCATCATCTGTGTATACCTACTGTAGACATTCCTTCTCATTTGTTCTCATTGTTAGTAGTCTAATTTGCATTTTGCATATTCAGAATTTAACTGACTTCCATCTCAAGGTGAATTTCTTGGCATCCATGTCTCAAATAAGTAATAAACAGGTTATGATAGGTGATCTGATTATAATCTTCTGTGTTATATATGAAAGAAAACCAGGAAATGAAGAGCAAATTTGAAAGTACCAGCATCTGCACCTTCAGTCACCACCAATGAGCTGTGCTGCCCCAAGGCAATAATAAAATAAATAAAACAGCCAAAAAGGAAAAAAAGTAAAAAAAATAAAATAAATAAATAAACCAGTACCAGTCTCAAGCTGTAACACAAAGCCCTTTATTCTTAAAAGGAATAAATAAAACTGAATACTTTGTCCCGTTTATACCGAACTTCATCAGAGTGATATGCAAAGACACAGCACTGGATTTTATAGCTCATAAAACTTCACCACCCCCCTTAATCAACATTAATTGAAAACATTAATTAAGTCAAGCCAATTCTTTCCTTAATCCAATTACAAATAAAGTAAAATATCAAAAATGTTGTATTAGATAAACATACACTCTTCCCTAGCAAATATACATTAATTCTCTACTCAAAACCAAAACCTAACTTCTCACAAGCAGAAGTACTAATCTCTATATTAAAACTTAACAACCATAAAAACATTTGCTTAATTGCTCTGTATATTCCCCCAGGAAACAACGTACCAATATTAGAAAACATATTAACCTGGACTTCACACAACATAGATAATGAAACCATCATCTTAGTTGATGTAAACATTGATTGGCTAGACATTGCCCACAACAATCCCTCAAAAAACATAAACCTTTACAACTTCTCCCAACTAACTGAAGACATCACCAGACCCCACAAAAATGACATTTGGGGCTTCACAATAGACTGGATATTAGTGTCCCACCCTAACAATATCATCACTGCAGGCATACTACCTAATACTATTAGCGACCACCACCTAGCATATATCCTATGCAAAACCACCCCAACCCCAGGGCAACACCAATACAAATCAACCAGAAATTTGACTAAGTTCCAACCATCCATATTTTATGAAACCTTAGCTGAAGTAAAATGGGAACCCCTCAAATCCCTGCCACTTAATGAGGCTGTTGAGTTCTTTAACTCAACATTCCTAGACATCCTAAATAGGCAAATACCCACCCACCAAAAATGAATAAAACATAACCATTCAAGCTGGCTCTCAAAATCCACCAAAGAAGTCATGTCCACAAGGGATAAAACCTGGAAATCATGGCAGAAAAAACAAAGACCCTACAACTCTAATACAATACAATACAAACAACTCCGTAACTGGGCAAAACGTCTAATAACCAAAGATAAAAAGCCCACTGCCTCCACCTACAAAGTCAACATAAAAATAATCCCAAAAAATTCTGGTCCTCCGTCAACCATCTATTACATCCAGGTTCTCAAAGCAACCCATCCCCTGACCCACAAAAAACCCCTACCAAACTTGCCACCCTCTTCAACTCCTACTTCATTGAAACCATAGCTAACCTAACCACCACCTTTCCTATGGTTAACACTCCACCAAGACAGCTAATGACCAAACCATCCCAGAAAACAATCCTACACACAACTCTAACCTAAAATTCTCCTCCATACCCATTGCTACAATAATAAAACGTTTGCTTAAGCTTAAACCCTGTACTCTAGCCCCTGATAATCTACCCCCACACTTTCTGCAGCTAGCTGCAAACTATATAGCTTATCCCATCAGCATACTCATTAACAGATGAATTAAAGAGTTCCTTGTCCCAGACATCTGGAAAAAAGCATTCATTCTCCCCTTACACAAAGGCAGCACCAACAGAGAAACATTCGACCCATACCTATTCTCTCACCCCTCTCTAAAATAATGGAAAAATGCATCCATGTCCAACTCCTCAACCACCTGCTTGAAAATAAAATTCCGTCAGCCACTCAGCATGGTTTCAGACCAGGGCACTGCACCACTTCAGCCTCTCCTTCCTTGATACAGTTAACCGGGCATGGGATTCTGGTAAAATAATCGCTTCTCTTTTCCTCGACCTCTCCAAAGCTTTCGATACAATTTCCCACACTATCCTCCTCTCTAAACAATCTACCCTCCACATTTCCCCACCTACCCTATAATGGTTCAATAGCTGTCTCTCCAATAGGCAGCAATCCACCAAATGACAACAGCCTTACTCTCCCTTCCTCAACACTTCCACAGGGATACCCCAAGGCTCCATACTTAGTCCTGTCTTATTTAGCATCTTTATTAACAACTTTCAGACCACTCTCCCACAATGCTCAGTAATCCAGTATGCTGATGACTTTACAATAACATGCACTGCAAATTCAAGCTCTGAACTCCAGCAGATCACCCAGAATGCCCTCACCTCTACTGGATCTTGGATGCTAACAATCATCTTTCCCTAAATCCAAAAAAAAAAAAAACTAAACTAGTAATTTTTACCCCTAAGAAAACCACTCCCCTAGATAAAAAAACTCTTCAGTATACAAGCCCAAGACAATACCACTATAGATGTTTTCCCACACACTAAATTACTAGGCATTATTATAGATGAAAACCTAAACTTTGACCTACGCATAAACAGTAACATCAAACAAACACACCAAAAGCTTGGTATGCTGTACAGGCACCAACACTTTCTTAGCCTCTCTACTAGACAAACCCTCACAACTATCTTTTTATTATCCTCTTTCCTTTACGGTGCCCCTCTCCTCACTAATATCCAAAATTCTACAAAATCCAAACTTGATATGTGTTACAACAGAATAGCAAAATTTGCCACCAAGGCCAAATTCTCATCCCACCACTGTAAACTCACTGAACCAATTAGGCTGATTGGAACTCCCCCACCATCTCTCATTCACCCAGCTAACTACAGCACACAAAATAATCTACAGACCCACAGACTGTCCTGCTCTCTCAACTCTACTTGCCAAATACCAACCCAGCAGGCAACTAAGATCTGAAAATCATGTACTTCTCAAAGTAGAAAAGCCCACCTCACCTGCTGGTCAACTGCTCTACTCCTTCACTGTCGCCAAACTATGGAACTCACTTCCTCCTTCTATAAGAAACACAGGCAGCACCACCACCTTCAAACAAACATTGAAAAACCATCTCAACTCTACCTGGCTATGTACCTGCTCTATAACCTAACCTCTTCCTTCTCCTTATATTATAACTAAATTCTTATGCTTTTTACTACTAGTGACTGATGATACTTTCTCCATATTTATTATTTTTTTTCTTTCATCACTTGTTGATACTGGCACAATAATGCTGATTAATGTATCTGTGTTTTTACCACTCTGAATTCATCTGGCAACCAACTAAATTCCTGCTTTTATGTATATATTATGTATATGTTACTGTAATCAAACCAACTAAATTCCTGACTTGTGTATATATTTCTGTATATATTACTGTAACCACTATGTGTTACACTGTTTCTACTTCTGTACCAATTAATGTTTATTTTTTTTTTCATCTATGTTCTTGTCGGAGCTTTTCTCCCCGGGCCTCCACTGAAGATGGGCTCTTTTAGGCCCAGTGCACTTGACTTGTAAACAAATACAATAAACAAATAAATAAATAACTATAAAAATAATAAACAGTCCTAAAAAAGAAGAAGAAACAACAGTCAATATATACAGATAGGTAGACTTTTTTTTTTAACTAACTGATTTCAGTTTCAGGAAGCTACTCATAGATATATGGTCATTTAACCCTTTTGGACCCATTGCATTTGTTCTTAGCTGCTATTCTGTTTCCCTTTTTTCCAACATAATTTTTAAAGGGCCTACTCTCAGGTCATACTCAACAGTGTCCACTACAAAAAAGCTAAATGTATGTCCCTCATGACACTGGATATGTCCTCAGACAGCATTTTTTTCAAATCATGTTTCTTAATATCTCATAAATGTTTATATATTCCCACTCTTAAGGTCCTATCCATTTTTCCAATGTAAAACAAGTTGCATACTTGACACAGAACAACATATACAACCATTTTTGAACTACAGTTGCATTTCTTGGGCAGTGGAGGCTGGTGACTTCAAATCAAACTGGGGCTGCAGGAGACAACTGAATGGGTGGGGTCAATGGGAAGAGGTGCGGCCAACTAGAAAGGGGAGGAGCTATGCTCAAAACCACAAAAACTAAATATACTGCCCTGGGTGCCAAACCGTCATTATGAGAGTCCAATCAAGACAAAATGAAGTGTAGAAGAATAAAAATATTTCAATGCATTGGCTGCATGACAGCTTAATATCTAGATGGAAACAAAAAAGGTTGTGAGGCATGAAAAAATAAATTACTTTTTTTAAATACATTACATGCTACACTTAAAGAAATCCCAATCCCTCAGAGCTACACGCTCCAGGGATCTAAACCTTGTCATCACAATAAACAAAACATGCTGGAGGGATAGGTTCCTGACCCAGAGACTCCCCAGACTCTGGAATAGATTGCCCATACATGTCAAGCAGAGTGCCTCTTTGGACCTCTTCAAGAGGAACCTTGACGATTGGATGGGAGAAAGGAAATTCATCCCAGGGATCACGTCAGTCGCCCTGCTAGACAGGGGTCCAGGAAAGTAAATAATGTGGGAAGAAATAGCCAGGGAATTGTTATGGCTAGGCTTGTATAGGCCCTAGGGCTGATAGCCTAGTACCAACCTATGAACCAACCAACCTATGAACCTGTGGAATGCCAGTGAAAATCAAGTATAAGAAAAACAAGCAGCACTCAACTCAAACCACTTCTTGCACTGCAGTTCTAATTATAATGTATATTCAGCTTTATTAAAGTACCAAGTAACATGCTGAAAGTAGAAATCTCTGATGCCCCCACTTGTAAAAATGTTCCTTATCCAAAAAAAAAGACCTGCTGCCTGACATCTACTTGTTTCATGGGGAAAACATGATCAAAGTAAAAAATGAAAAGCAATCAAGAAATAAGTTCAAGATACATTGCTTAAAAGGGTTACTGTACAGGTTATGGACCACACGATTGGCATTCTGTTTACGGGTAAAGCCTGCAGAGATGACTGGAAGTCTTCAAGTATAATGAGACTCTTAAAAATAATGTAATCCTGTCCTTTATTACAAATACTGTCATACGCATTTCAATACCCAAGGCTTATACATTATCTAGTTAAGTATTCTCTACATGGCAACAGGAATGCTTTCAATGTTGGCAATTCTTTAACAGTATGCTTATTAAAACTTACTTGCATCTTGCAATCTCAGCCAAGCTTACCTGATGGTCATTAAAGTATTGCTACTTAAACACAGAGCAACAGGCACTTTGAGTAATAAGCATAAATCAACAGTACAAAAAATATGACAGAAATCAGACCATTCTGTAAAAATCAAGGACAGATGAAAGGCCACTCTAGTACTTGTGTCTACCTTGGATGGGGGGGATACTCTGCACATTTACACTGCATAACTACTCCTTGCTTGCTTCGACACATCCAGTCACTACATGGGGGAGTGGGGTGCAACAAGTATGTCACAGTTTGAAATGTCTCTGGCTGACTTGTGATGGCCCTGACACATTTGTCATACCTCTCAACCTCAGAGCAAGAAATCTGGACAAAGCCATACAAAGAAATGGGTCAAAGGCCCAAGAATAATGACATTTTTTAAAATATTGCTCTTATAAACCTAGAAAGATAATAGAGGTCTTGCATTACTATGAATTTTCTGAATGGTATGAAATCTGAAACTCAAATGTCTGTCATTTTCTAAGTTCAGTGTTTAATGATTTGTCACTAATTTCCCAAAAAACACAATTTTATGAAAAATGGACCAAAAATGTGGATGTAAAAATATAAAATAGGCTATAGCAACACAATACAGCTGGGAACCTGTCAGAGAAGGGACACTTTAATATTAGTACTGCTAACTTGAACAGCTGACAAAATAAAATAATCTACATGCATTTCTGAAATAAAAGTAATCTAACTGATTATTACAGTTATTTCTTAATTTTAAACCCTCCATGTTTTCTTCCAAAATTGCTATTTTCCTATTTTGCAGAGGGATCATTAGGGGAAGAGCAACATTTTGAGCCAAAATCTGGGACAGTTAAGAGGTTTGGCTATGCCTAATTCTATAAAGCAATTTATCTGCATGTACCTCTCAACCTGTTAATGCAATAAATCTGGACAAGGCCAAATATATTGCGGGAACATATAAACAGTACTAAAAATTGCTCTTGTATAAACTGAGACAGTTGATAGAAAAGGTCTTACTTTAGCATGCATTTTTCTGAAGGTTATGAAGTCTGAAACTCAGTGTGTCATTATTTAGTGACTTAATTCCTAAATGATTTGCCAGAAAACCACAAATTTTATGAGGAACAAACCAAAAATAAGAAGCAAAAAATCTATTCATTCTTTGAAAATCTGGACAGTTGGGAGGTATAGTTCAGCTGGGGCTGCCTAAGTTTGCCGCCATTCCCCCTCACAAAACCATGGTCGAATGGAACTTCCCCCTGCAGCCATTCCAATGAGCCATTACTTGGCTATTTCACTCCATTTACCATAAACACTAATGTGCATACTGATTTACTTCTATGAAGATTTGAACTTCATTTGAAAGTTTTATTTTGCATTTTACAGCACAAACACTAAGACATCTGCTAAACAAACTTGGCATTAAAACTTCTCTGCCCTTGAAACTCACATTCATTGAAACAACATTGAAACCCACATTCAAAGAAAATACATTTTACCCGTGGCAGATAAAAGATTAATCTGGGCTGTTTTCAAATCATAGGCCCCTTGCATATGAAACATACATTTGCTCTTTGATACACCTTCCTATTGCTTTGAACATTTTTCCAGTAAACAATGAAACAAAACGCATCCACCATTGACAAAACTGCCCAATTCAGAACATTTCCATCATAAAAGTCTACTCAAACTTCTACAGTCCACTATTATCAGTAAATATGCACAATTCTACAGTTCACCATTATCAGTAAATATGCACAATCTCTGAAGTAGTAAAAAAGTCATCTAAATAATTCCACGTTAAATAAATCTGTAATGAAGAGGTTGCTGCTAGCAAACTCCTTTATATTTCATGGTTTCATCAAAAAATAAAGTGTCTGATGCCCCTGAGGAATAAATTGCCTAAATTACATTAAAAATAAGCTAGTAATATTGCAATAGGAAATGGATGGCAAACTGATAACAGGCTCATAGTTAGTATCTTAACTTTCAGTACGACAGCATTCACCCCTTATGGGAGTAGAACCAACAACCTTCTGCATCAAAAGCAAGTACACAACCTGTTGTGCTATTAGCAATGCGAGCTGACTTAGCATAATCAACATTAAACTTCTGTTCTCCTGCAGCTCTCAGCTCCTTGTAAAATCTACTCAATATTCAACTGCATTTCAACTTCGCAGCACAAGAAATCTGGAAAGAGCCAAATTTATTGGGGTGGGTCAAAATGGCAAAAAACAGGGACACATTAAACATTGCTTGCATAATCTTGGAAAGCTGCTTGAATAAAATGCTGTGTTACCACCATACATTTTACTGCCAAGGTCCCTGTGCAAAAGAGTCAGAACAACATACCACTATGCCAAATCACCTGCTTTGTGAAAGAAAAATGCTGTGTTACCACCATACACTTTACTGCCAAGGTCCCTGTGCAAAACAATCAGAGCAACATACCACTATGCCAAATCAGCTGCTTTGTGAAAGAGAGGAAGACTGAAACTTAAATGGCTATCATTTAATGAATTCAGTTCTCACCATAGCTGTCAACCTCTTAGCACAAAACACCTGGACAAACCCAGTAATGAGGGAATACAGCCCTCAAACATATTCAGTGAATTCAGTTCTTGCCATAGCTGTCAACCTTAGCACAAAAAACATGGATAAAGCCAATAACAGGGTAATACAGTCCCAAAATAAGGACAAATTTCAAATAGTCATCTTATAAACTTAGAAAATTGCTAGAATAAAAGGTTGTGTTACTATATATTTATTGCTAGAATAAAAGGTTGTTTTACAGTACTATGGAATTTAATAAATAAGCAAGTGAAAGTCAGCCCACATGAAACACAACTATGTTTGTGGTGCATTCAGGAACAGATATTTTATAATGCTACAACATTTACATACGTATATTTAGTCATGTATCACACCAAGGTTTAGCATTTTTATGGTCATATAACTTTATTACAGTTTTTTGCCCCTTCAGTTCACCTCCTCCGTGAACACTGATAACTCATCTTTTTGCCTCGTGTTTCCTTTCATCAGTCTTAGTTTGAATGCCATCACTGAAATGTCAGTTCTCTTTTTTTCTGATGAACTAATAATGAAGCTGTCTGCACTTCCCATTCTCTAACATTCTTTCTCTTCACATCCTGCTTTCACATAGGGCCTTTCTCTGTTTTCCAGTCTGCTAAATTGTATGAAGGCTAATACCATTAGGTACCTTATTACACACTGTGCATTACTGGCAACGATGATATACCAAGTAATTGGCCCATCTCCTACAGTGCTTGCTAAATCAGCACAGATTTTCAAACTTTCTACCAGAAGCTTCTACTTTTTGACAACGCATTAAAACAAGCCAGACCAGATGATATTTTTTTTTCTATTTCTATCAACAGTTTATGATCAAATGAAAAATGTTCAGTACCATTTCAAGAAACAGAATCAGCTGATCTGACGTTTGACCCAGACAAACAAACAAAAAAATAATGTTAAAAAATTATTTTGCTAGTGGGGTGCCCTTCACCCTTGCGAGGAAGAGCTCAAGCATACCCCTCCATAATGTAATAAAATCCTAGTTGATGCAGCACAGGGGTAGACTTGCTTCCCGTATGCTCAAATTTAAATAGTTTTCACCACTTCACTCACACAGACTGAGTGAACAGAGTTACTTAACCATTTAACAGTCAGCAATGCCTCTCAGCCCATGCTAATATTACAACTGCCACCTTGAATGATAAACCATCTAGTGGCAATTTGCCAAGCAGATGTATAAACTCGGGCCTGCACTCTGATGAGTACTTTTATCAAACTTTTTTACTTCTGTAGGGGTGTGCAGCCCATGGTCCAACTTTTTTAAAGTGTCTGATTGTGAATCCCCCAGGGAGAAGTTAAAGTTTTATACTGAACTTAATGTGTTGCTTGTCGAGCAAAGTTACAAAGCTTGTTACTGTTGGAGCTGCATGGACTTATTTTAATAAAATTGTACTTCTTGTCCCACTTTTTACAGAAAAATCATTGCTTGTTCAGTATAATCTTGTCAAAATCATGAAAAATGGCAAATATCCTCATATTTTGGAAAGCAAAAGCATTTTTTTAACTTTCTGCTTAATACTGCAGGAAACCACAACACTGCAACTGAAACACATTAAGAGAACATTCAACAATATAAACTAGTACAAAATCAGCAATAATAAATTGGGCAGAAGATTTTTTGTACTGGATGAGAGGGTGGACTTTCCTATAGTCTCATGCTCTGACAAGAAATGTCCATATATGGATATTTAAAATGATAGCCACCATACTAAGAGCTGCTTCTAATACTCTCATCAGTGATCTGGTTTTAATAATTTATGTCTAATGTATTCCAGATTCATGTATTATGTTACCAAGATTTATCCTTTCCATTCCTTTTCTTTTGGATGTACAGCTATGAAGTAAGGTATGAACCATTTATTTTCCAAACATGAAAACTGTCACTATGTCCTCTTAAAGTGAACATGTTCTGTATTGGGATAAATATTTTCCCCACTTACTGCATGTCTGGATTACAGCAAACAGTCAACACTTTCATAATTTATCTAGTAAGTAGGCTTATGTTTCTTTCTGTCTCCTCCTTCTTAAGGGGTCTTAAACGCTTATGTTTCTTTCTGTCTCCTCTTTCTTAAGGGGTCCTAAGTCGGCATTCATTCAATTAATTTGCAGTGCCTATTTTATACATGTCAGGCTTGTGAAAAGTCACATCCTAGCCTAGGAAAAAACTGCCATGAAGTAGGAATTCAGTCCTGGAAGGAACTTCTGTCCACAGCAATGCACTCACAAACACACACACATATTTAGAAATATTTACAAACACATACACACACACACACTTACCTGTAGCTGCAAACCACCACACCAAAACACACCAAACCCCATAAATCCACATCCCTGTAGCTGCAAAACTGATCCTGTAGCAATGACATCCCTGTACGAAACCCACGCAAATCCACACCAGCCTGACGCCGATGCCCACGCCCCCCTGTTGCGAGATCTTCCCGACGAGACTGCAGCAAACTCCAGACTGCTGACATTGCAGTCCGACCCCGACACGTGTTCCCAGCGAGTTCCCAGGACAGTATATGCAGTTTAAAACTGCATAGACTTCTAGGAGCTCCGTTCTTCATGTTTCCCAGTCAGGACTGCTGCTGAGACAATTTGCGCATGCTCCTGACTGTCTCAGCAGCTGTCCAGACTAGTGCGCATGCGCGAAAGTCCGCAATTTTTTTTTTATTTTTTATTTCTATACTTTTTCTTTTATTTCTTTATTTTTCTTTATTTTATAGTTGAGGGGGCTGCAGTCCGGCAGTCCAATAGCATGAGTCGCCCCTGTTCTTGGGGCATTTGACTCTCCCATACCCCAAGATATGTACACTTTCACCTTCAATAACTGATGGGCACTATGGACAACATCCACATTTAGACATGCATCCCTTTTTAGCTTCATGCATTTTCTGGTTATTCACATGTTCCAAATATTTCTTAATTTAACATTCCAGTCCCTTCTGAAGGTAAATCTCAGGCCCTTACCTATCTTAGATTGGTCAAAGCCTCCCATTCCAAAGACTTTCCAGTTGTTTTTATTATATGTCTAATAGGCTCTGAATTATTATTGAAAGTGAGGATACATCTCTTCAGTAACTTGTTTTTATTATACCTCAGATTGGATATCACTTGTCTATCCATCCTCAATAGTGGTCTGTAAAGGGTTCCTATCAGTTCGTCAAAACTTCAGCAGTTCGAACACCATATGTTCGAACTGTGAAGTTTGAAAACTGATTATCGCAAAGCCACAGAACACTGAATTCTTTCCCAGGGAAAGAATTCAGTTGGCCATTTCTGCGGCTTCACTATTTTCAGCACTGTGGTGGAAAGTTACAGGTCAGGTTCAGGTAAGTGTGCAATTGTGCGGACATTAGGGTTAGGGTGTGGGCTATATGAGCTAGAGTTAGGGTGCGGGTGAGGTGGGTGTGCGATAGTGACAGAACTTAGGGTTAGGGTTTGGGTTAAGGTAAGTGGATAGATAGTAGTGTATGTACAGTTTAGTGTAGGGTTAGATGTAGGATTTTAGGTGTATGTGTGTGTATTGCTGTTTTTTTGGTGTGCTTGTGTTGTGTCTGTGTTTCTTGGAACAGCGACTTTTTTCCCTGGGAAAAAAAAATCACTATTCTAAGCTGTCAATGGTTTTAAACTTTGAGGTTAGAAGTTCGATCATATGGTGTTCGAACTTTTGCCATTTCGTCGAAGTGATATAGACCCATCTGTAACATCCTTCCACCCTTTTCACGTACATTTCATTATTTTTTTCCCAAAAAGGGTTCAGGGTGTCCTTTGTCGAGCAAAATAGACCTCAATTTTTCCCCTTCCATAAAAAAGGTTTCTAGCAACTAGATCATTCTCACCAACCTGACCAGTTGTCCCTTAACAAAAACTTTTTTTGGTAAACAGGGTGTCAACTGTCAAGGTGAAGCAAGGTGTTCAAATAAGATGTTTTTTTTGTGAAGCTTACTAAGAAAACATCTGCTTGCCTTATCAATTGAAATGTTTACATCTAGATAGCATCTAGGGTCATAGGATATATTTAAAGTAAATTTCAAAAAGGCAGTCGAGTTATTGATATACTTGAAGAATTGGTGCAATCTATCCTAAGTGTCTTCCAAAAAAGGATTATTATCATTCAAGAATTGCCCATATAATGTCCCGGCAGTCCTGAATTCAGAGTCAAGCCCAAAATATTTCTCCCAGTATGCTAAAAATATATTTGCAAAAATGGGGGCACATGATGCCCCCATAGCTACACCATTTTTTTGTTTGAAGATATTAACTTAAAGCCATATCTAGTTGTTATCCAGAATTATCTCCTTCAAGGTTTTTAAGACTTCAATATCATTTATATCCAATCTACCCTTTTGTATAAAAAATAAAAACCAACCCAAGCTGCACTGATGAGGTATGACCGAAAACAATTCAACAATGTCCATTTTAAATAAAATCATATTTTCAGAATAAAGACTGTTGTTGACCTTCATCAAAAAAATTCCACAATTCTTTAAAGACATAGCATTCATCTGTTAGAATACCTTTTAACTTCAAATCTACATACTTGGCCATACCATGCATCTTAGAACCCTTTACGTCTACAATTGGGCATAATGGAGGGTTGACCATGTTTTCATGGATATTTGGAATGCCAGATATCCCTGAGATTCTAGGAAATTCCACACTCATAAAAGAATGTTCAGTTTCTTTGATTTACTCTTGAATTAACATGTCAAATAACATAATTTCAATCCTACTATATGCAATATTGAATTGGTTCCTAGATACGTCTTCATAGTTGCCAGAAAACAAAATGATTTTCATTCTATTATTGTAATCCAAGACATCCATAGCCACCAACACCCCACCCTTGTCTGACTTCATTAGTGTTAAACATTTATTTCTGCTAATTTCCTTAAGCAGTTCCCACTCATCATCCATTAGTTAAAATTCTCATAAAGGTGGGCTTTTTGTAAAAAGACATATCTTGTTCACAACATTTTTCAAATAATAAAATGGTCAGATGCAAGGGTGGTTTGTAGGTGCTAGGTCTTTTAAAATATCAATGGCATTGCCCTCTAAGTTGTTGTCTCCCAACATGAGTTGTAAATTCAACTTCCTGGTGTATAGTTTGAGTTCTACAATTGTTTCAACTACTCTTCCTCTCCTGGAAGGGACAAAGGTCATTTCCTTCTCAAAGAAATCAGCATGGGATCCAGAAAACTGGACAGTACTAAAACTGTAAATAATGAAACCACCCTTAGTATTCAAAATAAGATCTAATATTTATTTCTGTTGGTTTTCAGTTTCCTACCCTTTTTCCTCTGTTGTTGTGGTAAAGGGGGAAAGGCTTCTCCATTATGAAATTCCAGTGAAAGCTGCTTCTTCCTGAGTTCCATTTTTGTGCTCAATAGCCTCTCCGATCTTCAGGGAGGCAATTGCGCTAAAGTGTGCACATAATTGTTGTTCTCCTCTGAACCTATATCCTCAGAAAAAACACAGTTTTCATAAATACCACTATAAACACTAGGGAGAGTTGGGATAGGGCTACTTTTATTGCTAATCCCTGTTACCCCTGAGAATTTTTTCTCTTTCTTATATTTAACATCATTGACCATTTTATCATCTTTTGCAAAAATGTTTTCATACTCAATTTTATGCTGCTCAAACATTAAATTGTTAGCAATGTTTAAATCAAGTTGCATAACTTCTTTTTCTAATACAGCCATGACTTTACATTGTGCTTAATAAGAAGTTCCATCAACTCATGTCCATGCCTATCAAATAGGCTTAAAAGTGCAACATGCAATTCAGAACCTTCTTTTAAGCTGTTTGGAAACTTCCATAATCTTAACCCCCCAAGGAAGAATCCCCTGTTTGATAATCTCCCAAAAGTACATGTTCTCTATCTGTAGCTTCCTATATTTGTTTAATTAATTTTCAAGTAATGTTAATTGCCTTCCTAAAGAAATATGAAGTCCTGAGTCATTATTACTGTGATGATATGGGCAAGTGCCAACATAGCCAGTTGGAGTTTTGTAAAAAATGATATGTCCTTTGAATATCAAGCTGATTTATACATGATGCTTGTGTTATAAATGCATTAGAACTGTATGTAATGTGTATATCAAACTGCTTTGTAGAGATATATGTGCTGAAAATGTGTTGTTGATGTTTGCTTGTGTTAAAATGATTAACAGTGCAATCTGTTGAAATAAAAAGAAATGTACATTTATTATTGTAACTGAATTAGATGTATACATTTTAACAGAGGACACTTGGACAGCAAAGTTTAACTTTAAGAAAAATAAGGGAAACATAAGTGATCTGTTAAACCATTAAAATGTCACCCCACAGTGTTGAATAGGACTGGAGATGATAGGTCTGGGAAAGAGCCTTTATTCATTAGCTCAATGAAAAGAGTGGAGGCCCCAGGCACTGGCATAAACATTTGGATGTGCATTGTGGCTGTCTGTGCTAAATTCCTGTCTCAGCTTCAAACAGGAGTACTGTGAGAACCTAGAGTCAGGTGACCAGATGAAATCATTCTGCCAGCCCTCTAGGAAATGATATTTTAGATATTAAAATGAAAAATTTCAGAGTATTGAATATTCTGTTTGGGAAGCCTGACTAGAAAGACCCTCACCCACAGCATCTTGCTGTGCAGTAGTAAGTAACTTTACTAGGGAACAGTAAAATTCTCTTAGATTCAGTCAGGAATATAATGAAGCTTAGTTCAGATAGTGTTTTTTTATTTATGTGAGTCTGTCCATCAATGTTAATTTCAATATTTTCTGTGATTTGAACTCTATGATTTACTGTAAATATATATTCATTATTTTCATGCTCTTTTATTATTTATTATTAAATATATTTATAACCTTTATTGTGGCTGGTCCTTGGTCCAGAAGGCCTAGCCAACTTGGTGAACTACTGCCATTTGTATTAGTATTAATATTATGCAGTGTCATTGGACACCATTTCTTAAGGGCCTTAGAGTAGCTAAGTATAAAGCTAAAAGGGATACATGTCTAAACGTGGATGTTATCCACAGTGCCCATCAATTATTGAAAGTGAAAGTGCACACATCTGCGTGTATGAGAGAGTCAAATGCCCTAAGAAATGCATCTGTAATTCAATGGTTTTGTATGTTGTTCTGTGTCAAGTATACAACTTTTTTTTATACTGGAAAAATGGAAAGGACTTCAACAGTGAGAATATATGAACATTTACGGTATATCAAGAACTATGATTTGAAAAATGCTCTCTGGAGACATATCCATAGTTACAAGGGGTGGTATCTTTGGCATTTTTGTAGTGGATACTTTTGACCAAGACCTGACAGGGAGCCACTTAAAAATTATGTTGGAAAAAAAGGGAAACAGAATTGCATCTAAGAACAAATGTAATGCTTACCCATCGGTATATATTGATTGTTGTTTCTTCTTCTTTTTTAAAACTATTCATGATTTTATATGTTTATCTAATACAATATTGCTCTTCACATTTTTGATATATAACTATATTTGTATTTAGATTAAGGAAAGAATTGGACTTGACTTAATTAATGTTTTCAATTAACTTTGATTAAGGGGAGTGGAGTTTTATGAGCTATAAAATCCAGTGCTGTATATTTGCATATTGCGCTGATGAAGTTCTGTATAAATGTGATAAAAGCGCTCAGTTTTATTTATTGCTTTTAACAATAAAAGGCTTTGTGTTACAGCTTGTGACCAGTACTGGTCTATTTTATTTTATTTTACTTTTTCTGCTTTGGCTGGATTATTTATTTTATTATTGCCTTGGGGCAACACAGCTCATTGGTGGTGACTGAAGCTGCAGGTGCTGGTTCTTTCTATGTTATATATGCCTTGTCTACTTTAGTATTTCAACATGCACTTTACAAGTGATGAAAGAGGTTCAGTGGTCAAAGATGGCTTCTTCATTCATCATTTGTGCAAGTATTTAGTTTATCTTTTTTTGCAGATATCACTAGTGCATTAATCTGCAAGTCATTACTTTGTCATTTAAAAAGAAATTCATAGGTTCATAGGTTCATAGGTTCATAATAGGCTATCTGCCCCAGGGCATTTATAAGCCTAGCCAGAGTGTGTGTGGCTTTCACCACCCCTTAGGATGAGAATACTATACCCATTAGTTTGCTGTGCCTCTGTCCAGCAGTGACACAGAGATGATTCCCGGGGTAAACCTATGATCTCCCATCCACTCGTCAAGATTTCTCTTGAACAGAGTCAGTGAGGGGCTCTGCCTCACATGGATTGGGATTCTGTTCCATAGTGTAGGGAGTCTCTGGGTGATGAATCTGTCCCTCCAGCACGTCCTATTTATATCCGTGTTGAGGTTTAAGTCTCTTGCTCTCGTGGCTCTGGTGGATTTGGATTTTTGAGGTGGAGCATGTCCATTAATTCGGGTTGGACATGGCCTTGTATGTCAGGCACAGATCACCTCTGAGCAGACGGTATGCGACTGAATAGAGCTGGAGTTTCTTCAGTCGGGCAGCATATGACATATGTTTGAGCCTTTATCCTTTTGGTGAGGAACTTTTGGTGTCTTTCCAACTGCTGCAGGTGTCGGGTAAGGTACATTCGAATGGGGCGTTGTACTCAATCATTGGTCTGATAAGTGAAGAGTACAGGGGTACAATGACCTCTCCTGATCTGGATGTGAATCCCTTCATGATCAGGTGGGCAATGTAGAAGGTCTTCCTAACCACTTTGGCAATGTGAGTGTCAAAGAGAGGTTACTGTCAACTTGGGTCCCCAGGTCCCTGATAACTTCTTCCGTGTTTAATGGATTACCACCTATGTGGTAATTAGGGTTACCTTGTTTTCCCAAAGGGTATGACTATGCATTTTTTGGCATTTAGCTTAAGGCCATGGCTCTGGCACCAGTTATCCATTTCTATGAGACCTCTCTGGAGGATGTCTGTGTCTGATGGAGTGTCAATTATGGTACCCAGTTTGCAGTCATCTGCAAATTTTGTCAGCCACAATCCCCCTATGTTTGCCTGCACTTCAGAAAAATAAATGCCGAACAAGAGGGGGCCCAGGACTGAGCCCTGTGGGACACTGCTCGTGACTGGCTTAGAGTCTGACATGGCACCAGCAACTCTAACCCTGTGTGTTCTGTCCTTGAGCCAGTTTGCAACCCATCTTGTGACATATGGGTTTACATCTAAGCTGGTGAGCTTTTCTATGATGCCCGAGTGGGGTATTGTGTCGAACGCTTTTGCTAGGTCAAGGTAGGCTGTGTGAACTGCCTTACCCTCATCAATGGCCTTAGTGACTGTTTTGAAAAAGTCGACCAAGTTCAAGAGGCAGGATCTGCCCTTGACAAAGCCAAATTGGGTAGGATCCAGTGTCTGTAGGTCCCCAATGTCTTTATTTATGAGTTCCATTATGATCCTCTCCATAGCTTTGCAGACAAGGCTCGTCAAGCTTATGGGGCATCAGAAAAATGCAGCATAGTGTATTTCATACCTCTCAACCTATTACTGTAAAATTTCTGGATAAAGCCAAAAATAATGAGGTGACAAATGCCCAAAAATAGGGACAGATGTTAGACATTGCGCTTATAATAATGAAAAGTAGATAGACTTACATATTTTACATTAGTATGCGATTTCTAAAGGAAATGAATACTGAAACTCAAGAACCTGTCATAATTTAATGACTGCAATATTTTATGATTTACTAGAAAACCATATATTTTATGAAGTGTGGACCAGAAATAAGAAGCAAAATTCTGAACATTCTGCAATGTTTTGGACATTTGAATGGCACTGGATAATTTTTTGCATAGTAAAAAAAATACAAATATGAATACAAAATTGGAATTCAGAACCACATCAGTCATATGATGTCATGTGCTTCTCAAATTTACAATTCAAAAGTTTATATAGGCAATAGCTTTTGCCTCAATAGTCAGTTGAATCTGGGAGCTTTAAACTGTTACTGTCCCTTCATGT
The DNA here is from genome assembly GCF_019279795.1 of Protopterus annectens. Classification (NCBI taxonomy): domain Eukaryota; kingdom Metazoa; phylum Chordata; order Ceratodontiformes; family Protopteridae; genus Protopterus; species Protopterus annectens. The sequence continues at coordinate 1,597,732,271 of NC_056726.1, read as the reverse complement.
CACTGGCATAGATACATGTCAGCTATCAAAACACATTATAATTTTTTTGTTCAAAAATTACTTGGATGTCTCAAGGAAAGTTATAAAACTTCTGCATGTAAGCCGCGGTGTTGCAGCGGTAGCATTGTTGCCTCACAGCAAGAAGTTCTCCCATTAGATTCTCGGCTGGAGTGCCTTCTGTGTGGAGTCTGTATGTCCTCCATGCAGTCAAGTGTCATTCAAAAGACATACATAGAATGGGCGTGCCCTCGCTGAAGGTTGGGCATCGAGCTGGCACCTCAGCACCCATAAAAAATCTACTGCCTATCATTAGCGGACCGGAGTTCCACCCCTAACCGAGAAATGCTGAAAGAAGAACAACAACATACTATTTTGCATGCAATGTTCTGTTGTAGCTTATGTACTCTCCAATCTACACCTCTCCTCCTCATAAGTGAACTTTGAAGCTGAGCAGTATATGCATGTTAAGGCAGTGGTCTTTAGGGGGACACCATTAATCCCTCAATTTACATTATATTTAGAAATGGGATCTAGGCTTGCAATGCAGTATGATTCCTCTTAAATCCTCTATTTGTCAGTAGGAATTTATAACATGTTTGCATTTTTTAGAAGGAAAAGGCATGGTCCTAAACATACTATAGTAATTTAACTATGCTAACAGCTACAGCATGCTTGGATTTAATAACCTGACCTGAATGGTAGAAGGATATAATCTATACATTTTTATGCTTCCTTTTGTGTATACTGCAGTGCCACTTCGTTGCTGTGCTTCATTAGTCTCAAATACCAAATAAACATTTGAGGGTAATGTTGGAAAAAAGGTTAAGGCCTTCACCACCCAAGCACAAGGAATAGGTTTGATCCTGACTTCCAACCAATTCCTGCATATGTTATTGCATGTTGTTCCTGGTGTTTCTCCTACATTCCAAAACATGCTTAGTTTTTCTTCCTCAAAATTGAAACATATTTTATTAAAATGCACCCAAAACTGACTGGAGTCATGATTAGCAGCACAGAATCTAATTGTTTCCTATCAGGGATGGGTTACATAGACCAGTCACTTTAGGCATTAACTGTGGTGAGTAGTATCTTCTAGATAGCATTACACAGATCAGAACATGAGTGATATTTCAGAGGCAGACAATAAATTATGTAAAAACTGGCACTAAGTGTTTTGGTCATGTTTACTAATGTCACCGAAAATGGACATAAATATTGGCCATTGAAAAGTGGTTTGGGGTGTCGACTTACCCCTGTGGACCCTGATGGGAGGGGTCTATGTGTCTCTTTTGCAAGTGCTGACCTGCCATAAAGCCCAGCAGGCCTAGGTCAGTAAATTACTGGATGGCTGGTGTCCAGCCTAGGTTAAATGGGATAGTTCAGCAGATGTAAAACCAATCAATATGACAAAAATGAGTTAGGGATTCCTCCTGAGATGATGTAGATTGGAAGTTGATGTCATAATGGTAAGGAGGAGTCAATCTAGGAGTCAATGTGGAAGGGCAGTGCAGTACAGCAAAGCCACGTGACTTAGCATCTAGAGTCTCCTACTCAGGGGGAAATACAGACTAGAAATTATGTGGGAATTTTGATGAGAGAGAGAAAGAGAGAGAAAGAGTATTTTGTAAACAATGAAGGGTGTCATCAGAATTATTGACAGATTCATGAGTATCAAACTCCATTGTAAAGGTAAGTCACCATTCATAATCTCAGTTGATGTTGAAAAGAGTGCATTCCTGCAGCAGTTGCAGGACCTGCTGGCTATAACATGAACTGGTGTTGATAATGAGAGACATGAATGCACATATTGGAACAGACAGAACAGGATAGGAAGACTGCCTGGGTCCATGTGGATGAGATAATAGGCATAAAGAAGGAGAGCTCATTCTAGACTTCTGTCTGGCAAATGGCTTAATGGTGGCCAAAGTGTGGTTTGCCAAGACAGTCACGTGATCACATATGAGAGTGGTTATCACGTAACCCAGGTTAGGTTTCCTGCTAGTATGAAAAGGGCATGAGGGTAGAATCAGAGACTGAAAAGCTGTCCACAGTGAAAGTGTTGGCTAGCAACATCATCAACTAGTGGCTTCAATTGGCTACAAGAAGCAGCCAGAGAAGGCTCGAAGGTAAATAGAGACCTGTCTGAAGACCTAGAAGTTTATTGCAGTGAAAGCAGAAGAATTCAAGATAAATCACAGGGTTCTAGCACCTCAGGAAGCAGAAGAAAAATAGGTGGAGTCAATGAAGAATGTCAGCATCTCAAAATAACATGTGAAGACTACAAAAAAAAAATAAGCATCCACGTTATGTACGAAAATAAGGTACTAAGACAAAATGGTGATGTAATGAAGAAACCCAGGAAATTATCAAAATAAAGAACTGTATCTGAAAAATACTGTGGGAAACAGAAAAGATGAACCAGGTTAAGAAGGAATGCTGATTGGCTAACAAATATGCTAATAGAGTTGTTACAAAAGCAAAGCATAAGGTGTCAAATACACTCTACCTGCTTTTGGAAAGTTACTCAGCAGATAGCGCAAAGAAATTCTATCAAGCTGCAAGGCAAGGATGGAAAGATAAAGAAGACAATTATCATCTCCATTTGTAAGGGTTACCAGACACAATTTGCTCACCAGTCCACAACACAATAAAGGTAGATGGAGGGAATGCTTCCAGTAGCTTCTGAATAAAGAAAGCCTAACAGAAGTTGTGTTGCCCCATACAGAGACCATGACGAAAGAGGATGAAAAGCCCACCCTTGAAGAAGTAAGAACATCACTATGGAAAATGAAGTTAGGAAAGCATCATGCTCAGATATGTCACAGCAAATGTGATGAAGATGTTGGCTGAGTCAGGGGAAAAATGGCTTCAGATGGTACTCATCATTATGGAAAGGAAGTAATATCCTATATGATTGGAAAATAAGCATCCAAGTACCTGTGATGGCCTCTCCACTCTGGGCCAGTAATCAAAGAGTCTCTATTGTCACCATTGACACTGGTGAGAGATGGTCACCAAGAACAGGAATGGATATACACAGTATTTTTCAGATGCAGTTCTGTGCATCAAGCACAGTTTCCCCCAAGAGCACACAGGGATCACACTCCAGACCAGAGCCTGGACTCTCTGTCTCTCCAGATCCCAAACAAGACCCACTTTGGAGCACTGTGTCCCTGTTCCAAGTAGCTGAGACTCCCACACCTGGGTATTTGATTTTCACACACACACACACACACACACACACACACACACACACACACACACACACACACACACACAGACACAGACACACACACACACACACACACACACACACACACACACACACACACACACACACACACACACACACACACACACACACACCACACACAAACCTGGGAAAGGCTGGCACAGATTTACTAGATGTGCCCCCTCTGCCCAGACTATAAGGTAACTACACTGCCAACAGTTAGCCACTCTAAGGCTCTCACAACAGCATCCCAATTATACTGAGTACAATCAATACTAATATAAATGGTAGAGTGTAACGAAGCATAAAGGCTTTTTGGAGTTGCCAAGTCATCACTAAAATATGCACAAGTACTCTCAAGATGTTAAAAGTATTCTCTAAAAGACCAGCCAGAATGAAAGGTATAAAAATAATAATACATAGTAAAACAAAAAAACATGAGAATAGTAAATATCTAAGTGCAATAAACACCAGAGTTTCAATCACAGGAAAAATAAAAATTACACAGGTGGACAGATTCACACAGATGCAGAAAAACAACAATTAACTAATCTCAATGTATTTCCTGACTTTCAAAAGAATAACCGTTCCCTAACTAACAATTAATATAGCAAGGCAGGATAGAATGCTGAGATGCTTACGTCCGCAAGGCAAGGTGATGAGCTTCAAACTAAACTGAACTGAACTGAGCTCAACTAACTGACTGTGATAACTGTCATATATCTTTAAATCAGGTTACAAAGTAAACAAAACAAAAAGTGTCTTATGAGCTCCATCTTCTCAGTGTTGGTTAAAGAATGACATCACATTTGATCACCTGACTGGTACAATACACACTCAGAGCGTTGCTAATATCTGTTGCAGTACCTGAAAGCTATAGAACAATTTCAAAAACTTCTACTGTTCCCTTCAGAATTCTTTGTTTAACATATACATTTAATCAGTTATAACAACACAGTTGATACATTTTAACACGAGCATCTGTAGAAGTCAGAGTGACAGTCAAATGACACAAAATTATTTACAAAACTCCAACAAACTATGTTGGCATATGTTACATATGCGCTGTCCTATTCTCCCTGGCACATATGGCACTGCCTCACATCATCACAGTGTCAATGAAGAATAAATAGGACATTCATAACTGTGGACAGTACAGAGTTATTTACTCCTGACACACTTCATGAAAGTGCTGGAGAGCATGACTGACAAATAAATATGAAAAATAGAAAGTAAAATTGGAGAACAGTAGTTCAGATTCAGATCAGAATGAAGCATAACTGACCCAATACTTATTGTGAGGCAGATAGTGGAGAAGAAGCTGGAGATGTGGAAAGAGTCCAACTAGGCATTCCTAGACTTGGAGGGAGTCTGTGACAAGGTCCCAAGAAAGCTGACTTAGGCAGTCCTGTGATGGTCTGAAGTCACAAAAACATTGGTAGAATTAGTACATTCAGAATGACACAACTATGAACAGTGCTCAGACTCACAGAGATGTTCCTAATGGTACTGAGCATCAATCAGGGTTCAGATGTGACTTTCTTCTGTTTATACTGGTGATGGACTACAGTAGTAAGCAAGCTGGAGAGGACAGATAAAGATACTTAATACAGCTGATGTGGCACTGCAAGCAGACTCTGAGCAGGAACTTCAACAAATGATAGTGGAACAGAATGCAAAATGGAAGGCATGTGAGATGAAACGGAGTACAGATAAGACAGCAATCAAGCAAATTACAAAAATCAGAAGAAGAGGAAAATTGAGATAGAAGTGAAAATAGTGGGACTGGTAATAGCTTCAAGTATCTGGGAGGTGTGGTTAAGGAGAAGGAAGTCTGAATGAGGAGGTCAAAGCTAGAATTAGACGTCCACAACCAGCTGAGACAGAGAGTTGGGAGTAGTGTGTGACAGAAGAATGTCAAAGAAACTGAAAAGTAAGGAGTACAAAGCAGTGGTGAAAACCATACTTCTATAAGATACAAAAACCTAGACAGTGAAAGCAGAGCTGTTGAAGAAGATAGAGGTGATGGAAATGAAGTGGCTGAGATGGGTGGTAGAATGCACACTGTGGGGCAGATGAAGAAATGAGGACATCAGAGCAGGAGCTCAAATTGTTCCAATTGCAGACAAGGTCAAAGAGAATAGACTATAGGGTTCAGACACATATGCAGGAAAGAAGAAGGTGATTTCAAGAAGAAGAGTTGGGAGAAATAGGAGGAAGGCAAGAAGAAATCAGGATGTCCAGTCACAAGATCAATGGATTGCATAAAAAAAGATCTGCAACAGTCAGGCATGGCTGTTGAAGAAGGTAGGAGAGTGGCACTGAACTGAGAGAAGTGATAGTTGACATGATACCCCAACTGCATGTAGCAAAATAAAATTAAGGGGTTGGTGTTGATGATCATCATCAACCTCATCATCATGATCATGATGATTAAAGTTTCTGGAGTATGAACCTCACTAATAATTAGCATGTGAACACCAGAGTCTATCTTCCTTGTGATGTGCACACTCCTCTTCACAGCTACCTGTCTTTGCATAGCAGTTAGCACAGCAGATTATGGCTACAAGTTGTTAATGAGCTGCATCCTGTAGCCCAAGATTTGATTCCCCTAGGATCCATTTCCTAAACGTGTGACTCTGAGCAAGTTACTTTGCCAGAGAGTGCACTCAGATCATCCCCAAAAAGGAATGCTTATGTCCATTGGCCTTACCTGGTCAAGAAATACTTAACATTATGATATAAATAGCTTTTAGAATACAAATTAAATATCTGTGACTCTATTGCCTTGATTTTAAGGTACTGGGTAGGTTTCAGTTAATGTATAGTTTGCCTTGCTGCAGGTATTTGGGAATGGATGTAGGACTAATGCTCGATAACACATTTCCACAAATCGGAAATGGCCGAGCACAGTTTCGCCAAAGTGCTTTTTCACCGTAAAAACACTTTCGCGAAACTCAAGTAAAAAAAACACCTAACAACATTAAAAAAAAAAAAAAAACAGTAATCATGTTTACGCAGGGGCAAGCCCTCCTGCACCCCCCACATGGGGGAGCTGTGCCTCCTCCTACTTTTATATTCTCAATCCGAAATTGCACTACAGGGGGGAAAAGGGAATATTCCCTTATCCCCACTGTGCCACAATCTCAACAACAGACATTTCCTCATTTTTTTTTTTTTTTAGTACAGTTTTGTGAAAGTACTTTTTTTGGTGAAAAAACACTTTTGCGAAACTGTGCTCGGCTGTTTCTGATTCGTGTAAACGTGTCATTGAGCATTAGTCTTAGACCCTTGGGAATGTATTGATTACTAAATGTTGGTAATGACTAATCAACATCTGCCAGTCATGCACTAACACTTTGTGCTCAGGGCAGCAACCACATTTACCCTATGCTACCTATGCTTTCAGCTCTTGTTATAGTGTAACCTGTATACCATGCCACAAATGTACCCTTTCTTTATACAATTCTTTCTGCTTCTTCTGTATATCTTGCTATAATTAATCTGTGAATCCCTGCTATAAAACAGAGACCATTATAATTTACTCCTTCTGTCATGTTATTAAGGAAATATAATTTACTTCTCAGCTACCCATAGTTTGTTCTCTTTTACTCATCAAGCACCAGACAAGTTGGAAAGTCTACCTGCATGTTTCCCCTTTATTGCCAGCCCTGTACTACTAGGTTTCCTAAGTCAGCGTATAAACTATCTCATTCATGTTCACATTTAATAAATAGTTTGAGAGGTGTAAGTACTTAACTAATATAAAGGCTTTCCTCTCACAAATGAAAACACACTGTGAGCAGTGTGCACCATTACAACAGTCAGATCCAAATGACAGTAAATTGACTTACACCGAGCATGTAAACAAATCCCTACCAATGCTTCCAAAACTAAGAATGTGAAATCTCCGTGAAAATTAGACTCTTCATTTCCCTCATGCAGTCTTTCAACAAAGAGTTATCTTGAGCTGAAATACTTCATATCTGTCACTTCTAACCACAATAGTGACAAAAATGTTTTAGCGATGGATGACTCTATAGTTAGACACACAGACTCTCCACTCACAAGGCTGGACAAAAAAAGGGATACAGTGAGTGGTCTTTCTTGTACCAGGACCTTAGATGTCTCAAAAGCCCTAAGAAGCATTTCATTTGTCAGATATGACTATAACATGGTAACCATCCCTGTAGAAGTTTAGGATGTAAGGCACAATACCCTGAGGGACATGCAGTGACATGTCTGAACTTTCCATGCATGTGACAAATGCAGGCAAGACACTAATTCTAAGTGGAATTCTTCCTTCACCTCAAGTGATGCCTTGGTACAATGAAATAATAACTTGCTACAACAGGTGGATAAATAGTTGGTTTTATTACAAGGAGGATCCAGTATGCATCAACACAGGATGAGATACTGGACAGTCCAAGCTTGTTTTGCCAAAGATAGTATGCATTTCTCATTCCAAGACTTCCATATAGTGGCTAAAACCTTTGTTGTCCCCATAATCCTTGTTTTAGACAGTCCAGCTACTGGATATTCCAATATAACAAACACACAAAACCCAAAATTACATCACATTAAGGTGACTCCTCAATGTCAGAAGTCTTAATAATAAATGAACCATTCTTGAGGCTCTCGTGCTTTTGGAAAACATCTGTGTTCATATAATTACCAAAATCTGGTTTATATCTAATGAAAGTACTCCCTCCATGCCTATCCTTTGAATCTATCATGCCTTCAGGCCTGATAGAAACTGTGATGGTGCATCTATACTTGCCAAGTGCCACATTACCTCCCGGCAAATTCCTAAGGACCCACAAGCAGAACTCATTGAATTTCAAATCACTCTAGTAGGGCAAAATATCAACTCATAGCCTTTAATAGGCCGCACTCCGTGTCCCTGATGATCACTTACCTTTCCTCAATATACTTTATGATATCCCTTTCAACAAAAATTATATTGGGTAACTTTAACTACTTATCAATAAACTGAAACTCCAGTATCTGCAATGCAAGGTGCTCCCAGAAGTTTTTAGACTTGGTAAAAAAAAACACACTTTGTGGAGCAGGTTGTAAATAAACATACCAGAGGACACACTATTCTTGATTGTGATGTCAGCACTCTCCTTCCAGCTACCTGCCTTTGATTGACAGTTAGAACAGATATAACAGCCTTGTGCACTACTCCTCTCTCATCCTCTTCTCCAGCGAAGTTTAACCACAGACGTGTAACATTCATTTTAAAAATTTCAAGAACCCCAAGAGGAATAATCTCCAAATTAAAAAAATTACAAACAAGTGAACATCATTCTACTTTATGATGAGATACCAAATTATTTTATGATTGTAACCTGTGGCTAGCTGCACCAAGGTATTATATGCCCCTTTAGACCAATGCATAAAAATGTTTGCCCCTACTAAAGATAAATATTATGGGAAGCACAAAAATAAACCACTCAGATAAAATTTAGCCTGGACATTTTAGACTTTTCTGCTCAACCATCAATCCTGGAAATTATAGGCCTATAAGGTTGACCACCATTATTTGCATGGCTAGGGAATGGATTATAACTGATCTCATAAACTATGATCTCAGTACCCTTGTTAGACTTGATCCTCAACAGTATGGCTTTGTTGGGGGAAGATCTCGCCTGTTAAATTTGGTTAATATCTTTGAGAGATTCACAACAGCAGTTGACAATGCCCTTGCAGTTTACACAGCATATTAGGACTTGGCAAAGGTATTCAACACAATAACTTATGCTGGCATCATAAAAAGCTAAATGATTTAAAACCGTATCCCTGTGTGGTAAGATGGGTAGCAAACTGGATAAAAATAAGAACCCACACAGTACTGAAAGTGACCAATGGTGTCTTTCATGGCTCAGTGTTAGGACCCCTGATTTTTGGCATTTACTGTCCTGATATTCAGGCAGGGAGCCAGAACCTCTGGTGAGCTAATTTTGTAGACAATTGCAAACTGTGAGTTATTGTTAAAACTCCCTCTGAAACTCAAAATCTCCATCAAGAACTCCGCATTCTAAACTCTTGTTGTACAGAGAATGGGCTAAAATGAAATGCTAAAAAATGCAGTATTGTCCATTTGCTATACAAACCCTTCCTCTTAGCATACTGAATGAAAATATTGTTAGGCACCTTGTAACTTGGTTTGATAACTCCATCTGTTTTGATTATCATCTGACAATAGTAGTCAGGAAATCCTTCTAATTAGCACAACTAATCACCAAGGGAATATGATCTGGATCTAAGGAGGTCATCATTAACTTCTATTCAGAATTTATTAGGCCATTTATCAAGTGCAATACCCACTTAAAGATGTATCTCTGCAGTCACATCAAACAACTAGAAATGCCATTGAGATTCTTAACCAAGAAGATTACAGGCTTAAAGAACCTGAGCTACTAGAATAAATTGGAAACAGTCTATGTATTCCATACTTTAAAGTCTTTTATTTGTCCCTCCCCCTTTCTTTATCCTTTGGTGCTCCTACACCAGTGCCCCACTTCCATCTCCAGGTCTGCCGGCCTCTCCCATCTTCCCTGGACTTGTGCTAATATGGGCTGGGGCTGCCTCTGCGCTCACGGGTGTCTCTGGGGAGTCTCAGCCTCCAGTCATCAGCTGGGGGATTTTTTATTATGACCTACCCAGTTTCAGTGCCCCACTCCCTTTTGCTCATTGATACAGTGCCCAAGGACTACTCCCCTCTTATGGATCATGCCTCTCCTCAGGGAGCATCACAGACAAATTCCCTTCCCTTGGTGAGGTTCCTGGTCACTGAGACAGTTACCCCTCTATAACCTGATGCCTTTTGGGAAAAACCCTTGTGTATCCTAATATTTATGATTCATTTAACCAGTCTATCTATATGTGTTACCCTTTTCAGATAAAATTTATCCTTCTTGGCAGACTACCAGCTAAATTGTTACCCCTCAAATGCTTTACTTCAGGTCAAAGATGTATAAAGAAATATGAAGACACTGGTATACCTGTCAACTCTTCAGATAATTTTATTAGCCTTATGTCTTTCATTTTCTCTTCTTTTATGGAGACTTTATTATTCAGTAGAAAAAAGGGAATGACATCTGAATTTATAATCACATCTGTTAAAGTGTGTGGTTCATGTATCTGCAAAAATTGACCTACAGGGCTTTAATCTTTTTTTTAATTTCACCCCTGTCTGCCTGTGTTACTTTCTGAAAAACAGTTTCTATTACTTAATAGCACAAGCACCATAGTGCAACAATGGATGGCTTGCCAAAAAGTGCCAACAGGTTATTTTACAGACAGCATTTAAATCAAATGTTGGTAGTTCAATGGAATTTTGTCAAAATAACTTTCAGTGATACTGGAGTTTTCTCTTTTCTCCATTGTTGTAAATCCTCAGGGAAAAAAAATATATATATATATATATATATATATATATATATATATATATATATATATATATATATATGTATAAGTTTGCTGGGGTGTATGGAATATCTCTGACATGAGAGGTGCAAGCCACTATGACGCAAAAAACTTGCTGCCGAGGTTCATCGAAAGTTGCTTTGGCAGACATTTTTGGCCTTTTACTAATAAATTTAATGGCTGTTGATAGATCAGCATAATCCCTCAAAAGGAACTACCTAATTCTTCAGAGTACAATATTTCTCTTCAGCTTCATCTCGTCTGAATTCACCTCATATTATCCCAACTACAGTATTTCATAAATGTCAGTTGGAGTGTCCAGATGCTTGTAATGCATGTGTTCAAGTGCATGTCATAAGCAAAGGTGATACATGCAAACAGTGATTTTTGCAGGAGGCAAGCCCATTCATGCCCCATGTTAGGACTTTGACCCTACATCCTCTTACATTATTGTTATCATTCTGAGGACACTGCAACACAGAAAAACAGCAGTGACTGACAGACAATATAATATTTGTCTCATTGTTTCTCTCTGAGGCTGCAGGATGAGACCAGTCACAATTAACTATGATGTAGGCACTATGATCAAGTTCCTTTGTGATGTGATCAACTGACACTTCACACTACTATGCTTATAAAGTTGGGGCTCATAATCTGGAGATCTGAACAAGTGAAAGCAAGGTTCTTACTCTTCATTTCTTATTCAACATGAGTAAAACATGTCAAGCAGAGTACCTCTCTAGCCCTCTTTAAGAGAAACCTGGACAACTGGATGGGAAACAGAAAATACACCCCTGAGATCCCACCTGTGTCTCTGCTGAACAGGGGAAACAGGCGCTGACTTTGAGAGAACATGGGTGAAATTCTTGGTTAGGCTTATAAGGTCCTCTGGGCCAATAGGCTAGTATCATCCTATGAACTTATGAACCTATGGATATGGGCATCTTAACCATAATGTTAACCATAATCTTAATCACAGATTTGGGAAGATGATGGCGCCTTGTATTGCAGCGACCTCTCTGGCTCTCGATGTGCGTGTTGTGTTTTTCTGACTGTGATTCATTGGATAGACTGTTCAGTTGGGTCTAATATGAGGTCAACTGCAGCTGTGGTGTTCGTGGTGTCCATGGTGTTCGTAGTGTCCTTGTTACTTTAATTTTTTGGAATTATTGGACTGATCGTGAAGCTTGGGCCTTCAGTGTTGAGTTGAGAGAGGTACAAAATGCAGAAGGCAGAGGTCAGACTTTTGGCTACTGGGTTTGGTTGAAAAGAATCAAAATTGGATTTCGTGGGTCAGAGGAAGCTTGGTTGGATTTGGAAGCTGCTGATGATGCAAGATATGTAGTTGGTGGAGGTGTGGATGGTGAGGACTGAGAGAGGATCATTGGACTGGTTGTGGCTGTTCAGGGCTACAGGTAGCAGTAGTCATGTCGAATGCAGGTGGCAGAAGTCCATTTTTTGCCTGCCAGTTTTTGTTTTTGGAATTGGACTTAGTCTGTGGTGTTGGAGGGGACCAGACTGGTGACTTTAGGTTGTTGCTGATGTTGAAGAAGATGATGGTGGCAGTGTGAATTAAGTGGATTGCTGTAGTCCATGGGATCATGTATGATTGATGATTGCTTATGTACCTTATGTTTGGCTCAGTCACTGTTGTTGTCATTCTTGTTGTATTTGTGTATTTTTTTGTTTCTGTGTTGCTATGCTTTCTATTTGCACATGAGCTTGGAGAAACACAATTTCGTTCAGATGTGCACTTGCGTATGTCTGAATGACAACAAAGTTGCTTTTTGACTTTTTTGACTTTGACTTTTTTAACATATTTTCATGCAGCTGACCTCTTATAATTGATGAAACACACATTAGTTTGCATTGATATACATTTAGTTTTCATTGGTAAGTTTTTTTTTTTTATTTGGAATGGTGGAATACACTTGCTTTAAATCTGTAAGAAATCCATATAGGTTGATATGTACAGTCAGGCAACCTGAATTGTTTCAGCTGTTCTCCATTTTCTGAAGGATCCATTTGGCAGAAAGGCCTGTAGAGTAGGGTATACTGAAATCCATTTTGCTTCTGTTGCTTCATAAGTCTTCTTGAGGATGACATTTTAACAAACAGCAACTCATTTAGGTACCCCAGTATGTTTTTAAACTTACCTAAATCAAGTGGATCATATCCAGAATATAAAAAGTGTAAACAGAGGATATGTGCCAAACAACAATTTGTATATAGAAAAGGTCAGAATTTAAAGGCTGTCTTCGAGAAACACAAAACAGCTAGGTGTGGTGAATTTAACATTGCCGACTGTGTGAATATATTCATCTGACTCCAGATAAATACATTGCCCAATACAGCCTTCTAAAGGCCAACTGTAAAACAAAAGAAGTTGTGTACATTGCTATGTGCACAACATGTTCTCCTCTATACATTAAAGGAAAGGATACAAGAGCACGTATATTACATTAGAAAAGCTGATTATAGAAATACATTGAGCAAATGTGCAGAAAAATGAACTAATTTTCAGAAGTTTGTATTTTTTGTGCAGGACAAAATTGCATACAAACAAACTCAGGGAAGTTGGAAAATAAATTTGAGGTAAACTATTTTAACAGATGAACATGGATGCATGTTCATCAAAGGCTTGGATTAAACTATTAATTGCATTGGTAGTATTAAGATGTAATAGAGATTTTTAATGAGATATGAAAACTATTTGTGTGTGTTATGTGTGCTGTTGTTTGAAATATTATGAGTTTATGTTGTCACTGTATGTCGACAGTGTTTGTCATAGTAAAGCTCTACTTTAAATGTCCTCACTAGGTCTCTCTCAGCCCACCCTTTTGTGGTTCAAAGTCTACCTGCCCAATAGGTGTCAGTCAGTAAAATGGCACTCCGCATTCTCTCCTTAGCTCACAGTCACCACTGGTGTACCACAAGGCTCTATCCTTGGTCCCATCCTCTATACATCAACATAACAGGCCACCTAATACAATATGGTTTCACTCATTTTTACATCTAAAAACATGCTACACCTCCAAAAAAATACTCAGGAAGCTTTAACAGCCACTGAAACATAGCTTCATAACCCACAACTCATGCTCAACCCAGAAAAGACCAAACTACTTTGTTTTTCCCCAAATCCCTCTCTCAAGAAAAAATAAAATGTAAAGTCCTCTCTCTTAATCATAGCATCCACTGCAGGACCACAAAATTCAATAACAGTTTCTACCCTACAGTAATTAGACTTCTGAACTTGGGCACTAGTCCCAGGGTCTGGCCACATAAATCAATTATGAATGGACTTTTCATCGAACCTTTTCCAGGGATAACCAACAGTAAGCCACCATCAGGAATATGCTCTTTTCCCAACTATAGTGTAATCTCAGACGTAGTATATTTAGTTAGGGGAGTATAGGGGACGTAGCCCCCACCTGGGTAGGTTTTAAATTTTACAATTGTTTGACGCCAGTAGGTTGGTTATCTCTTGGAAAAGTTTCAATGAAAGGTCCATTCGCTGAAGTGTAGCTTCAAGAAAAAGGGGTCGACAAATAGCTGTTCAATGATTACTTAGCTCGACTAACTGATATAGACTCATATTACAAGCAAGTGCAATATTGATTTATTATATCTGTTGTCAGTATTATTTAAACCACTCAAGTACAATATTAGACAAATAACTAGGCATTGTTTAATCTATAGTGTGTTTTGCATTACTTTAAATAGGGTAGTTAATTTAACTCAGGGGAGGGTTAAATGTCTCTGCTCTTTCTTGCATGTATTGGGGGTAGTATTGTATTTGTTAGTTATGTTTATTCCTGTACTTGTATGTGTTGTTTTCACTTTCCTTTGTAATCTCAATAATTAAGCTGATGCACAAAATTTCATTTAGGCTACGTGTGTACCTCTAAATGACAATAAAGTTTACTTTGACTTTGACTTCAACTTTGATAATACAACAATTGAAGTCACTACCAAAAGATCCTACATCATTTGCTTTAACTTTTTTTTTTCTTTTTTTTATTGCAGGACCATGGCTGGGAGTACTTATTATGATGGCTAGTACTACTGTCTGTTGTTGCTGTTGCACCAGTTGTACCAATATTTGATCAGTCTCTACCTTGGATTCTATAAGCATTTTTAAGAGTTCCTTTGTGGTTGTACATAAAAGGAAGCACATCAGAAACAGTAAGGACAGCATCTCTAGTTATAAATTTTAACCCGAACAGGTTATGTACTTGACAGCAGAGGTATGATGAGGAACAGAGTATTTGTCAGGTCCTTGACGAAAACTGTCAGCATTCTCAACCACTGTAACTCTACAAACTCAGTGAAAGCACACATTTATAAAAACACAAATATTTCTTAATCAACGGTAAAAGAAAAATAGAAAATATTCTCTTGGCTTTATACAATATTTACACACTGAGAACAGTATCTTTACACAAGGCTTTTTAATGCATGTCAGTAGTGCATACAACAGCCTCTACACTCACAAGCTGTTCCTTTCATAAACATAGCTTTAGACCTTGCCAAGCTTTCCCTTCAGCTTCAGCAAACAAAAAATACCTTCACCTGAGTTTTACCTTAGGCCGAACTCACAACCCCGGTTGGGTTGTTAGACCCAACCAACCTTGGAACTTCAGGCAAGGTCCCTGTTTTACCTATACAAAAATGTCAGCTGAGGAACTTACTTCTTGGTTTTCTCTATATAGGCAGTTTAGTTTCATTCAACACAAAGTAAGCAATTTGTGTCTCATTGTCTAATGCAATTGATTTTGTTCTGAATTGTTATGATTTATAGACATGTTCAACATTTTCCATGCAGAAAAGTATTGATTGTATTAGGTATTTTAAAAATTAATTCACAGGTAGTGGTGGTTAAATTGCTGTAGACTGGAAGCATAGTTCAGTCCTCCGTTGAGAGATTAATCATGGGATAGAGCAGGGACTCTTACCAAAGATTCCATGTTCCTCAGTTTGGATAATCCAGATGGGCCTCTTGTGAATTTTGCCTAAGAGAAGCTCAGTTGAAGAATTTTGTTGAGCTGAAAGAAAGGCCTAGTCAAGGACTGCAACTGAAACATTTATTTATCAGCCTTTTACTAGAAAGGGTGTGAGAGACTGAGCCAGTGTGGTAGAGTTACCTCTGCAGACTGTGGTCTTTATTTCTAAGGTACTGTAAATAGTGTATATATTTTCATAAACTGAGGAAAAGCCAAATGGTCTATCTTTTCATTTGATTCTTCAAATATGCCTGTGTTTTTAAGACTGACAATATCTATGTATTAAATATCCAGAAAGTGATAATGGAAAAAATACTAACTCTTCAGACAATAAAATAAAATAAATCAAAAGGACAGAGATAGTGCATGACAGAAAATAAAATTTAATAAATATGATACAACCTTTCAAGTAAAAACATGTATACCTTATAAATATATATATATATATATATATATATATATATATATATATATAAGAGAGAGAGAGAGAGAGAGAGAGAGGAGCACTACAGAATCCTGAAAGCCCAAAATCCTGAAGATCAAAATCTCGAAAGTTCAAAATACTGAAAATTCAAAATACTGAAAACACACTGGATATCAACACTTACTATATTCCAGCACAAGTACATACAGAAACATATTACCCTTCAACTATACGCAGGGGGGCAAGCCCCACTGCACCCCCACACCCCCTTCTACTTAAATATATCAACTCTGAGATTGCACTTCACTACACTAGTATATTTAAGTAGCAGGGGGTGTGGGGGATGCAGGGGGGCTTGCCCCACTGCTTATACTTATAGAAGAGTAATATGGTTTGTGTTTTATTTGTTTCTGTATGTACTTGTGCTGGAATAAGTGTTGGTATCCTCTGTGCTTTCAGTATTTTGAGTTTTCAATATTTTGAAATTTCAAGATTTTGGTCTTCAGGATTTTGGTCTTTCAGGATTCTGTAGTGCTCCTAAATATATAGGTTTATAGGTTCATAAGTTCATAGGTTGGTACAAGGCTATCGGCCCTAGGGCCTATACAAGCCTAGCCATAACAATTCCCTGGCTATTTCTTCCCACACTATTTACTTCCCTGGACCCCTGTCCAGCAGGGTGACTGACTTGATCCCCGGGGTGAATTGCCTTCCTCCCATACAATCATCAAGGTTCCTTTTGAAGAGTGCCAAAGAGGCGCTCTGCTTGACATGTATGGGCAGTCTATTCCAGAGTCTGGGGAGTCTCTGGATCAGGAACCTATCCCTATATATGTATATGGATATATTTCATAATGCCGAAAATTCAGAATGCCGACAACCATATGGCCGACACCATATGAGTGGCATCCAAAATCTCGACATTGTAAGCAGACCATGTAAAAGGAAAATAAAATTTCCTTTCAACTGGGGCTATGCCCCCCTGCACCCCCCCGTAACTTTACTATACCATCTCTGAGATCGCACTACAGTGCAGAAATGGAAATCTTTCCATTCTGCACTATAGTGAGATGCCGGTTCCGCATTTTTGGCATTCCGAATGTCGATCATATGGTGTCGGCCATATGGTTGTCAGCATTCTGGAGTGTCGGCAATGTCAGGTAGACCTATATGTATATATATATATATATATATATATATATATATACATATGGATTCACTTCATTATATCGAAATACTGAAATACCAACCTTTATATGGCCGAGACTATATTACTGGAATTTCAGTATTATGAAATATTGAAGTGGTGCATAAAAAAAATAAAAAAACAATAAACACAATATTTCTGCAGGAGGGAAAGCTCCCCTGCACCCCAGACCCCCTAATTAAATATACCAACTCTGAGATCGCACTACAGTGGAGGAAAGGGAAATTTCCCATTCCATGCCATTTGTGGAAGCGCAGAGCGGGAGATTTGCCATATCCCCACTATCGTGCAATCATGGGGATGGTATATTTAAGTGAAGGGGGTGCAGGGGGGCTTTCCCCCCTGCAGAAATGTTGCGTTTATTGCTTTTATTTTTTTTTTTTTTGCACCACTTCAGTATTTCAGAATATTGAAATTTCGATAATATGGTCTCGGCCATATAACGTTTGGTATTTCAGTATTTCGGTTTACTGAAGTGAAACTATATATATATATATATATATATATATATATATATATATATATATATATTTATATAGTTCCCACTGTATGGTTAACAGACTACAGTGTACCGATACATCGCAAGGTGGAGCGCCTTTTCATTTGATATAAAAGAGAGAAATGAAAGTGAAAGAGGGCAGACTGAAACACAGGGTGAAGGAATAAGGGGCATTGCATTAAAACTGGATTTATTCTAGTGTCTAGGACAGGGAAGTGAAGTTGAGATTGTGTCTGTCCTCCTCTGAAAACCTGGTTGGTGGTGATCTGTGGAATGAGGAGAGAAGTCTGGAACTAGTAGTCCCACGCCTGCATCTGATCAGCAAGGACAGGAATACTGTTGGGCCTATTATAAAGAAGCCTTAGTCAATTACCAGATGGCTGTTTGGTAATCTCTACACTTCTCATCAGTGGAACTACGGTGCCTGACATCTAGAATATTATTGACGGAGTGGCGAGAGACTTCAGCCGACATTTTATACTTTCATAGGATTGTGCTATACCTTCAAATGGGACTGTATGCCTAGGCTTATTCCCTTTTTCATTTTCTGAATTGAAACTAGCTTTATCTAAAAATGGTACTGGCTGTCGTCCTGAGGATCTCATGTTACTTACCCCTCAGTGCGGATTTCCCCTTAAATGATTTGTGGATTACAAATACCCGGGTTTTCATGTGAGCTCCAACTTTGGTCCCCATCATGCCGGCATTAAGACTGTAAGTAGTCACTGGTCGGTGAACAGGGTATAACAGAGTGTTGTCACAATTTGGTTTGATTAGAACTGATCAAGGTTATAGCTGCTGTTAGTATTGCTGCAGTATAGAATTTTTTTACTGCTCAATGACATTGCATCCTTGCTCATATTTGAATGACAAGACCTCTCTTATAGAGTTTCACTGTATGTATACCTCATATTGCCTTATTGCTAAACTTTGTGTTGCTGAAATAATGTGTTTGCTACTGTGCTGTTGCTTAAGACTAGAGTTTCCATCTAGAATAAAATCTGTTATTACTTGCATATGCAGACATGAATTGATTAATTAATTCAAATAAACAACCTTATTCAATTAATGATATAAACCCCTTTGCTTCAAAACAGGTTTAAAGAGTCAGAACTCATTTATACCAGGTGCATTCACAGAATTTAATCTACTAATTCATTCATACTTGTATACTTCTGTCCTGTTTACAATGTCACCTGTCCTTACACCTTCTATAGCCATTTGTAACGCAAAAAACTTAAAACTATGTGAGGTATCATTAAGTAAAACATGCTTAGCCAGTGCATTTGAAGTATTTAATCTCATGATGCTATACAGATGTTGTGCTATCTTATCACATAATCTCCGATTCATCTTCCTTACATAGAATGAAGTACATACCGTATATTTGGCCAAGTAAACTAAATTCATACAGTCACATTCAGCATGATGATAAAATTCATATTTATGTTTAGTAAATGGATGTTTAAAATGATTAGTTACATACATAATTACAGTTCTTAAATGGGAAAGTACCCCTTATCACTTGTAAACCCAAATCCCTAGAAACAATAGTAGCGGAAACTGGCCATCTATAACACAATTGTCACTTCAAATTCCATTGATTCTTAAAAACTATCCTAGGACATGAACTGACAATCTGTTTCATGTCAGGTGATGTTAAAATTTTCCAATTCTTTTTTATAATATTTATGATAGGTTTAATATTACTAAGTCATAATATGTAGAAGAAAGCTATAACCAACAACTACTGTTCTCTCAGATATCACATCACAGGTAAGATATGGGTGCATTGTCTCACTATGATGCTGTTTAACCTCATCTTGTGCATTAATTATCTCTCTATGACCCTACCCCTATTACAAAAAAATAATAATTCTACATCACCTTAACTTCAGTCTCAAAGACTGCATTATCAGATGGGAATCTAGACAGCCTACAAAATTGCCCTTTCAAAAATTCCTAAAAATATAACTATGTCGCCGCAAATAATTATTCTTGCCAGTATCATTTTTATATATTCTAGTAGCCACATGTCCCAGTATTATGAGAAAATTTCAGTTCAAATTCCAGAAAAGTGTACTTGAATTAAGATAGCCAACAAAATCGCCAAGGTCCTCTCCATGAGAACCCCAAATCATAAATATATCATCCATAAATCTGGCATAGTACAGGACATGTCTAGATAAATCATCATTCCCCAAAACATGCTTATGTTCCCAATCATATATGACCAAGTTAGCATAAGTATTTGTTACAGGAGTACCCACAGCCACTCCATTCCTTTGTAAGTAAATATTACTACCATAGTAGATAAGATTTTTTCAACTACTAGTCCCAATAAAGTACAAGTAGTATTTATAAAACTATCAGTGTTACTAGTATCCACTCTCAAAATATTCCTAATAGAAGAAATACCCACACCATTGGGGTGGAGGTAAAAAGACACCTCACATCTAGTGTAACAAAAACAAATGAAGAACATCTGGTAGATCTATACCAGGCACTAAGCTTCTTAACAAAGTCCCTTGTATCTATCACTATATAGTCAACATCACCTAGATATGGTCTTATCACCTATTCTAAATAAATATAAATAGGTTTGGTTGATCATCCACATCCCAACACAATGAGATGTAGTAGTGGATTAAATAAATCTTTGTGCAATTTTTGAAGGCCATATATCATTGGTATCACTGGTTCAACCACAGTAAAAAATTCAAACAATTCATGTGTGATATAATAACTCAGATACATATCGTATATAATCAGTTTAACCTTAGAAATAACAGCTTCTACTTCACATTTACTCAAATTAGTATATGTAGATGCGTCACTTAACATTTCAGTCATAATCTTTGATCATATCTGCAGTGACCTCATCTGACCCTGCTGCTTTCCCTGACCTTATTTTCCTCAGTGCTGTTTGGACTTCTCCTAAGTTTGGATCTTCTTCCTCTTTCATTGTAGGCTGTGTCTGGGGCAGTACAGCTTCAGTGGGGTTTTCTTCATTCATAAGCTTCTGGAAGTAATTCTTTCATCTCCATTTTATGTCCTGTGGACTGGTGAGCAAGTTGTTGCTGGCACTTGAAGGGTGTCTGATGATTATCTTCTTTAGCTTAATGTCTTTGCTTTGCAACTTGATAAACATCTTTCTGTCATCTGATGAGTCAGTTTTCAGAAGCTGGTAGAGTGCCTCTATTGTTTTTTTCTTTGGTATTGTGACTGCTTTCTTAACTTCTTTGTTAGCCATCCACTATTCATTCTTAGTCTGCTTGGCCACATATTTTACTATGGTCCCCAAACATCTGTTTTGAGATGCTGCCATTTTTCTTCAGCTCCACTTATTTCTTCTAGTTCTAAGGTGTTATAGTCCTGAGCATTTTCCTTGAACACTTGTATGTTCACTCCAGTCAGCTTCCAGGTCTCCGGCCCAGGTACATGTTAGAACTTTCTCTGGCCACTGCTTGCAGCTGAATGTGGCAACTTGCCACTAGCTGTGGGCTGACTGTTTTCCATTGAGATGACTTTGCCATCTCTTACTCTACTCCAGAGCCCTTTTCGTACTAGAGGAAGTCTAACTGAGTTGCAGGTTGACCTCTATTGCATGTAATCTTGATATGGTGTCTCTTGTTGAACCATATGTTAGACACCATCAAGCCATTTGCCAGAGAGAAGTCTAGAATGGTCACTCCATCTTTATTCCTGTTGCCTCACCCATGTGAACTGAGGTAGTCCTCATTATCTGGTTCTGGCAGTCCCGATATGAGCATTCAGTCCTCCTCCATTCTCCCATTATCAACCTCAATTTGTGTTGTCCTGCTTTATCTAGTAAGTCCTGCAGCTGCTGCCTGAATGCACTCCTTTCCTTGTTGTCACAACCTTGCTGAGGGCCACTGGCTTTGATTATGAATACTGTCCTATCTTTACACTGGAATCTGAGTGTCATGAGTCTATCAATAATTCTGATGACGTCCCTCACTATCTTCTGAAGATTCTCCCTTACCACAATTCCCACAACATTTTTAGCCTGTTCTTCCCATGAATAGTAGACTCTGGATACCAAGCAAAATAGTTTTGCTGCATGGCACTTCCATCTTTTTCCTGGATACAGAGGATGTCCAGCCTCATGTCATCCACTTCCAAGCTGCTACTGTCAGTGAACCTGTACTGGGTGTAGCAATCCTTAGTATGTCTGGCAGGTTGATTGGTTTTATGTCCAGCTTTCACACAACAGCCAAGTTTTACAGCACTGAGTGGCTGCCTCTGACACAGCATGCAGTTTGTGATCCACGTGCTCCTGTTTAGAGGATACTGCACATCACAGGTGATGCCTAAAGATTTTGGTCTATACATCTCTTACCATGATAGTCATCAGCTAGTGTCTATGGTGATGCTGCTCATGACTCTGTTTACTTATCTCATATATTACATATCACTTCACTTTCTGATTAATTCATTATTTCTCTGGATGCCTTAATGATATTTATTGTTTTACTCTAACTTTACAGTAACCTAAAATATTACATACACTGTGTTGCCTACATTATTGTTTAGACTTCGGTTGTCCTTATTTTCTTGTAATGAATGGTATTACATCACAGTCTGGAGATTAGCACATATGACCCCACTGGAAATGGAATTTGCAAGCAAAAAATATCCTGATCAAAATAACAAAGCAAGCAGAAAGCTTGATGTATGCAATAAAACATTTTTTTAATCTTTTTATCCCATGCCTGCCAAATATCAAGACCAACATCATGCTAAGCCAATTCATTTGTGAGTCTGACAGTCATACCCAGTACTACATGTGGGGAAAAGCAACACAGAGAAGGAATCATACAGGCAGCTATGAGGATTGCTTACATCCTTGCTGGCATCCTGGCAACTGAGGGTGTTTCTAAGGCCCTAACCCTATCATTGACTGGTAAATGAGTTCTTTGCATTACAACAGTGACCCTCCATGTATTACTTTAAAAGAGTGTGTGCTTCTGCCTACCTATAGGTTCATAGGTTCATAAGTGGGTACTAGGCTATCGGCCCAAGGGCCTATGTAAGCCTAGCCAACAAGGATCCCTGGCTTACGCTACCCAAGAAAGTTATTTTCCTGTGCCACTGTCAAGCAGAGACACATAAGTGATCCCTGGGGTGTATTTCCTATTTCCCATCCACTCATCAAGATTTTTCTTGAAGAGTGCTAATGAAGAACTTTGCTTGACATAGATGGGTAGCCTGTTCCAGAGTACGGGAAGTCTCTGGGACAGGAATCTATCCCTCCAGCATGTCATGTTTATTGTGGTGACAAGGTTTAGGTCCCTAGAGCATGCAGCTCGGAGGGATTGGGATTTCTTTAGGTGTAGCATGTCCAACAGCTCTGGGTTTGACATAGCTTTATATGTTAGGCAGAGATAACATCAGAGTACGTGATATGCTACGGAGTAAAGCTGGAGTTTTTTGAGGCGGTCAGTGTAGGGCATTTGTTTGAGGCCAGTAATCCTCTTTGTGAGATACTTCTGTGGCCTTTTCAGCTGCTGCAGATGTCTTGTGAGGTACATTACAAAAGGGGCATTGTACTCTATAATGGGTCTAATGAGTGTCGAGTAGAGGGGAACAATGACCTCTTTTTTCCTGGATTAGAACCCTTTTATGATGAGGTGTGCCACGTAGAAGGACTTCCTGACTACTGTGACAATGTGACTATCAATGGAGAGTCTACTGTCCACCTGGGTCCCAAGGTCTCTTATCACACATTTGGTGTTAAGTAGATTGCTGCCTATGTGGTAGTTCATGGGTACAGAGTTTTTACCAAAGGGGATGACACTGCATTTTTGGCATTGAGCTTGAGGCCATGGCTCTGACACCAGGCATCTGTCTCAGTGAGGACCTTCTGTAGGATGTCCACATAATTTGGGGGCTTGACTATGGCTCCTAGTTTGCAGTCATCTGCGAACTTCGTTAGCCAGAGGCCTTCTGTGTTAGCCTGTACTTCACAGAAGTAGTTACCAAACAGGAGAGGTCCCGGGACGGAACCCTGTGGTACTCCACTTTCACTGCTTTGAGGTCAGATTTGTATTCTGCAACCTTTACAGTGTGGGTTCTGTCAGTGAGCCAGTTGGCAACCCATCTTGTGACATAGGGATTTATACCTAGTTTAGTGAGTTTAGCTATAATTCCAGAATGGGGGATGGTATTGAAAGACTTGGCGAAGTTAAGATAGGCTGTGTGAACCACCTTATCCTAATCTACAGCTTTGGTGACTGCCTCAAAGAAGTCGATCAGGTTCAGGAGGCATGATCTGCCTTTCACAAACCCGAACTGGGTTGGATCCAGAGTTTGGAGGTTACCAATGTCTTTGTTTATGAGTTCCATGATGATACGTTCCATGGCCTTGCAGACCAGGCTCGTCAGGCTAATAGGTCGATAGTTTCCAGGATCAGTGGTGGCTCCCCCTTTGTGGAGTGGGATAACTGTTGCTGTGTGCCATTCAGTGGGCACAAAGCCTGATGTGAGGCTATTATTGAACATGGTGCTTAAGTGGGGAGCCAGTTCGTACTGACGTTCATATAAAATGCAGCCTGGGATGTTGTCTGGGCCCATGGATGCTGTGTTTTTGGCTTTAGAGAGTGTAGCTTTTACCTGTGTAGTTGTGATTACAGGGACTCTGCATTCTTCCTGTATGGGTATGGGCCCTTTAGGTGGTGGGGGGGTAAAGTTAGCACTGAACCTATCTGCCAGGATGTTGGCAATATCAGTTGGTTCTGTAATTTTCGTGCCTTTGTGCTGTAACTCAGAGCAGATCTGGGTGTTGCCATCGAGATTCTTAACATAGCTATAGAATGCTTTTTGGTTGTCCTTAGAATTAGTGGCAATTTTGTTTTCGTAGCTAGCTTTGGAGGATCTTATAAGGGATCCCAGCTTCTTACTGCAACAGTTTCTTCCTTCTGTTGTACAGTTTGTTTATGGCAGGGGACCACCAGATTGTCTTCCTTTTTTTGGAGGATAGCGTCTTGGTTCTGTTTGGGATGGCAAGATCCATGCACTTGTGTAAGTGCTTATAGAGTGCATTTGTCTAGGATTCAGCAGTTGTAACTGTGTTGTCCATCTGCATGGGTGTCATGAAGTTCACCACTTCTGTCTTAAGAAGCATGAAGTTGGCTTTGGAGAAATTTTTTACCATGGTTTCCTTAATGTGGGGTGGGGATGGGATGTGGATATCAAGGGTGATTAGCTTATGGTCAGATCGGACCAACGAGGAGTTGACTTCAGGTGTGGAGCACTGGTCACTCATGTTGGTAATGACTAGGTCTAGGATATTGTTGCCCTGGTGGGGGTGTGGATAAGTTGATCCAGGGCATTGGAGTTTATGAATTCCAGAAAGCGTTGAGCTAAGGAGTTAGTACACGAGTAGTTTTCCCAGTTAATGGTAGGGTAGTTGAAGTCGCCCATTATTAGGGTGTTTGTTTGAACCCTAATATTTTCCAGTACATCAAGAAAAGAGGAGTGGGAATTCTTGGGCATGGTGGGGGATCTTTAGCAAACTACAATTTGGATTGCAGTTTTGCCCAGAGTTAGTTGCACTTGGATAACCTCGGCTGCATTATGCTGTGCAACTAGCCTGGAGGTGTGGATATCCTTAATGAATATGGACACACCTCCGCCTTTGGTGTTTCGGTCCAGGTTACATGGCCGAAAAGTGTGGAATGAGTTATATCCAGGTAGTGCAGGGGTGCTCTCTGGAACCTTGAACCAGGTCTCAGTCACTGCACAGATATCGATGTTTTCCATTTTAAGGAGTGCCTCGAGTGAGTGCATTTTGAGATTTATACTTCTAGCATTGAGTAGCATTACCCTCAGTTTTTGCTTGTCTGTTCCTGTTATGGTGGTGAATTTGTTATTTGCACCTTGCCTGAAAAAGGCACTATAGGGGCAGCAAGAGCCTTAGCCAGTATCTGGAATCCCAGAGGCGACAGGTGCAGGCCATCTGTGGCAAAGCATTATGGTCTTTCGACCATGTCATCCCAAGCAGACAGATACTGGATCCCCTTAGAATAACACCAGAAGCTTAGCCAATTGTTGAAGTGAATCATTTTGTCCTTGTACTGCGGTATCATTTGGGGCGATGGCAAAATGCTACTCAGGGCTAGGGTCATACCTGCCTGGACTACAAGATTGAAGAGCTCTTCCATGTCTCTTTTCATGTAGTCCAGGGAGGTACATCTCAGGTCATTCACACAAGCATGGGCAACTTGTGGAGTGACCTGAGTGCGTGGGTTATGTGGTGGATCCTGGCACCCAACAGGCAGCTAACAGTAACCTTCTCCTTGTTTAGCCTGGTGAGTGGGACATCAGTGTGCCTGACTATAGAGTCACCTATGACTAGTGTGTTGGGTACGTTGTTTTGCCTTATTGGCTGTGGTGAGTGGCACACTAAGTCTGTCAGTTATGTATCATTTGGGTTGTGTTGGGGGAAGGAGGTTGCTTGCGTTTCTGCTTTGGAGGTCTCTGTTGCTTACACAGATTATTACTGAGAGCCTCCGCAAATGTTTTTGTGTTATTATTTGTGGATTTTGGTGGTGTAGATTTAGTGAGACTTTGTGATGAGTGTGGTGTGGTGCAAATACTTACCTTCTCCTCGTGACTGTCAAGTTCAGTCTTGGTTGGAGAGATCTTTACCTACAGTTTGGCTAGATAAGTGCATCTCTCACAGGTTATAGTGTTGGGTGGTAGGAGGAGAGGGTTGTCTGTGTACATGAGGCAATTTCTACATTGCCTCAAAATGCCCAGATTTTTTCAGATAGACAGGAGAGAACACTGGGATCTGACCCTTGGACATGCCTGAATAAAAAAAACTATTTTCCTCTAGATACATGAGGAAAGTGAGTACAAGAGCTGCTTTTCTCTAAGCAAGTGAGAAAAGTAAGTACAAAAACTGTTTTCCTCTAGGTAATGAGGAAGATTGAGTGCTATAGTAATTAGTAGCTTATTTAGTGCTTACAAGTTCTGAACAAGTGCTGAGCATGAATAAGCAAATTTAAGTGCTATAACTAAGAATCTGTATCTTCACTAGACGAGTTACAGGACAGAAACAAGTGCAAATGCAGGCTTTCAAATCAGAAAGTTGAGAGAGATGGAAGAGATTGCCCAAACAGCCAGTAACTACAATTTCTGGGCCAGAACCACTCCTTATGTGGTAGACAGGTTACCTAGTGCTTACCACTCCCACTGATAGGCTAGAAGGCTTCACTCCAACACAGAAAGGCTTGGGGGGCTCAGAAGCTTACATACAGTCCTGGATACAGCAAATCTGTATCTGGAACACTAGTTACAGGAAAGGTAGGAAACAGGCTTACAGTTTTTTTTTTTTTTACAGAAAAGTAGCAAAAACAGTAGTAAAAACAATTCACATGCAGTGCAAGCTAGCACACTTGAGTATGTAGCAATATTAGGCCAAACACAGTTTAAAAAATGCAATTAAATTAAAATGGACTAAAAGCAAGTGCAGAAAGAGTTTATTAGGTAGAATGTGGTAATGTGGAGATAGGACTGGGGGAGTGTCCCAGATCAAATCTACAGTGGGGTGGGCAACTGCAAAAGCCACCAAATTTAAGCTACAAGCCAAAAATAGGAAGGGTGAGTGGGACAAGACAGTTTCAACAGAGATCTAAGCAACAACTAACAGTACAAACTCTAAAACCAAAAAAATATACTCAGCTCTGTATATTTGCAGATCAGTCTCTCAGAACAGGGAGACAACAGTTTCAACAGAGATCTAAGCAACAATTAACAAACTCTATAACCAAAAAAATATATATACTCAGTTCTGTATATTTGCAGATAGTCTGGAAGGCAGTGTCTCAGAACACAGGTTCCAGCAATTAAATGCAGGCTTTTACTAACAGGTCAAATTTTATGCAAGTGATCCTTGAGTTAGATAACACACAAGCTGTAAAAAACAGTTATAGCAACTGAAGACATGGCAGAAAATAGGGGGGACAGTTTCAACAGAGATCTAAGCAACAACTAACAGTCTTCTTCTTCTTTCGGCTTTTCCCGGTCAGGGGTCGCCACAGCGGATCACCTTGTCCGCACATTGAATGGCAGTGGAGTTTTACGGTGTCGAGTTGCCAGCTCGGTGCCCAACCTTCCACAGAAGGCACACTCACACGCACACCTAGGGACAATTTAGAGGGTCCAATCCACCTGCAGCATGTCTTTGGGATGTGGGAGGAAACCGGAGCACCCAGAGAAAACCCACGCGACCACAGGGAGGACATGCAGACTCCGCACAGAAGGCACCCCAGCCGGGGATCGAACCGGGGAACCTCTTGCTGTGAGGCGGCAATGCTAACCACTGCACCACCGTGGCCGCCCTTAAGCAACAACTAACAGTACAAACTCTAAAACCAAAAAGGTTGTCACCAGACACTGCTAGATGAGGCAAAGTCCACCTCAATGACATACATTGCACCATGCACCCCTCCTACAAGGGATCTGGTTTCCGTGAGTCTTGTTGCAACCCCCAACCCCCCCCCCCCCAGGATGAGCCTGTCTGTCTGCCTGCCTGCATGTCTTTCCTTGCCTATCCAGTCTGGGCCCTACACAAGCTTTTTATCCTTCAGCACCACTGCTGCAGCCTTGGATGCATACCAAATAGAAATAAATACATAAATAAATTAATAAATAGTATTTCCCACTTCTGTAGGGTCATAGATAAGTACTAGACTAGCTGTCCTTGAGGGCCATTTCAAGTCTAGGCAATTTCCATTTTTGTGCTCAGAATTCTGATGCCATTTGAATTGCTGATGTGCAGTAAATCTATCAGTATTGGGCCGGAGGATGCCTTGTATGCCAGATATGTCACCTCTTAGCAGTCTGTAGGATACAGAGTATAGTGACAGGACTTTGAGGTGGTCCACATATGACTTATCTTTTAGGCCTTTTATCCTTTTAGTAAGGTATCTCTGTGGGTGTTCTAGTTGTTTCACATGTCTGAGCAGATACATACCAAAGGAGATATTATATTCAAAGACTGGCCTAATGAGGACTGAGGAAAGGAGAGCAATAACATCCTTAGATCTTGACACAATCACTTTGTTTATAAATTATGCGATATAGGAGGTCTTTCTTATAACAACAGACACGTGTTCATCAAAAGTCAGGTCACTGTCCACATAAGTTCCCACATCCTGAACAACTGTGTCAGCTCTTAGGGGAGTATTGTCAATGTGGTAGCTCCCTGGGACAGATGACTTCTAAATGGATACAACAATGCATTTTTTAGCATTTAGTTTCAGACAATGATTTTGACACCAGTTATTTATTTGAGACAAATCTTCTTGTTGGATGGCTGAGTCATTTGGGGATTCAGTGACTGCTCCTAGCTTACAGTCATCTGTAAACTTAGTCAGCCAGAGCTGTTGCTCTCACCTTTTACTTCAAAAAAGTAGATGCCAAACAGGAGAGGTCCCAGCACAGAGCCACTTGGGACTCCACTGGTGACTGGTCTCTTTGTGGAGGTAACTTCCCCTGTTTTGATTATCTGCATCTTATCTGTGAGCTATTTTAAAACCCAGCAGTTGATATATGAGTTTATTCATGTTTTCTACAATGCCTTAGTGGGGAATTGTACCAAAAGCTTTGGCCAGGTATGTGGTGTATACCATTTTGCCTTCATCCATTGCTTCTTCAATCATTCATACATCATTTTAGTCTGCTAATTTCAAGTGCACCCCAACCTTGCTGGGTAAGCTGCTTGTGTGATGTGTTTGTAACAAGTTCCACTACATTAGCAGGAACAACATTTCTCTTAAATGGCCAGCCAGTCATATGTTTTGCACTTACTCCAGCTGAGACAGTGGGGGTCTTACTAGATGCATTTGAAAAAAGTTACAGTACAGCAACATGGGTACTATTTCACAGGCCTCTCAGTCATGATAAACTCATGTTTTCATTCCCTGTCATACCATTACACTTTTATGTACATTCAATTATTGTTCTATGTATATACACTTATTATTTTTTTATTAACTGTTATATCATTACTAGTCTATGTATGCATGTATGTTTTTACATTTATTATGTAAATTTTGTATAACTGCCTTCTACTCATTCTATAAAACCCAGGATCTCCACTAAAAATGGAACTTGTGACCAGTCATATTTCCAGGTAAATTAAAGCAATAAATAAATAAATGTTGACTGTGTCTGCCTCAAGAGTGCCTACAGAGGGGGTGACTAGATTATTTCTCATCTGTCATTTGAAATTATTTGAAATAAATCTGTAGACAATATTTCTGCCAATTGGGCAGCTACCTACATTTACCATGCCCATTCCAGCTGTGGGTAATGGTGGTGTCCTAATAAATGTCTAGTTACAGGTAATTAAAATGCTTTTTTATGTCAAATGTTTCTTTCAAGAAGCTAGTCTGTTATTTTATGTTTACAGAATCTACTCCTATTGTGGCTGCCATGTGTAAGCAGGTCGGTGGGGTGTGGGCACTGTCTGTGTGTTTTATATATTACATTTGTAAAAACTACAAGAAAAACCTAGCAAAGCTAGAGATTTCATTGTGTGATACTTTAAACCTGTAGAACAGGCCAGGAACACAAACTGAAAATACATACAAAGACTCCAGCAGGGAAACGTGAGCCCATAAGAACAACCAAAACAGCCAAAGCTAAGAAATATGAGCATTTAATGTGACCATAAAAATAAGCGCTTTCGTCTCTATCAATTCAGAGACTTCATCAGACAAAAGCAGAAAATGAAACAGGTCTATTTAAATACAAATTACACAATACACACCCACAACCCAAACAATC
Source organism: Protopterus annectens (assembly GCF_019279795.1). Classification (NCBI taxonomy): domain Eukaryota; kingdom Metazoa; phylum Chordata; order Ceratodontiformes; family Protopteridae; genus Protopterus; species Protopterus annectens. The sequence goes on along the minus strand of NC_056726.1, from coordinate 1,597,701,650 downwards.
ATAAACAATCAACACTAATTAATCAATTACATAAAAATCTATGTACATATATAATACAACCATCCTGAACATTATAATTCTTAAGAAGCATCCTAGAAGAAAAAAATATCCTAGAAGAAAAAATAAAAAAATTAAAAAAAACACATTCTAACATGTCGAAAAATACCATATATAAAAATGTATAAATATATGTATACATGTATATAAGTATATAACTATATATATATATATATATATATATATATATATATATATATATATATATATATATATATATATATATATATATATATATATATATATATATATATATATATATATATATATATATATATATATATATATATATATATATATATATATATATATATATATATATTTATATATATATGGATTCACTTTAGAAGCTCGAAATACTGAAATGTTGAAATTCAGTATTTCAAGCCCATAAAGTGGAATCCTGACAAGAGCGAAAGCTCAGATACGCGAAATTCAAAACCTCTAATACTGGAGGTTTTGAATTTCATGCTTCTGAGATTCCGCTGTGGTTATGGATTCGGGTAAGTGTGTGTTAAGGGTTTTGTGTAGGGGCTGTGGTGTGTGTTAGTGTGTTTTGTTGCTGTGATGTGTGTGTGCGAGCAGAATGTAGCTTGTGTGGTGGTGTTGTGTGTGTGTTTGTGTGTAGCGTGAACTTGGAGTTAGAATATATAAGTAGGGGGTATGGGGGGAACAGCTCCCCAGATGGGGGCTGGACGGGGGCTTGTCCTCCTTCTTTTAAGCAGTAGAGAGCTTGTGTTTGTGTGTGGGGAGGATGGTGTGTGTGTGTGTGTGTTTAGTGTGTGTGTGTGTGTGTGTGTGTGTGTGTGTGTGTGTGTGTGTGTGTGTGTGTGTGTGTGTGTGCGTGTGTGTGTGTCTGTGTGTGTGTGTGTTTGTGTGTGCTTTAGAACCGCGAAATTCAAAATCTCCAGTGTGCGAGATTTGAATTTCGTAGTTCTGTGTTTTTGTGGTTTTAAAAATTCGACTTTATAGCTTTGAAATACTGAATTTCGATATTTCAGTATTTCAAGGATATAAAGTGAATCCACATATATATATATATATATATATATATATATATATATATATATATATATATATATATCTATGTATGGGTTCCCTACACTAGACCAACAGCTCGGAAGATCGACACTCAAAACACAGACGCCAAAAGAACGAAACCTCAAAAACACGAAAGTTCACATGCCCGACACATCACAATCCCGACACTTAACAAAACAAAAAGTTCACTGTTACACACAACACACACACAACACAAGCACACCAACAACCTAAAAACCTACACTACACCTTACACAAAACTATCTATAGGTTCATAGGTTCATAGGTTCATACTAGGCTATCTGCCCAAGTGCATTTACAAGCCTAGCCCATAGTTTTGTGGCTTACGCCACCCCTTTAGTATGGGGAACTATACCCATTATTTTGCTGTGCCTCTGTTGAGCAGTGACACTGAGGTAATCCCTGGGGTATATCTGCGATCTCCCATCCATTGGTCAAGATTTCTCTTGAACAAGGCCAGCGAGGTGCTCTGCCTCACATATACCGGGATTTTATTCCACAGCATAGGGAGTCTTTGGGTGATGAATCTATCCCTCCAGCATGTCCTATTAATAGCCGTGTCGAGGTTTAAGTCTCCCGCCCTTGTGGCTCTGACGGATCTAGATTTTTGAGGTGAAGCATATTCATCAAATCTGGGTTTGACATGGCCTTGTATGTTAGGCAAAGGTCACCTCTGAGCAAGCGGTGGCGACTGAATAGAGCTGGAGTTCTTTCAGTCGGGCAGCATAGGACAGATGTTTGAGACCCTTTATCCTTTTGGTTAGGAACTTTTGTGGCCTCTCCAGCTGCTGCAAGTGTCGGGTCAGATACATTCCGAATGGGGCATTGTACTCAATCATTGGTCTGATGAGTGATGAGTATAGGGAGACTATGATCTCCCTTGATCTAGATGAGAATCCCTTCATGATAAGGTGGGCAATGTAGAAGGTCTTCCTAACTACTTTAGCTACATGGGTGTCGAATGACAGACTACTATCAACCTGGGTCCCCAGGTCCCTGATAACTTCTTCTGTGCTCAGTGGATTGCCACCTATTTGGTAGCTAGGGGTAACCTTGTTTTTCCCGAAGGGTATGACTATGCATTTTTGGCATTTAACTTTAGGCCATGGCTCTGGCACCAGTTATCCGTTTCTGTGAGACCCTTCTGAAGGATATCTGTGTCAGATGTGTTTTCTACTATGGCGCCCAGTTTGCAGTCATCTGCAAACTTTGTCAGCCATAACCCTCCTGTGTTTGCTTGTACTGGAAAAGTAGATGCCAAACAAGAGTGGGCCCAGGACTGAGCCCTGTGGTACACCACTTGTGACAGGCTTTGAGTCTGACATGGCGCCAGCAACTCTGACCCTGTGGGTTCTGTCACTCAGCCAGTTTGCAACCCATCTTGTGATGTATGGGTTAACATTTAAGCTGATGAGTTTTTCAATGATACCCGAGTGGGGTATTGTATCAAGGCCTTCGCCAGATCGAGGTAGGCTGTATGGACTGCCTTTCCTCATCAATGGCTTTGGTGACTGTTTCAAAAAGTCAACCAAGTTTAGAAGGCATGATCTGCCTTTGACAAAGCCAAACTGGGATGGATCCAAAGTCTGCAAATTCCCTATGTCTTTATTTATGAGGTCCATTATGATCCTCTCCATGGCTTTGCAGATAAGGCTTGTCAAGCTAATGGGCGGTAATTTCCAGGGTCGGTGGAGGCACCGCCTTTGTGAAGTGGGACCACAGTTGCAGTGCGCCACTCCCTGGGTACGTATCCAGAGGTAAGACTATGATTAAACAGCTGTCCTAGCTGTGGGTTTAATTCCTCGTTGAGTTCGTGGAGCACACAGCCGGGGACACCATCAGGTCCCATGGATGCTGTGTTTTTTGCTTTGGAGAGAGCAGTTCTCACTTGGGTGTTGGAGATGTTTGGTGGGCTGCAATCGCTTGGTATAGATATCTCTCCTTTTGGGGAGAAGTTTGCTCTGAACCTGTCAGCCAGTATGTTGGCAATGTCTGTAGGATCAGTAATCTTCACATCATTTTGAACTAGTTCTGAGCATATCTGGGAGTTTCCTCCCAGGTTTCTAACATAGCTAAAGAAGGCCTTATGATTGTCTTTTGAGTCTTTAGCTATTTTTCTCTCAAAATTTGCTTTGGATGATTTTATGAGAGCTCTTAGTTTTTTACTTATAGTGATCAAGGGTGTCTTACCTTTTAAGGATTTTGCTCTATCTTGTAGTAGCTTCCTCCTTTTGTTGTAGAGTTTGTTTATGGCTGGGGTCCACTAGAGTGGATGCTTGCCTTTGGTACAAAGAGTCTTTGTTTTGCTTGGGATTGCCTTATCCATGCAGTCTTGCAGGTGCTGGTAGAAGGCATTTGTAAGTGATTCAGCGGCTTGAGTACTGTTTTCCACCGGCTCGGGGCCTTAAAGGAGACCACACTAGTCTTTAGAAGTGTGAAGTCGGCTTCGAGAAGTTCTTTACTCCGGTCTTTTTTACTTCTGGTGGGGTGGGGATGAGGACCTCCAGCGAGATTAGTTTGTGATCTGATCTCACCAGTGAGGGGTATACTTCCGGTGTTGAACATTGTGCTCCCATGTTCGTGATGATGAGATCAAGTATGTTTTCTCCTCTTGTGGGGATGGTGACTAGTTGTTCCATGGCATTTGAGTTTATGAATTCCAGGAACTTTTGGGCTAGGGTGTTTGGGCTTGAGTAGTGTTCCCAGTCTATATTAGGGTAATTGAAGTCACCTAGTATGATGGTGTTTGGTGATACATTTATCCCTCTAGTGTTTTCAGGAAGGCCATGTGAGGTTCCTGAGTTTGTGAGGGTGGCCTGTAACATGCTACAATTTGCAGAGCAGTCTTGCCTATGGTTAATTGCACCTGGATGGTCTCCGATGCATCGTGCATTGCCACCAGTCTTGAGGTGTGGGTGTCTTTGATGAATATGGATACCCCCTCCTTTCTTGGTATTGTCCGGATTTTGGGGCGGAACGCATGATAAGAGGTAAAACCTGATAGTGCTGGGGTGCTCTCAGGAGCCTTGAACCAGGTTTCTGTCACTGCACAGACATCGATGTTCTCCATACTGAGAAGGGCCTCGAGTGCGTGCATTTTGAGATTTAGACTTCTGGCATTGAGCAGCATTACCCTTAGTTTTTTCCTTTTTGTGTTCTAGGGTGGTAGGTTTAGAATTTGAGCCTTGCCTAAAAAGGCACTATGGGGTGGCAAGAGCCTTTGCCAATATCCGAATCCCAGGGTGACAGGTGCAAGCCGTCCCTTGCGAAGCAGCGTGGCTTGTCCAGCATGTCATCCCAGGCAGACAGACATTGGATCCCCTTTGAATGACACCAGAGTTTAAGCCAATTGTTAAAGCTGATCATCTTATCTCTGTATTGTGGCATCATTCTTGGTGAAGGTAGGATACTGCTCAAGGTCAGGGTCATACCTGCCTGGGCTACATAATCAGAGAGCTCCTCAATGTCTCTTTTCATGTAGTCCAAGGAGGTACATCTCAGGTCGTTTACACCAGCGTGGACAATGACTGAGTCGTATTTGTACCTGCTGTTGAGAGACCTGAGTGCTTGCGTTATGTGGCGGATTCTAGCGCCCGACAGGCAGCTTACTGTGACCTTCTCCTTACTCAGTCTGGTGAGCGGGACGTAAGTGTGTCTGACTATGGAGTCACCAATGACTAGTGTGTCTGGCATTGTGTTTGGCCTTAAGGGCTGTGACTGTTTGACACTCTGACTGTGAGGTCTATGTGTTGCAGGTGTTGTGTTCTGAGGTGGTGGTTGTTTGGGTGTCTGCTTTGGTGGCCTCTGCTGTTTTGGTAGATTTTTGATCAGAGCCACTGAGTATGTCTTTGTGTGTTTATGTGTATGATTTGAGGTTGTGATGGTACTATGTGAGACTGGGTCTATAGTGTGTGTGGTAACCTTCTCCTCCTGACTGGTCTTGCCAGTCCTGTGTTGAGAGAGCTCAGCCTCCAGTTTGGCCGTATAGTTGCATCTCTCGCATGTATTTGTGTTTTGTGGGAGGAGGAGAGGGTTGTCTGTGTACATGAGGCAATTGTAACATTGCCTCAATATTCCCAGGTTCACCAGCTGAGCAGGAGAGGACACTAGCAACTGATCCTCGACACGCTAGAAGGACTAGACAAAAAACTTTAAAAGAGATTCCGGGGACGTGGGTGACCGAGAAATGGGGTTTGCCTTTTGGGGTGCTATCTATAAGAGTGCCGTATCAAGGTAATAAGTACTGTAGGAGCAAGTGCTAGGTTTAACAGATAGAGAAAAGTCTACTTGGAGTCAAGTAGAGATGATCTTTTAGGTATTAGAGAAAGTGCTAGTAACAGGGATGCTTAAAGGTAAGATTGAAAAGAATGCACTCTGCAGTGTGCACTAGAGAAGTTAGATATGAAAGTAGGTAACTTGAGTTTTACCTGCTTAAAAAGTTAAGGTTTAGTGGAGAGTTACTATTTTTAAAACAGCAAGATGGACTGAAAGGGGTGGTTACTTTTGTATTTTGGTACTATGAAATACTGTAGGATGGCCAATAAATTTAAATAATTGAAGGGTGGGATTTCAAAAGTGATGGTTTTGTGATTACTCACATAAGCCAGTGAAAGTAGAGAGAAATGAGATATATGGTCAGATTAACATAAGAGGCGGGCAACTAGAAAGACAGTGGTATTTAACAAGACAACTTAAATGGGTGGGAGGCAGGGAAAAATTCTGCCTGACTCAGAACAGAGAGAGCTGTGGTCTCTTTTGAAGTTTTAATATGCTGTTAAAACAGAATGCAAGCAAAACACAAGGTAAAGAAAACAAACTACAGTATTCAAAATATAGAAAGGCAATACAGAAATACAAAAAATAACAGCAAACTAACCTTTCCTTCACAGCAAAGTGTAGCAGAGTCTGGATGAGCCTTTCTGGTAAAGCTCTGAAATGTTTTAGTTTACTCCTTAAATAGAAATTTTAGTTCCTAGCTCCACCCCCTCTGTTAACAAGTGATTAACCTTAAGTGACCTCTTCTGTCTTATGAATGAGTCCTTAATTAATCAGTTCTTATTTCTGCCTGACTCAGAACAGAGAGAGCTGTGATCTCTTTTGAAGTTTTAATATGCTGCACTAACTTTAACCCAAACCATAACCCTAAGGTCCGACACTATCACACACTTACCTTACCCACACCCTAACCCTAAGTCCCTCACTATCGCACACTTACCTTACCCGCACCCTAACCCTAAGTCCCTTACTATCGCACACTTACCTTACCCACACCCTAACCCTAAGTCCCTTACTATCGCACACTTACCTTACCCACACCCTAACCCTAAGTCCCTCACTATCGCACACTTACCTTACCCGTACCCTAACCCTAATTCCCTCACTATCACACACTTACCTTACCCGCACCCTAACCCTAAGTCCCTCACTATCGCACACTAACCTTACCCGCACCCTAACCTTATGTCCCTCACTATCGCACACTTACCTTACCCACACCCTAACCCTAAGTCCCTCACTATCGCACACTTACCGGGTCACGCTCACAAGTTACCCCTGTCATTGTTTTCGCTGTCGGGATTACGACTTGTCGGTCATCTGCTTCGTCATTCTTCTGGCATCGGTGTTTTGAGTGTCGAACTTCTGAGCTGTCGGTCTAACATCGGAAACCCATATATATATATGTGTATATATATATATATATATATATATATATATATATATATATATATATATACACACACACACACACACACACACACACACACACACACACACACATGAATATATATATATATATATATATATATATATATATATATATATATATATATAAAATAAATGCTACTAAATGTGCATAAATATACACACACTCTTGCGTACAACCATAAATACAAAATTATCTCCCTAACGCCCTCAGTTTTAAAAGGCAAGAAATGGAAAGAAATTCATTCAAACCAGGCCATTGTGATGCATTCAAACGCATTTGCCATAATAGTTCCTTCTTTTCTAATAAAAGTGACCAAAGACCACTCCTTTGATATAAATCAAGGACATCCAGTATAGAAAATTTAAATGAGTGTCCAAGTCTATCCATGCAGTGCTTGGTCAAAGCATTCATAGCCTTATTCATTCTTATATCCCTCAGGTGTTCATATACCCTACTTTTTAATTTCCTCTCGGTTTTCCCTATATAAAAATATGGACAAAAAGAGCAAAGTACATAGTATACCAACAACTTTTTATTTAACTTGATCTCAATACTATTAATCATAACACTATTTACCTCCAACATGTATGGGCAGTAGGCACAAGCCCCACATTTTTTCATCATCCCTTGCTGTCGTCCACTCAGATGGGACTCCAAAATCCCTTTTAAATTATTCCTCTTTTGGTAATCAGTGCTGGGCTTATCACCTACACAATCCCTGACAGCTTTGTCACTTAACAGGATATCCCAGTTCTTAAATAAAATATCAGTAATCTTCTTACTGTTGCTATTATAGTTGGTAATAAAGGCACATTCAAAATGACAAATATCAACACGCTATACACTATTTGTGGACACCCTATTCTGGACCAGATCACCTGTTGGGGATCCGATATGGGAATACACCCTGGAGATCACTTCTGTGTCTTTGCTCAACAGTGGCACAGGAGAATAACTTTCTTGGGTGGCATAAACCAGGGAACCTTGTTGGCTAGGCTTACGTAGGCCCTATGGCCAATTGCCTAGTACCTACCTATGAACCTATGAACCTATGTTGCATGAGCAGCCACCCCATGAGTTGGCTGGGGTCCATTAAATAAAGGGAGAAAAAACCCTTTTCAAGCTTATTCAATACTTCAACCATGGCTTCATTAATCAAGGTAATTGGGTAGCCCCTTCAAATCTTCACATTCATCTAAAAATGTCTCAAAAAGGCTCACCATATGAGCAGCTCTAACAAATTATCTCTTCACTACTGCCTTCTTCTGTTTAAATGGGTGCGCACTTTCATAGTGTAAGAAACTGTTAAAGTAAGTTTCCTTTCTATAAATCTGTGCCAAAAAAACTTTATTACAAATGTCCTTAGTGAGCCATACATCCAAATATGCGATTTCCTTATCTTTAATAATATGTGTGAAGGTGAGGAATGAGATGGTTTGATTAATGTATTCCAAGAAATTATTTATCTCTCCCCCTGGGCCACTCCAAAAAATAAATATGTCATCCAAAAACCGGGTATACATTTTACAATATTTAAAAAAGGGGAACAATGTAAATTGTTTTCTCCCATTGCAATATCACAATGTTGGCATAAAGCCCTCTGCAAGCTGACCCCATAGCAAGACCTTCAACCTGTAAGAACAATTCCTTCAAAAATAAAATAAAATTATTGGTGGGAACCATTTCAATTAAATTTCATATGTATTAATCTAGGTCTGCAGGAGCCCTTTATCAAATAAATATTCACAAAACCATTCAAGACACAAACAGTAGGGTATGACCATATATAAATCCTTAATGTCTACGGTGACAAAAATACCTTCATCGTGATATTCCAAAGAGTTCACCCTTTTCAGAAAATCCCAAGAGTCTTTACAAAGAAAAGGTTAATTTGCAACAAAATCTTTTAGTTTAATATCCAGAAATGTTGCCAGGGGATGTGTGATTGACCCCCTTGCTTCCCCAACAGTTTTGACCCTGGACGGTTGGACTCGAAGAAAAGATTGGTAAAAGTAAAATATTACTTTAAAAACAACTTTAAAAACTAAATTTAAATTAAAATAGTGAACAGCGATGTATGAAATAGAATAAAATGATAAACGGAAGCTACGGACTGTAACAGTACTACTGATAACATCTGATTGCCAGGATTGTTATACTACGTAACTTCTGTTCAACGTTTTATGTTTAAAGTCTAATGTTTAAAATGTAAAGTTATGTAAAACACATATTAAATGTAAGATATTGAAAAAAAAGGTTTGCATGAGTATCCATGAGTACAAGACATTTATAACTCGACCATACTATGCATAACAAAATGAAAATGCGGCCATTATAGTAAATAGAAACCATTACAAACAAAACCATATATTAAAAATAGTATAAAGGAACATAAAAGAATATAACAACATTAAAATACGTATTGTAATGAAAGATATAATAGAAAATTCCAGTCAAATACAGAAAGCACAAGCAACATGTAAAAGAGTGCAGAAGATAAAACATGAGAACAAATTTACATTTAATCAAATGAATAAGAAATAAAAAATATGAGAAATACCAGTTAAAGTAAAAGTTAAAAGTTTATGTGATAAATTAATTATAACCAATGAAATGATTAAATAAATTAACAGTAACATTATAAACATAAAATATATTTAAAATCAAACACTATCAGTTTATTTATTGTATACTTGAATAATTAATAAAATAATGAAAATGTACTTAATAAAATATACTGAGGTCAAATAGTTTGAGGTCAAACTGATCACTGAGTACTTCCATAGACAATAAATATACAATTAAAAATGAAAGTGTATACAATTGCATTTGGGGTGAACCATCTGAGAGTGAACTGTCCTTCTTCCCTTTAGATCTAGTTGATGTCCATAACCATTAAGGTGTCTGCAAAAATATCTCAACTAACTTTCAAACCAAAAAGTAGAAAGGTCTTACACAGAAACCAATTAGTAAAAGCTACAAGAAAAACCTAGTCAAGCTAGAGTTTTCACTGTGTGATACCTTAAACTTCCTGTAATAGAGGCACGTGAGATATATGCAAATGACACCTTCAGGACTTCACGTGTTTAAGCTATGTGGCACTCTGATTTAGAACAAAAGTGTATTTACTGTAAACATTTGGAATATTTCAATTTAATTTTAGGTAGGTAACTGTTTGATTCACAAACTGAATGTACTTGCAGGAATGGAGTAGGATTAAGGTCTCCTTCTGAATTTGTTAAAAATCAACAGTTGGAGCATTTAGATTTAAAAAGTAAGGATGAAAACAATGGAGGTAATGTTGATCCATCAGAAGTTAAATAAAGATCCAGGTAGAAAGCAAGCTGGGTAAAGTTTGTCTTTTTTAAATCAGTTCCAGTTCCAGTGAAGAGACAGAAAGAAAGTTGAAGATGCTAATGGAGTGAAGTAAAAAAAATGAATGTTAGTAAATCTTTCACACTGACAAATTTAGTAGAACATATTTCATTTAGTTCATCAAATGTTATTTCAAATGAGGCAGTTTTATCTGTTAATAGGTAACAATGTAAATAATCTAGTAAGGAAGATATGATCGATGTTAAAGTTTTGGTGGATAACTCATTTGTTATGTCCTCTTTTTCAGGGATATGTGCAGGTGATTTAGAACATGTTGTAATAAAGTTAGTGGAGAATTCTTGTGCTAGCAAATATGATTGTTCTGATGTTTTCAAAATAGAAAAGTAATTGTGTGCAAAATTATGATAATACAATCTTGGTTATTAGGGAAAAATTTTCTAAGTCTTTTTTTACAAAGTTGACATTGGTATAAGTGATATTAGGTATAAGAAAATAAACTTAGATCATAGTGAAGTTTTTAATGATGATTTGTTGGTTGAAGGGTTTAGTTCAAAGTATAAGAGGCTTACACCATTAGAAGTTTCTCTATTTCCCAATTCCAAGAAAGTATTAAATGAGCCCGCAGCTAACATAGTTCAGTTAATGTAACTAAAAATCTATACTTGATTCATTCTACTAAAGAGAATGTTATTTTGAAAACAGTAAGTCTAAAGGAAAATATTTCTTCTTTGTAAACTAGTATTTCATATAACCCTTGATCTGATGATATTGTTAATTGTATCAGTGAGCGGAATGAAGGATGGCAAGAGATTCCACATTTAAGAGAGCTTAAAAGAAGAGCTGTGGGACTGTTGATTAGTGAAGATAGATATTAATAAACACATTGAAGTCTGGTTTTATTTCTGAAACACATAGCAGTAGGAAAGAATGCTATTCTGAACTAGTGGTAATTGAGGACTCACATGTAAAATGCATTGCTAGTCAAATAACATCATTGAATAAAGAGTATATTTCAGTTTTCTCTATACCAGGATTGAAGTTAATGGATTATTTAGATTCGTCACCAGGATTAAGTAGGGTTAAACCAAACAATATAACATTTTTGCAGGGAGGTAGAAATGATTTAAGGCAAAAATCATTAAATAAGATGAAAAATGCAATTCTTGATTTAATGGTACATTTTGAAACTTTAATCTAGAGTTTGCATTATATGAACTCCTTCCTGGCATGCATTCATCAGATTAACAATGGTCAAATGCAACATTATTTAATAATTGGCTAAGATAACTGTGCTTTGTCTACACCATTAAATTAAGAAAAAATTGAGAAAACTATGCCTATGATATGAAAAGTATTCAAGGGATGGAGTTAATCTTAATTAATATGGGTATAAGGTTCTGTCAGGCTTGTTTAGGAATCATGTCAAATCTTTTTATGGCTTCACATGAATAGAACCATTTGTGTAATAAAAACAGGAAATTTAATAGATCTTTAAAATGTTTCTGTTGTAATGCCCAAAGCTTGGGAAACAAAGGAAGCGAGTTACCATTTATTGTCCTTTCTGGGGGATATGACTTTATTGCTGTCACTGAGACATAGAATTTATCCAACTTAAAATACCAGTTTATAAAAAATTTGAATGCTTAAGAACAAGCAAAAGAGGCAGAGACATAACTTTATGGGCTAGATATTCAACATATTATAAACTTGTAAAGACTATTGCTAAGATGGAGTGTATAATAGTCCAAGGTTATGGAATATTGTTGCATGATCCTATAACATTGATACTTTATTATTGTATACCTACTGTATAATGGATTTAGATACTCACTATGATTATCTGTCTAGATTAAATATGAATTTAGATTATAGAAACCTGGTTCTTATAGGTGATTTTAATTATCCTACCATTTACTGGCAAGTAAATGAAGGAGGAAATTGTGATGGAGAATTTATTGAGATTTTTGAGTATCAAAACATTACACAGTTGATTTTGGAACTGACTCAAGGTACTAATATCATAGATTTGCTAGGTACAGATAATGTGATTTTAATTGAAAGTATATGGATTTTCCCTCCTTTGGGAATCATCTGATCATTTGTCTTGCTCATTTGAAATAATAGCTAAGAGTAAACTGAGAGCATGGACCAAACATTATGATTATGGTATAATTGATTATTATCACTTTAAGAGCAATTTGTGATTTTAGGATTGGGTAAAAATGGCAGTTAGTGGGGGTTAGGATAATATAGAATACATTTTGCATAACCCTGTAGCTGGGACAACCTGTTATAGAACAGTAAATTCCAAAAATAAATTCCCAGTATGGTAGAATTACAATCTGAATGGATTATATAATAAGAAAAAGAGGGCTTATTGTGTTTACTGTAAATTTCTAAATATGTATAATAAAAAGAAATTAAGATTAAGAAGTAAGGAACTATCATTAAGTATAAGGATAAGAAATGAAAAAATAAAATATAAAATTTTGTTGGAAAATGATTATACAAACAACAAAAATGTTATAAATACATTAATTCCTTCAGGATTGAGCAGATTATATTAATTGTCTTTTTGCGGATGGGTCAATGATTAGTGATCATGACTTGATAGCTAATAAATTTAATGAATATTTTACTGGTTTGGGCATTGATACAAGTGATTGTTAGTCTCAATATGTGGAAGAAATACTTGATTGTAAGACAAAATGTCCTAATATTACCAATAAGATATTATTAAGAGCCTTAAATAAAATTAAATCTGATACACTGAGTGGACCAGATTGTATTCCTGGAATTTTGTTGGTTAATATAAAATATTATTTAGTAAGTGTATCAACTCTGATATTCAGTTCTATGATCTATAATGGATAAGTACCAAGTTCTTGGAATAAATCAATAGTTACTCCAATGTTTAAATCTGGAGATAAGATGGTAGCAAAAATATTGTCAAGTAAGTCTCAGATGAAAATCATGCAGATGTTTTGAAAGATGTATTAGTGAAATCATACTTAAAGAAAATAATCTTACATTGATATTTTGTCAACATTTTTTGAAAGGCTAATTTGTTAAGCTTTTATGATTACATCTCTAGGGCTATGGCGATGGTAATCAGCACAGATATAATCTATTTGTATTTAACCAGAGCTTTTGACTTACTATCATTCCACACTATTTACCATTTATTTTAATTTCGGTGGAATATGTTGGCTTTGAAACAATATGAGTTTAAGCAATATTTATGGAGATGGACTAATCATTGGTTCAGAGGCAGTACCCAAAATGCAGTGATTCAAGTAAAAAAAATCAGATCCAGCACTGATGAGATTAGGTGTTCCCCAAGGACCTGTGAACAGGTCTTTGTTGTTAATATTGTTTTACTTGTATTCCACACAATGATAATTGTTGGTTGATAAAGTACACTGATGATTGTAAAATATCTTTTTTGGCCAATAGTGAAGATAATTTCACAAATATTAGTAAGTATACTATATTTACATAAGTGGACTATTACAGTTGGTCTCTCATTAAGTGAGAAAAAGTGTAATATGTATTTGGCAAACACAAATTAAGGAGATCTATTACATTGTCTACATTTCATTTTTTGGAAGTTAGTGCATATAAGGATATTGGTTCACTGACCGATTACTCTTTTTATTTTGAAGGTTATGTTTGAGTATTTTGTAATAAGGCCTCAAAACAGATGGGTTTGATTCTCAAAAACTTAAAAACGAAGGTTAAGATTTTGGAAAGTTTATTTAAGGTGTATATATCAAATCAGTTTTAGAATACAGTATATCATTGTGCACTCTTAATAATAAACAGCTTATATGTATAGAATCAGTACAATGTACATTTACAAAAAGAATAACTGATAATGAGCAGTTATGCTATAAAGATAGATGTGTTTTGGCAGCCTTTATACCCCCCATTATAAATACATCAGGGGTCAACTTATATTTGCCTTTGAGGTATTTAATGACTATTTTCTGCAGTCTTTGTTGGGTTTGGAAGTAAATAATAATCCAAAGACATAAACATCATCATTTAAAGTTCTGTTTAGAGTTATTTAACAAAAAGAATATAACTTGTTATTTAACACACAAAATGGCACAATTATGGAATAAATTACCTGAATATATCAAATAGTCTAGTAAAATCGTTTTTGGATGATTGGGCTGGGGTTATGGTGTTTGATCCAACGATTACTGGGATAGTGTTCCTTGACAGCTGTACTGCTTGAACACTTTATCTAACTTATGAATTTATGAACGTATTTGTCAGTTCAACAGGGACTCCTGATTACTACATCCACTCTAATCATGACTGCTGAGAGGCAGAGGGCTTATTGGAATTGTATCATTCCAAATTAGCTGCAAGCAGTAATAGTTATCTTAACTGGCCAGTCTTTCATGTTTACCATACCTACTCTACTTGGTGCTTTTCTGGGGTTAGGAAGCTTGTTCATTATGTGTTTGAAACAATTTGAAATGCATAGATGTAAGCATTATTTTTCCAGCTGTCCACATATTCACATTTATCATGTGAAGTTCTACTGTGGCTATTGCAGTTGGAGTGACTTGCTAGGTGTGTGCCACTTTAAATTTTGCACAATATGTTACTATGCACAACATGTTTGTAAAATTTCCATTCACTAAGTTTAACTCTTTCTACTCCCAATGTTTACCTATTGTGGGGGAATTGGTTGTGTGTTGTTTAAAACAAGCTGGCATATATAACTATCAGCTATACTTCTCATTTGCCTAGTTAGCCACATTTATTGTGCCCACTTCAACAAAGGCTATTGTGGTGCCTGTGGTTTATAATGAGCTGCCATATATTTATAGGCAATGCTTGTTCATTGGCCACGCAGTCATGTTACCGCACTGACTCCAGCTGTGTCGAGTACTGTAGATGAGGTAGAGGCTGACTGGATGGCTGTCAGAAAGTAGATGCAGTACATTACTACAGCCAATATTTCACTCCATTAACCTGAATGCCATGTTTATAGTATCCACTCTAATTGTGGCGATCGTGTTATTGAGGGATTACCAGATGTCTATAGCTCACCACTAGTTGCCATATCTATGGTTAACATTTCTAATTGGCCAGTTACTTGTGATGTCCATTACAACTGTGATTACTGTGTGGTTGAAGTGTTTTGTCAATGCGTTCTTTTAAACTAGTTAAAACTCATTAATATTAGTAATATTTTTCACAGATATTCAGACAGTTATGCTACCTTTAACCATTTCAACTGTGGCAGTAGTACAATTTACTTGCTGAGGCTTTTGTAACTAGTTGAAATCCATTCCTATGGGTGATATATCATAGTTTCCAATCACTTGTTTACCATGCCACTGCAATCACAGTTACTATGTTTATGTAATCTGAGCTGAAATCAAAGCTGCTGAACTGTGATAGCTTGTGGTGGCAACTGCTTATGTTATTTTACTTGCTTCCCACTGTGGCAAGATCATACTATTCAAAAGATAGCAATTTGCAATTCAAAAGTGAGACAGATGTAAATGTGCCCACCAGAGATCTCATTTTCTCTAAGATGCACTGATTTTAAAATGAAAATAAAAAAGTAAGGAGGTATGGGAGGCACAGTCTCCTACATGGGAGGTGTAGAGGGACTGGATAGTTCTCTTGAAAAAAATAATTTGTTTTACATTTGTTCATAATATGATGAGGTGAAGAATATGCACCACAAAAACCAAGGACAAAACAATTATCTAGAGCGGTACCAATGGAATACACAGGTGACTGTTCTGTAAAACTGCTTGTGTCACTGTCAGCAGAGGAAAGAAGCAGGCTAATGTCAGTAATAAAAAGATGTGAGGAGTAGGCCAATAAGAAGGCAGAAGGTAATGAAAGATGTGAGGAGTAGGCCAATAAGAAGGCAGAAGGTAATGAAACATGTGAGGAGTAGGCTAATAAGAAGGCAGAAGGTAATAAAAGATGTGAGGAGTAGACCAATAAGAAGGCAGAAGGTAATGAAAGATGTGAGGAATAGGCCAATAAGAAGGCAGAAGGTAATGGGGAAAGTCAGGAAGCTGTGCTATATGAAAAGAATAATGACAGAGAGTCAGAATGAAAGGAAACTGAAACTCAGGACACTGATTAGTGAGAAACTGAACCCATGTATATATTCATATTCCAGTCCACCTAAGACAAGAAGTGAGAAGGAGTTCTGATATTAGCAGTCTGTATTGCTAGTTAAGGTATCTGGTAAAGGATTCTTAAAATGAGGTGATCTTAAGGCTATGAATATGATTGCTATGGAGACAAACTGGGACTGGGCTACAGTAAATAGACATTAATGGATTTGGCCAGTTGATTGGTAGGCACCATGTATTTTAACACAGTTGGGATAGACACAGCGTCCAGAAGGTTTACCACTCATTGTTTATCCATCGACAGTGCAAAGGAGCAGTAGAGATGTATTTAAGAAAGCTAGGCTGAAGCACTATTGCACACAACATTAATATCTGTAAATTGCTACTTTTTAAGATTGATCACCTCTGTCATTGCTGTTAGGGAGCATCCAGTATTAGTTTCTGACAGTAGCTAACTACCTACCTAGTTTACTGAATATCCAAAATTCCAAGAACTTCAAGTCATCATTTTGTGATATAATCCATTTAATCTTCAGACTTTACTGTAACCATCTCATTCAGAAATTATGTTGCTTATTACTTCAGCTTGTATTGTCTGTTATAGCTGTGAATAATGAGTAACATCTAGTTACCTTGTATCATTTATTATTTATATCCAGTGTTGTTTGCTTGACTGCAATTATAATGCTCCAAATGTTTTTCCTGTTGTACTTGTGACATTTTATTCCTGTAATTACATCATGGCTGAAAATTGGACCTCATAGTCAAGTCCATCCATCTGTTTAGAATAAACACATAAAAATAACTAAACCTGCAAGGCATTGGAACTGATAGAGGAAGGTCCATGTGAGACAAACTGCTAAACTGGAAAGGTGACTGGGATAATAGGAATGGAGAAGTGAACACTTAAAGTTGAACAAATAGATAATAACAAGCATAAAAAATTTATGTGAGAAAACCAAAGGTTGCCCAATAAGAAATAAAGTATAAATGCAGAACAAACAAATCAGGCATCCACCAAGGCTGAAAACTAAAATAGTCTTTAATACACAGGATAAGCACTTTCACACATAGTGTGCTTCATCAGATCCACATAACAAAACAACACAATAAAACCTTTAAATAATGCAATGTGTGTAACAATTAACTAATCATCATGTAAAACCAATTACTGATATATATTGCGTTTTTTAAGAATTGGCTTTAAAGGCACAGATGCATTAAGACCAGGCTGCTTGTCACCCTGTAATTTAATAATCCATCTAGTTTCTACAGTTTCTAATCTATTATTAAAATCGCCATGCCTTTTGTTAAAATACACAAGTTGTAACACGATAAAATCAAAGTCATGACCAGGAAAATTAGAAATATGCTTGGCTAGGGCATTGATGTTGAAGAATACATTCCTTAAGCATTCTAATAGTTAACCCACATAGAATGAGGTATAATCCCTACATCTAGCCAAATATATCAAACCGTGTGATTTACAGTCAGCATAAAAGTTAGGTTTAAACACAATATCATGAATTGGATGCTGAAAGTCAATTCTAGTTGAAATATAACAGCAGGCTTTGCAGCTCCTACATGGAAAAGTGCCCTTGCGTTCAGAACATAAAGTGGGTTTACGTGTAGATTTATAGCAAAGCTGTCTTTTAAGAGATAGGTTATTTTTTAAAAATATAGCTAGGCTTATCCCCCACAATAGATTTAATTTTATCATCTGAGAGTAATATGGGCCAAAACTTGTTGACTGTATGACAAACATGTTGCATATTATTACCATAAGTCAAAGAAAGTCTAACATTATTACTAGTCAAATTATTGGCCAAATATTTCTTAGGCATATTAGGATGATTAAAGAAAGGTTTACCTCTATTAAATCTCAAAGAGACTACATTATTGTAATTAACATTCAAATCTTGCTGCTTATAGCCCCTAGCCAGAAAATCAATACTTAAAAGGTCCATATCTTCATAGAATGCAGTGTCATCAGTGTGTAAACGAGACAGTCTAAATATTGACTTTTGGCAATATTATTAAAAATATGCTTGGGATGCATACTATTAAATTGTAAAAACATGGTTTGATATATTTGGGTAGATGTAGGCATTGTACCTCATTCTATGTGGGGAAAACTATTAGAATGCTTAAGGAACAAATTCTTCAACATATAGGTGACATCAGACGTAATAATATGCTCAGTGCCCTAGCCAAGCATATTTCTAATTTTCCTGGTCATGGCTTTGATTTTATCATGTTACAACTTGTGTATTTTAACAAAAGGCATGGTGATTTTAATAATAGATTAGAAACTGTAGAAACTAGATGGATTATTAAATTGCAGGCTGACAATCAGCCTGGTCTTAATGCATCTGTGCCTTTAAAGCCAATTCTTAAAAAATGCAATATACATCAGTAATTGGTTTTACATGATGATTAGTTAATTGTTACACACATTGCATTATTTAAAGGTTTTATTGTATTGCTTTGTTATGTGGATCTGATGAAGCACACTATGTGTGAAAGCACTTATCCTGTGTATTAAAGACTTATTTTAGTTTTCAGATTTATTTGTTCTGCATTTAAAGTTGAACAAACAGAGTAAGCATAAGGTGGGGAAAAACGAAGGTAAGGTCAGGTTAAACATAGCTTTCTGTGTTTTCTCTTTTGATCAAAAAGAAGTTAAAGTCAGGTTAGGCACCATTTTCTGTGTTTCATATTTTTTTAGGCTTTAAAAAATCACGAGCAAGATAAAAATGTTGGTATCTGTAAAAGGGAGGTAGGATGTGTTTCAACAGTTAATAGGCAAAGGAGATGCTATGCTATCTGGATGGTTGCTGGACCCTTTAAGAGGCAGCTTTTTAAAAATGTTCATACTTTTCTAGTAGGTTTCCTACCACAATGAAGTCTACTATAGATGCTGCCATGCTGTTAGTTTACAATTCACCTGCTTACTGCCACCTGTATGAAGTACCCACTCTCTAAACAGCTCAGTCTTACTACACTCTTATATGTACACCTCCCATCTAGGATGAAGCTCCGACAGTGACACAGGAGACCACAATCTGACTAGCTGACCTGGCACTAGAGATGCAAAGCAGGGAAGCATGGGTGTGAAGGAGTGTAGCCCACTTGCCTCTCTGTGTTTCTCGGGGGGGGGGGCATGCATGGTTTCATGCACCCAGAGAGAACATGGGGATAGATCAATTTCTGTGGCAGTGGCTAGGGAAACTAATTCCCATGTGGTTGTTAGGCAGGGTGACATGCTAGTTTTTATGTCCCTTGCAAAGGGAGGAACTATCCAGTGTGGACAATCTGCTGCATGCCCCACATTGCCTTGCATAACTGAATGTGCATGGGGTGTAGGATCTAAAATTAAAATCTAAACCACCGTGATGGCTTCCTATATGATAGGCCTTTTTACTATTAAGTCTGGTCCCATGCTCTGTATGTCATATAGATGGGGGCTGACTCGAGTGCCATGGGCAATGACATATTTTATCTACGGTGCTAAAAAAGGTTATAAGGTTTGGCTCAAAAGTAAAGAAGCAACAGATGAAAAATATTATGTGAATTATGTTGCAGTAAATCTGCAGAACATTGGATGAGCAGCACATTAGGAAATGAATCTTAAGGAAAGGATGAAGAAAAATAGGGTTGGGATTACATCAGGAAAGGTAGTAAGTGACACTGTTGCACAGGCTCTGAGTTGCAAATGACTGGGCAACGGCTGACTCTGGGTGACAAATAAACATGGATGAAGGGCACTGCGCCCACCAATTGGTTAATTAGTCATATGTGTGTGGTGACTTTAGCCTGTCCCAGAGTGATGGCTCAAAAAAAGCAAGGCATCAGTGGGATAGGGATATGGTGCTGGTAATGATTAAGATGAGAGCAATCTACAGAACATAAGGGCATAACAGGAACAATGCATTAATGGTTCGATAGAATGTGGCTATGTTAATACATAAATGCATTGAAACGTATAAGTCTGTATGATGTCTATCTGCACACTAAAATAAACTTCAAAACTCACAAAACACTTGGGTTTTCATCAAGTGATGAATCCTCTACAAGGAGATTCACACAAAGAAATTGAAAGCAAGACAAATCCAATTGGATATTTAGATGTAAAATAGAAGAAAAAAGATTGGCTACACTTATTGTTGATAAGACCTTATAAAGCAGTGCCTGGAACACTGACTGTCATTCATAAAATTCCATCAGTGAAAGGGCACACAATGCTGACTATGTAATGTATAGCAGTCCAATTAAATCAAGAACTCCTATCTCTATACCTCAAGGAACAGGGGAGGAGAAAAGCAGAGACAGGGAAATCATTAGGTTGGGAGGTTGGCATAATGGCTAAACTGTTTACTTTCCTGAGACAAGGTGCAGGGTTGGATTCTAACATGGAGTAATTAGCTAGGCTTAAAATGGCCCACAGGGGCAGTTAGTTTAGTGCTAATCTATGAATCTGATCTGTTACCTTTCAAAGACAAATGCAATACACCTTGGCATGGGGTGGATAATTCATCTATCATCCATTATGTGAAGTGGTTGTTTGATCACAATGATACAACCTAGGTAACTAACCTAGAACATCCATGGGTGGGTAAATAAACAAATTATTTGACATCCTGCTGCAGTATGTTTTGGTTTTCCAATTGCATTATTCACAAAAGAAACATTGCATTATCTTTAAATCACACCAGTGTGTAATCTACAGCTATTTTTTTTTTCATATCATCTGTCTGTGTTAATGTCAACCAACAGAGATGGCTTTCTGATATACTGTGCATGTGACATCCATGAGCATTATATATTCGTGGTACATTGCCTAGATATAGTGTGTGCCACTCACCATAGGTGCTGTAAACTAAATGACTGAAGCTAATATAACTTTCTAGCCAGACCAAATGAATGTAAATAAGATGAAAAGCATTTAGGCATTAATACACTTTGCATTCACTTTTGTACAGAATGTAATTTTAATTTTAAACTACTTTTTAAACATATTTTGCCTTGTAGTGGTGATGAAAAAAATGACACCAGTAACCACACCAATTTTTGCTTTTGTCTGTCTATAGAAGTTGTTAATGAAATACAATGTTTTTTCCTCTAGACTACAGTACCATGCATTTTATAGGAGGTAAAACATCTTCATCATCTATTATAAAAAGAAAATATTGTATCTAATACCATTATAATCACCGCCCTATAATACTGCAAAACAAAATATTGTGAAACACTAAACAATAATTGTTTTTGCAGGAGAAACACTGCATGCCCAACATGGGGGCCTTTTTAGCATATATCAGACCTCTGTTTATTACCTCTGAGACCAGACAGCTTGGAGAAAGGGGAAACGTGAAATCATAAAACTTACCTTTTCCTTTTCTATGTCCTGCAAACCAAATACAAAACACAGTATCTGTGGCAAAGAAAGCTACAGCCTTCACAAATGTCAACAACATCCACATGAAATTTTAAATTATGGTATTTAAAATATAATGTAGGATCTGATGAATTTTAAGATGAGGGCCTTTTAAAATGCAAAAAAAGAATAGTGTGAGAGGTTTAGGTGGAAAGTAAACAGCACTTTTTCACATAAATGGTGGTAAATGCATTTCACAGACAGCTGATTAAGATGATGAAATATCTTAGCTCTGTTCAAAAGCAAATTGGGAGGAAAAGTAAATCTTAACAAAATGGAGAGGAAGTGTGACTAAAATGAATAAATTAACAATGGTAAATGCATGGTTTCAGAACAAAAGGAAGACAGTAAAACTGGCAAATAAACAGGATCAAAAATTTTAAACTAGTGTAGAAGGCAAACAACAATTGTGTCTCTATACTGTATTGCATTATTAACATTATTCTGTTTTTTTTTTTCAGGAAGTCCATCATGTCCTGTTATTTTTCTTTACTCTTCTGTTGTGCATCATAGTGAAGGAAAGGCATATTGCGTAACAGACATCGCACACCACTTTCTGAGACATATTTATCTCAGAAGCTAAGACTGACTGAGACAATGTCAAATAATATCTGCAAGCAAAATATCATGTAAAACTAGTAAACAAGTTCCAGAATCAAGCAGAATGCTTGGGCTTGGAGGTCATTCTGCAGCCATGTCAGAAGAAAGATAGCCTAAAATATGCTTTGAGTTGACAATGCTTTTTTCACATAAACATGTTTTTCTAAATCTAATTTCCAGTGCCTTGTGATGAACTAATACCATACAAGTATATGAATGCCATCCTTCTAAAAAGCAACAATGATATGACAGCCCTGACACCACTAACCACAGTATGTTGCTATGGGAATAACTGTTATGCAGAAAACATGACATTACCGTTCCTGTTCATACTCAATAAGCAAAATCTGGTCATGAAAATCTAATTATATGTTTTTTTAAATGTAAAGTACATCTTATTGTCTACTTTTGGATAAGTAATGTATCTTTTTAACAAAGCCCGATGCCTCATATTGCTAATAATAAATGTTTATATGCAGAATATCTTTAAGAAAATTTGTAAACACTATTTAAAAACAGCTGTGTAATGAAGAAGTGAACAGGCTGTATGTCATTTACTGTCTCTGCCAAAACAACTTACACAAATGCAAGGCTGATCTCAAGGCATTTAAAGGTCAAAGGAGCAAATAAAGTACGATATAAGAAGGAGGAAACCAAACGAGCGTTAGCACCAACTATGAAAAAAAAAACAATCCAAGTCCGAAACAGGCAACCCAAAACAGAGACTCCTTCAGAAAAGTTAATTTATTCTATATAAATCTCCACACGTCAAGCAAAAATTGTATAAAATCCAAAAGTGACCGTACAGTTGATGTGAAATCCAATCTTCGAGGTAAGCCCTGTTCACAAACATGCACTTCAGTTGTGACAACTCGTTTTTGAACCCTAACAATTGTGAACACATCCTCGCACCTCTAATCATCTGTCCACAGACTAAGTTCCTTTTAATGTGTAAAGGGTGCTGACTTTCAAACCTAAGGAAACTGTTAGAATATGTGGGTTTACGGAAGACTCTGGACTCAAACACTTTTAATTCATTATCCTTAATCAGACTGACATCTAAATAATCTATTCTGTAAGGGTTATATGTATGTGTAAATTTAAAGAAGTCACTGACATTATTAATATAACAAAAAAACTCATTAACAGCTTCTAAATCACCCTTCCATAAAATAAATACATCATCCAAATAACGTAAATACAATAACCAGTGTTCTGAGAATTTTGTTTCAAATATGTGCTTCTTTTCCCACATAGTCATCACTAAATTGGTGAAAATCGGTGCGCAACTAGACCCCATCACCACCCCCCTTAGTTGTATATAGTACTCTTCCTCAAATACAAAATAATTATTTTTTAAAACCTGTTCCATAATTTCCATCACAAAATTAATCATACTCCCACTCAAGTTACAGTGTTCTATTAAAGCCTCTTGAAAAAGTTCCATCCCCATATCATGTGGAATTGAGCCAAATAGGTCTACCACATCAATAGTGGAAAACCCTGTGGTGTCATTAAAAAATTCCTGTTTGACTCTTGATAAAAAATCCCAAGAGTCATTTAATACATAATTAATACTCTTTAAGGTGTCTTTTAATAATCTATCAATAAATATACCCAATGAGTTTGTGGAACTGTTTTGAGCTGCCACTATAAGTCTATATGGAGGATGCTGAATATCTTTGTGTACCTTCGGTATTCCGAACACCGTTGGAATATATGGATATTTACTTTGTAAGAAATTATACAGTTCTTCATTTATCACCCCTTGCATCAAACAGTCCTCTAAGAACATTTGTAACCTCCTATGTGTAACATTAACCTCATTAATAGATGCTACTGAATATTTGCCTGTATCCTGTAATAAACTAGTGATGTCATTCACGTAATACGTATTTTCAGCTAACACAATCCCACCCCCCTTGTCTGGCTTCATAACACGTAAGCTGTTGGACTGTCTTAAAGCATTTAAAAGAGTCATTTCATCGCTTGTTAAATTGTAATAATTGTCTTTAAAAGCATGATACTCCTGGTAAATTTCTTTGGTACATACCCTATCATAATGAGCCAAGACTGGGTTCAGTGGGGGGTTGAAAACACTCTTTTTCTTAAACCTGTTCCTTATAGTAATTTGTTCATTCATTGTGTCTTTAAAAAACAACTTAAGTGCAAGGCTGATCTCAAGGCATTTAAAGGGCAAAGGAGCAAATAAAGTATAATATAAGAACTGTGTGTGTGTGTGTGTGTGTGTGTGTGTGCGTGTGTGTGTGTGTGTGTGTGTGTGTGTGTGTGTGTGTGTGTGTGTGTGTGTGTGTGTGTGTGTGTGTGCGTGTGTGTATGTGTGTGCATGTGTGTGCGTGTGTGCATGCGTGTGTGCGTGCATGTGTGTCTGTGTGTGTGTGTGTGTGTGTAAATAGATATACCTGTATACATATATATATATATATATATATATATATATATATATATATATATATATATATATATATACCTGTATATATATATATATATATATATATATATATATATATATATATATATATATATACACATGGGTCTACCTGATAACAGCGACACGCCAAAACACTGACAACAAAATAACCAACACAAAAAAAACGACAAAAAAAGAAAGTTCAAAAACACGAAACTTCACATGCCCGACAAACCAAAATCCCGACAATCAACAAAACAAATACCTTTCCCGAAAAACAAACGCACAATACAAGCACACCAAAAACCTTACAAACCTACACTAAACCTTACATACACAACTATCTATGCACTAACCTTAACCCAAACCCTAACCCTAAGGTCTGTCACTATCGCACACTTACCTTTCCCGCACCCTAACCCTAACTCACTTAATCCGCCCCTAACCCTTAACTCTGTCACTATCGCACACTTACCTTACCCGCACCTTAACCCTAACTCACTTAATCCACCCCTAACCCTAAAGTTCATCGCTATCGCACACTTACCTGACCCGCACCCTACCCTAACGTCCATCACTATCATACACTTACCTTACCCATACCCTGACCCTAACATCCGTCCCTATCGCACACTTACCTTAACATGTTGGTGTTCCCAGCATCGGGATTCTCAGCTGTTGGTCTTCTCCATTGTCGATCTTCCGGTGTCGGTGTTCTTGTCGTCAGCGTTCTGCACTTTCGTCGTTTTCAGGTAGACTCATATACATACACACACACAGATATATGTGTATAAACACATTGAAGTAACTTAGCTGAACTGAAAAAAAGTCCTACCACAATGCAGCTGCTGTCTATTCCTTCAGAAAGGTTATAGATATTGAGCATTATGTGTACACCTTGTGGCTACCTGTATGAATCCCTCCCACTGTTTTACTCAGGGAAGTGACAATTCCATCTCCTGCAAGTATGTCAGGGGCAAGCCAATGCAGTGCTGGTACAGTGGTCATGTGGCCATACATACATACATGGTTTCCTTCCCCAACTTAAGTATATTCCATTCTGACCGGCATGTTTACTTTTTTAAGACATTATATAACCAGGGCAGTTACAAACTGGCTGACCTCTATTATTGAATATTATTGTTTCTGTGTTTTATTTCTTAATTGGTAAGTTGTACACCAGTTAGAATATGCAGTTCTCATTTTTCATATTATACTAGTGTTACTGCATACATAGCTTCCACTATGACTTGTAGAGTTGCAACTTGATATGGAACCAATGGTTCCCTCTTGGAATGACAGCAAATGAAATGTTGAGTGCCGACATACCCCCCCCCCCAAAAAAAAAAACTGAAAACACAGGAGAATAAAGAATCTTGAAAACCGTTCTTCTCCTTATAACGTCCAAACTTATATATATATATATATATATAGATATATATATATATATATATATATATATATATATATATATATATATCTATATACATATATATATATATCTATATATATATATATATATATATATATATATATATATATATATATATATATATATATATATATATATATATATCAAGTCTAATATCTCCATACCTTTCATAAAAGGGAATATTTTGAAAAATGGCATCTTGAAGTTGTTATATATAAGTCTGATCTTTTGGCCATTCAGTCTATCATTGGTGCTAGTTTGCCCTCCTTACAGGACCTGTACTATTCCAGAGTCATGAAAAAGGCAGGGAAGATCATCACTGACCCTTCACATCCAGGCACCATCCTTTTGAACTATTACGTTCAGCCAGGCATTATAGATTATTATACAACGACCCCCCCATTAATATTCAAAAAATGTGCACGCTGATTGGTCAGCGTGCACATTGTAAATCAGAGTTATAGTAATGGAAAAAGGTCCGGTCGCCTGGACTTTTTCCATTATATAACTCTTTTTTTTTTTTTTACAGCAACGGAGAACGCAAGATCTCCCTTACTTCACACTGTCTCGCTATGTTAAACTCATTTAACATAGCGAGACAGCATTAAAAAAAGCAACGGAGATTCTCCGTTGCTTTTTTTAATGCTGTCTCGCTATGTTAAATGAGTTTAACATAGCGAGACAGTTTGTAGAAAGCAATGGAGATCTTGCTTTCTCTGTTGCTTTTTACAAACTGTTTCGCTATGTTAAATGTGTTTAATATAGCGAGACAGCTTTAAAAAAAGCAACGGAGAATCTCTGTTGCTTTTTTTTAAAGCTATCTCGCTATGTTAAACCCATTTAACATAGCAAAACAGTTTCTTTTTACAAACTGTTTCACTATGTTAAATGGGTTTAACATAGCGAGACAGCTTTAAAAAAAGCAATGGCTCCATTGCTTTTTTTAAAGCTGTCTCCCTATGTTAAACCCATTTAACATAGCAAAACAGTTTGTAAAAAGCAACAGAGATCTTGCTTTCTCCATTGCTTTTGCCCGCAGCTCTGATGTACTGCGTAGGCATACGCATGCGCAGTACATCATAACTGCCGCAGAATACCAGACAGCTGCGGAAGGGCAGCAAGGAGGCATTATACAATGCCATTATTTAAGAAAATTAATTATTTTTTTTCTTAAATAATGTCATTGTATAATAGCAATAACCCACTTCTGCGTGTGGGTAATGCTGGATTTACCCATGGTTGGCTTTGTTGGCTTCGCCCTCGTGACCAAACCACACCAACCGTGGGTAAATCCAGCATTACCCACACCCAGGCGTGGGTTATTGCTATAATGTGCACCAAAACAAGCAGATATAAGAACAGTTTTTTTCCACAGGCCATCAACTTCATAAATGGTTAACTCAGCTTATTATGTCGAGGTCGTCTTTTTGTCAAGCCTCCGATGATTTTGCAGTATTGTTTACATATTGTTAATACTTGTTACTTTAGAGTTTATTTCAGTATTTCTTGCACTGTGTTGCACTTTGCAGCTTGTATGTATATCTATATGTATATTTACTTTTTTGTCTTGTTCTTAATAGTTGCATGTATGTCATTTATGTAATTCATGCTTACAGAGTCATTGAAACTGGAGTGAAATTCCTTGTACGCATGCATACCTGGTCAATAAATGTGATTCTGATTCTGATATTTTAGTTCTCACTTTAGCAGGTCACAGCATTCAAATGGTTACCAGAATGAACTTGATGAGCACAGCTGGTCTTGAAATCACCCCAATGAAAAAACAATAATAAACCTACATTATTTGCAGGGGGCAAGCCCCCAACCCCCTTATATATAGCAACTGCACAATCACACAAATACAAATAAGGAAGACATGCCCAAAAATAAAGGAACCATTGCCAGTGTGCCTCAATTAGTAACCGACCCAGTAGGGATCTACTGTGCAAAACAGCAATAATGCAGCTGATGTTTGCTGAGTTATGCCTAATGAGTCTGAACCACTTAATTGTTCAAGAATCATCCTTCATAGATATAAATATACAAACACACATAGACATAAAACACATGCATACATGTTTATATATGTAATCAAGATAAGACCTGCTGAACATGTACTCAACAGATAACTAATTAAAACATAAATAAACCTCATTGTTTGCATCTGTTTATTAAACTCTCAATACATATTAAGCACAATAGAAGTCACTCATGTCTATAACTTTTCTTCCGTCTTTGTCTGGTCATCTCCTAATACTGACCTACACACAAAGTTCCATAACTCTATCAGCCTAACAGATTACTAGCTATTAGCAGTATCCCATAAGGTCCAGTTCTGGTTCACAGGTTTTATAGAATTATGTACCAAGTATGCAGTCTGCCTGTATACAATCTGTCAACCTTCTAAAAATGTGATTGTTATTATCCCCCATTAGTACATTTTGTTACTCATATACTTGTTAAGATTATTTTGAAAACACGTCCAGGTAACTGTAACTTCATTGTCAGTATTAATTTATTCAACCGTTTGAGAACTGATTGCAATATTAACTCTGGCAGCTAGTAAAGAGGATTAAAGCTTTCAGCCATTAGCGATCTGCATTCTTTAACTCAGGGTATGATTCTCTCTGCTTTCATTTGTCTCCTGTTTGGCTCTGAACAAGGTACTACGCCAGTGCTCCCAGGTTGCCCCAGAAAAGGGATACTTGTGCCCAATGGGCCTACCCTGTTAAATAATAATAGATGTATCTATCTTAATTATGTTTATTTTAGAACAAGGTTACATGACCTTGCAGCAGTTATGGTTATAGTGCATCCTATAATCCCCTTTCTACTGGTTTTGTGTCGGTGCGTGAGATTCAAATACACTACATCACATGTATCATGAAGGATTTTTTTCAGTCTATTTCTGAGAGAAATTAATTTTTTTTCATGTTACTTCCACTAATTTTGTGGTATATATATATATATATATATATATATATATATATATATATATATATATATATACATATATATATATATTTTTTTTAAACCAGATTTCTGTTATATTAGATCTTCTCCAAAGAAAAGTTTCAAGACAGTCTACGTTTTGTTTATTTTCATATTTAATAAGGCTGCCTTTACCTGGGATCTACCGATTCCATTTTTTGGCACACATACCTCTCAAGTGCACTTGATTATGAGGAGCATTCCATATTCTGAGTCTTAAGAGTCCATGTTCCTCCCAGTTCCACACTGAAAGGGTCTGTCACAGATTCAGTGTTAATAATTTTTTTAACCAATATCTATGGTAAATAAATCTAAATAATAATGATTCATCCGAAGAACTTTTTATAACAATAAAGTAACACATTCTAAGTATCCCTTGATCTTTCTAGTTGAAGTTTTTAGTAAGTATTCCACATTTTCCCCATTTGTTCCACATAATGAGATGTAGTGTTCCACATTTTGGAAATGGATATTTGAGACATAAGTTGTTATATTTTTGACTCATGAAGCATGGATATGAATAGCCTGTAACACAGTGAAAGCTCTAGCTCTGCAGACAATGTGTCTTTGCCATGCATCCTTCAGTGAGATGTGCTAGGCAGATAAACCATACTGATCGTTGTGTAACTTAACTATGCTACTGGATGCCAGGGTTAAGTGCTTTAAGTACATAAAAAACATTTAAGTAAGCAAATTGTGGCTTTAGCTGTCAAATTAAATGTCTTTTCACATCTAAGCTGTTTTTCTGAAGCAGCCGCTGGAAACTGCTGCTCAATCTGTTAGTTATCCCAGAGGGTTAAGGCTGAGTTGTTAACATGTTTGTTGCTATAGTCTAGGGTTTGATTCCCTCACCTTCCATTTGCCTTCTGTGTGACTCTGAGCAAGTCACTTAACCAGAAGTTACATTCAGGCAATTGGGAAATTAGGCTCTTTAATACTCTCCTGGGCTGAATGTCTAAAAGCTACCTATGAGCCCACAAAGCTACCTGTTCTAACACATTTCGTACATCATTAGTAACAACTGTGTCAGCCATGAGTGAATTAATTAAAAATTATTCAGGTGTAAATAAAATATGCTATGGTAATAAAACATTTTCTGCTTAGTTCCTGTACTCCCCAAGGTGACAGTTGCATTCCATCTATTGCAAGGAAGTCAGGTAGTTATCCATCTCATGCCTAATTGTGTCCCATGCTTACAGTACCATGTCTTTAGCCAT
This sequence comes from Protopterus annectens, assembly GCF_019279795.1. Taxonomy (NCBI): domain Eukaryota; kingdom Metazoa; phylum Chordata; order Ceratodontiformes; family Protopteridae; genus Protopterus; species Protopterus annectens. The sequence goes on along the minus strand of NC_056726.1, from coordinate 1,597,671,258 downwards.
AAACGAAAGACCTTTATTCACAAATTAAAGGCCATTGTTCTGGTTCTATGCTCCAATGGTATTTCAAAAGAAGTTAAATTCTCAGTAAATATGTATTTTCTTAATGCTTGCAAGAATGTTGGAAAATCACAGTTTTTGAGTATATCTAAACACAGACATTCTTAAACTGATACCCAAAAGAACAATGATCACGCCATAGCTTTCCATCATAAGTTTTGACCCAACTAAATAAGCAACAGTCATGCATTTCTTTCAAAGACCTTTAATATTAATTACAAGAAGCCAAATAAAAACTATCCTACTATCAGAAACATTGGAGAATGCTTATAGAAATCTTAGGTAAAAACTTATTTATGAACAAGGGACTACAACATCAGTATTATTCTATGTAAATAAGGGAAACTAAAGATATTTAGCACTGTAAAATGTTTACCCACAACAACAATGGGCAGGTCATGGTAATAAATATACGATGAACATTCAAGGTGACATCAATGTGTATAGTGTACATAGTTAGTACAAGATATAACGTAAGTTAGGTAGGCTAGAATGTCTTGATGCAAGTGTTTTAATGTCAGATTTCAATATGTTGTAGATTATCTCTGTGTAGTTTTCTGTATTATAGCTCAATATGAACAGCTTGATTGTTAGTTAATTTTGCATATTGTTAGTTTAACACTGATGGCTCAGGTTATATAAACTTTATTAGGATTACTGCAACTTGATATTCCTAGTACCTGTTCTTATATTTTTCTGTGATATTCTTTTCTTGTATTAAAATAATAAGAAAAAATGCCATAAAAATATATTTGAAAAACAATGTGTTTTAGTTTTACAAACTAAAGAGTTGCCAACAATGAGAATATTTTTGGGGTTCTCTGATTGTAGTGTACGCCTAATAAATTTGTCAGAGTAGGATATCAGAACCTCAGACATTTTGTGACTTCTTTGCATAATGATACAGTATAAATGATTCTGTAAGTTTGTTGCAGTACATTCATTAAGAAATTGCTATGAGCTATGTGTCTGATAATTCATATTCTGTTATTGCTCTGTGAGGCTTTATTATGAGAAATCTTAAGAACATCAGCTATGTTCTCATATGACACATTAGCTTTCAAAAGCCAGACTCCAAGGTTTGATGTAACTATATGTTGTTCACAGATATTAAGAGTAGTTTAGATAATATCATGTTCTTGGAAAGCATGCTGCAGTTCATATACATTATAAAGTATCCATCATATACATGAGACATTCAAAGAAAGATCACATAGGGCCTACAGTGTTAGCTCCTGGTTACACTTCTACATGAAAATTAGGCTACATTTTAACAATGGTTTTGATTTGTCATATTAATTAAGAAGTTTCCTTTATTTTAGAGATAAGAATGCATTAAAAGTGGTAAATAAGTAGCCCTAGCAGCCAATGTAAGTGCTAACCAAGCTGGTAGACTAGAAATCTCCAAGATAGCATTAGATACCTGATGTTATGTGATGTAAATTTGTGCTTTCTGCCTAAAACATGAGCCTGTCTTTAAACGTGGTGCATCTTCATAACATACAAAGTCGCTCACATATACAAATCTTAGCTACCACTCAATACAATTTTGCAACTGTAAAAATTCAGGGTGGTGTCAGATAAGAAATAACTTCCCTCATCTCAGCATGTCACAGATGTGCAGTACTGTTGAATGTTCTGCCTAAACAGAAGCTAGACAGCTGCTGACTCTAGAGTATTGATTCCAGCCATACAAAAAGATGAAGACCAGAAATTTCCTCCAACAAGACAGCAACCAATCCCACTGACTGGAGAAAGCTAACGGATTTTAAACCTCCCAAGTAAAGGAATACTCTGGTCTCCTTTCAGTAGGTCTTCCTTACTGAATTAGATAATGGCCATATTTCCTAAACTTTGTAAGAACTGAATTAAAAAAAGAAAAAAAAAGTTCCCTGTTGTTAGTCTCACCAGTGATCTGTCGACACTGAATGTTATTTCAGTTGTTTGACACAGACATCTGCAGATGTGTTGCTTTGGGTCTATTTTGATATTCCAGTGAATGCCACACCACAAACTATTTACCACGGATGATGTTTGTATGGCTCAATAAATCATCACAGTACATTAAACTACATTAAATACTAATGTAAATACATTTTTCAAGAGAGTTGCATCCCCTCTGCATTCTGCCAGAAGTGAGGATTTTGCCTCCTCACCCTCCAGTCTTTAAATACCTCACTTGATTTCAGAAAAGGGAATAAATCCATTTCCTTTTCTTCTGAGCTGGTGTCATATCAGATGTAGTATATACAGGGACTGCAGTGTGTGATCAGAGATTACTTACACATGGTGCATGGTACTGCAGCCCCTTGCAGAAATGGTTTCATAATGTTTTGTCAGATGGGGTGGCCTGTTCATAGGTTCATAGGTAGCTACTAGGCTATTGGCCCTAGGGCCTATATAAGCCTAGCCAAAAAGGTACCCTGGCTTTCGCCACCGAAGAAAATTATTTTCCTGTGCCCCTGTCGAGCAGAGCCACAGAGGTAATTCTGGGGTGAATTTCCTATTTCCCATCCAATCATCAAGAATTTTCTTGAAGAGTGCTAATGAGGAGCTTTGTTTGATATAGATAGATAGTTTGTTCCAGAGTGTGGGAAGTCTCTAGGATAGGAATGTATCCCTCTAGCATGTTCTGTTTATTGTAGTGACAAGGTTTTGGTCCCTAGAGTGTGTAGCTCAGACGGATTGGGATTTCTTTAAGTGGAGCATGTCCAACAGCTCTGGGTTTGACATAGCTTTGCATGTTAGACAGAGATCGCCTCTGAGTAGGCGATATGCGACGGAGTAAAGCTGGAGTTTTTTGAGACGGTCTGCAGAGGGCATCTGTTTGAGGCCGGTAGTCCTCTTTGTGAGGTATTTCTGCAGCCTTTCCAGTTATTGTAGATGTCTTGTGAGGTACATACCAAAAGGAGCATTATGCTCTATAATGGGTCTAATGAGTGACGAGTAGAGGGGTACAATGATCTCTTTTTTCCTGGATGAGAAACCTTTTGTGATGAGGTGTGCCATGTAGAAGGATTTCCTGACTACTGTGGTGATGTGATTATCAAAGGAGAGACTACTGTCCACCTGTGTCCCAAGGTCTCTTATCACATTTTAGATGTTAAGTAGACTACCACCTATGTGGTAGCTCATGGGTACAGAGTTTTTACCAAAGGGGATGAGAATGCACTTTTTGGCATTGAGCTTGAGGCCATGGCTTTGACACCAGGCATCTGTCTCTGTGATCTGTTCAATAAGATATTCATTGATTAGTGTGTCTGCAGCAGGCTTCTGCCTTCTTGTCAATGCTTCCAGGAGGTGTTGCTCAGTTTTGTCTTGGTTTTGCTGTTGCAACCTCTTCGGGCAAGCAGGTTCAATAATTCACTATCCCTTAAATGAAAAAAAAAATACTGCTATATTTTGTTGAGACTGAGCATAACACTATTGAAAGTTGCCATCTTATATTGGGTTATTCTTTCATGTATGCATTTTTATTTGCATTTGCAGCTCTGTTTTTCTTATTCCTTCTTAATTATAACAATCACCATGCCATGTCTTTATTGTGGTTTTTTTCTTTGCATTTTGTTTCTTCATGGACAGATCTGATAACTAACAGTTCACAGTTTACCATGAATTCAAAGTAACAACAAACAACTATATGCATAAATGGTTAGTGCTAAGGTCTGCAGACATATTAGCAAATGTACAACAAAATACAGCCAATGTCATTGCAGTCAGAGGATGCTATATTAGCTTCATCAAGTACAACCCCTTTCAGTCATGGGTATGGATTTACCTGATCAAATGCCTTTTAGCTAGTCCCACAGCTTGTTCCTGATCTTTAAAGCCTGACTTTATAGTAAGAATTACCAACATTTATTAGCCGAACAGATTTCAGACTCCTGACATGCATACCTATAAAGCAGCAAAATAGGCTGCTAATACTATGCAGAGTTTCTAGTAGTATAATTGAAACTGGCATGCAGCATATCTGTTTTATTTTATTTTATTTATTTATTTTCTTGCTTGTCTGTATCTGCTTGGTTAGTTAGTTAGTTAGTTAGTTAGTTAGTTAGTTAGTTAGTTAGTTAGTTAGTTAGTTAGTTAGTCAGTTAGTTAGTAAATGGGTAAAATGAATGATTCTATAATTCCACTGGAGTATGTGTGAGCCTTTACGTCTCTTTTTCTGCAGAGGTGATATTTTGTAACTGCCTGTTTTATCATACTGATAATACTCAACATATGGTAATGACATAAAAGCATGTCATGCCTGATGTCAGCAAATTGTCATGAAATGTAGCCCATCTCTCAGTATGCTGAGAGAGGTTACTGGAGGACTTAAAGCTAAGAATGCAAAATTCCCAAGATATTGGGCACCGAGCAACATTATTACCGAACACATGAAAAGGACGTCAGGATAGAATAATGCAAAAGAGAAATGGCCTATTCAGAATCTATAACTTTCACTGGAAGCGTGATTTATTTATTTATTTATTTGTGACCTAATGTTGGGGGGGGGGGTAACTTGGAGTATCTATATACAATATCAGTATCTTCAAATCTGCATAAAATGAACTGCCATGTCGAGTGGTTTGAAGAGATTGTCTCTGTGGTGTCTATTCTATTACGTAATGGAACTGTTAATGATAGGATGAGGCCACATTATTACAGACCTCTTGCAAAACCTGCAGTTTAAATTGTGCCTTCAAGTGCTGTGATCTGATATTTGTTACAGCTGAAAACCATGTATATCTGCTTTCATTTTGATGTAATGGAGTTTTCTTCCCTGACTGTAATGCATGTCAGGTGATGATAATTACTGTAAAAGATTCCGCATGGATGCAGTTTTGCTTTTTTACACAATGTATAACAAAGCCAAAGGCCACCCTGAGTTTTAAAATCAAATCATAAAAAAGCTGAGCTCAGCTTCCAGTAAAGTAATGAATCACATCTCATTTATAAAGTAAAAACGTTGAAAAAGAGAGCAAAACTTTTTAAAGATTATTCCTAGCTTACCACATAGCAAGATGTTTTAAACAGTTTGTAAAGCATAATACTGATTAATCAACTGAATGACTGACCAGTTGATTGGCTGATGATTAAAGTGGCCAACCAGTCTATACCAGTACTGATCCAAATGGGTGCTTCTCAGACTAATACAGTTAACTTTATTGCAAAAGACCCCATTTAGCTAAACATTTTCTTGGGAAAATAAATCATTTCAAGACAAATAGTGTTGAACTCTTATTGTGTTACTTCTTCTGTGTGTATTGGATGTTACTCCATTTATTGTTAGTAAGATCTGCTGGAACACCTCCTAACCTCTTACAGCAAAAGTTTGGACATGGACAAAGCAATAAATAATGGGGGGTGGGGAGCAGAGGACCAGAGTAGGGACAGTTTTTAAATATTGCTCTTATAAACTTAGAAAGTTGATGGAATAATAGGTGTTTTATTAGTATGGATTTTTCTGAAGGGTATGAAGTCTGAAACTCAAATGCCTGTCATTATTTTTTTGTTTCCATCCTCATATATTTGACAGTCATTTGCCAGAAAACCAAATATTTATGAGGAATAGAGCAAAAATATGAGACAAAAATCTGGACATTCTGAAAAATCTAGACAGTTGAGTGGTATGCCTGCTAGTGTCTTCTTCTCTCACAGACATTCCAGCTCTCAGCACTTTGCCATATTTAATTAGAAACTTCCTGACTTAAATGTTATTGCAAACAAACCTGTGATTTATATTACAGGTATATAGGTATATATAAGTGAAACAGCCCGGTCTCCACTTTTTTAAAGCTGCTCATTTTTCAAAACTGACATTAACAATTTAGATCATTTGACCTTGCTGTGAGATCAGCAGAGTTCATGAAGTAGAAAATCTTGTGAAGGTGATAGTTATATGAATGGATAAAAGAGAAAAAAGAAAAAGCTTACAAAAAAGACATCAAGTCAACACAAATCTAGTAATAACTGTTAGCGTCTTTCCCTACATTTGCATGCATTAAATCCTTAGAAGTTTTACTGGTTGGAGCTTTATTGAATGACCCCACTAACTTGAACTCTTTTGCTCTTTATCACAGACCATTTGGTTCCATGTATTGAGAAGCAAAAACATTACTGTGAAACAAAACAAGACATTTAGAGATAAATGTAAGTGGTTGTTGGCTAACACAGAACAGCTGCAGTGGCTCATTCAAATCTTTAACACTAGGATCTGCATTTCAGATAAAAACTGCAAGTACGGGATAAGGTGTACTCCCTAACAGCAAAAGAAGCCATCTAGTAGAGGCATGGTGTGAGAAAGCTAAAATATGGACTTCATGGTGCCATATGGTATGGCAGCAATTCAGGATGACATACTTGTAAGGATTCAGTGACAAAGTATATCTACATAAGCAACTATGAATACAAGACAGACAGTTGCAAAGCTGATGAGTAATCGTTATGTAATCTTGAAACAAAAGTATTTTCAGACTTCACTGACTGATGACACAAACTGCTGACTAGGGAAAATGAAGCATAAAACTTAACATAATACAATCATCACCAAAGGAACTAGTTTGGACTGTGCATCTGCTTTTATAGGGCAGCACATAAGATGAGTAAGACATTGAGATGAGCTTGTTAAACTCTTGGACTAAACATTCAGATGACAAGAACAATGCATTATGAATTCATTATTGGATATAGTTAAATAGAAAACAGTCACCCCCGGATTCACAAATCCTCCGTGTAAGACTTAATAAGTCTTACTTGGAGGCTGCAGTTGAACGGTATGATGTCAGCGTGCCATGAATATTCATGAGGGCATGCTGACTCAACCGTAACTCTTAAACGGACCGAGTATGAAAGCAGTGGGCATGTCAGACTGCCGAGCAGTCTAAATGTCCATGCCCCTGCAAGTGTAGTAAAAGCAAAATGTCAACACACAAGAGCGAGTTCGCTCAAATGTACTTGCACCCAACACCACACTCCCTGACACTGTAAACTACCATCACAGTTATAAAAAGTGAAATATTTATTTTTTTAAAATCCACAATATAGCTGCCTGTATTTGCGTGTGTGTGTGCAGGTGTGCCCATTGCTTAGCTACAGTTAGCAATTCCGACATGGAAGAGCATAAGAAAGAATGTTTATGCAAATCACACCAAATTGCAACAGCATAATGGTACAGCGTATGCACAAAGAGGAGGCATTCACGGTTTGAGTCCCACCACTCCCCTTCTTATTTATGTTTTAAATCAGTATTTGAAATAATATCAGACATATATGATTAAAATATTATTAAAAGCAGTGAAATGGCCAATGTATCAGTGAACAAAATATATATTTTTAAAGGATCCATATATATAATAGCCTGTCATTAAGCAGCGCTTTACCCGGATAAACAGAGGTGCCCATAGTTTAATAGTGCTTTACCCAGCTAAACAGAGGTGCCCATAGTTTAATAGCGCTTTACCCAGCTAAACAGAGTTGCCCATAGTTTAATAGCACTTTACCCAGTGCAATAGAGTTGCCCAAAGTTTAAAAGCGCTTTACCCAGTGCAATGTGTTTGTGCGGATGTGCGCACCGCACCAACCAGGGCACTGTAGGGCACCGGGGAGCAACATAGAGCTAAGTTGCTTAAACACAGCTACACCCCCTAGCCTGTCTAGACAGTATTAAAATAAAAGAATGACAACGTTTGAACCCAGGACCCTGTGCATCATAATCAAAGTACAGAACCACTAAGCCATAACAGCTTAGGAGAAGCAGCAACTATTAGCATACATATACTTAGAAATGGTATATTAACCATTACTAAGCAGGTCTGCAGTCAGCTTCGAATTCTCAAAAATGGCCAATCACATAAAAGTGCGGGAAATGCGGCATATTTAAGCCCCATAGGCGGGAATATTCGCCATAACTGATTGTAGCTCACATTTGCAGTCAGAATGGCAGGTGCAGGAGAGGGTTCACACTTCCGAGCGCAACGTTGGGGCATCGAGGAGTCCAAATACATGGTTTGGCTCCTTGTCCACCATCACGAGTCAAGACTCCTGCAGGGCCAGTTCCAAGGGACGGAGTACAAGCAAAGGCTTGGAGCCAGTTAGCTCATGACCTCACCAGTGCCACAGGCATTTCTCAGACTGGTGAGCAGGTCCGTCACCACCATGCAGACCTGAAGAGACGAAAGCAGGACCACCTGAACCAGTGGATACAGGAGGCCCGTGGGATGTGGGATGCCCCACAACTGAGTATGTAGCTATGGAATGCAGTATATAAGAATTGATAATGGAGTATGTATAACGGATAGGTATGTCTCAGTAACCCCTCATTTACTTTACAGCTGCAGGTGATCGTGCTATGAATCAGCAAGCCTATGCTGATAGGCTGCTAAGGCTGCACCACCAGGCAGGTTAGTGATTATTCTGCATGTATTGTTATATGAAATATGGGAGAGAGCATGAAGGAAAGTGTTGTAGTCCAATAAAACAGCCATAAAATTGCCTGAATAAGTCCTCTGCATGTACTGTCAGATAAAAACATCAGAGAGACAGAAAAAGAGTGTAGTAACCCATTAAGAAAGGTAACATATGTCTGGAATAATATCCCTGCAGTCACTGGCATATAACATAACTGAGTGAGCCTGAAAAAAGATTGTTCTAACCTATTAATAAAGGTATAATATGTCTTGAACATGTCTGCCATATACACTATTAAAACAAATAAAGGAGTGAGTCTGTGGAAAAGTGTGTAATGTCATTAATAAAGGTCTAAAACCCAGAGTGTGTCTGTGTCACAGAGTCTGAAATGTTGTTGCACCCTTGCATTATACAAACAGTACTGTTTGAAAAGGTGCTGGCAACCCAGAGTTGTGCAGTCCCATATAAAGTGGGCGATGGAAGTGCCAGTAGCTGTGAAACATATATACAGTCCACAACAGTCAGTTACTGGCTGGCATGAATAAGTAAATCTGGCACACGTGTAGCATGTTATTTTTTCACCAAAAATGTGAGTGTGTGTCAAGAAATGCAGGGTTCTGTATAAATCGAAGTGAAAATGTCATGTGAAAACATCCCAGATATGTAGATAAAGAAATATAAATGCAATCAAGAAATATGTAGCAGTAGCATCTGCATCCTGGACAGTTAGTATGTCAGATATAGGTCAGGCATATATTGAACTAGCCAAACCCATTACACAACCTAATGTATGGTGGCAAGTGTAATTATACATGTAGGGGATATACACTTGCAGCCACTAGCAATGTAGTGTAGATGAAAAGGTCATTAAAAGATGTTAACCAAGGTTTTTTCTACACCCTACTGTATGTGCATAAACCATGCAATTCCACACCTCAATGGGTGTGTGTAATCTTAAATATTTGTTGGGACATATGTCCTATTGTTCTATAAATATTTGCATTCACATTGATGCATGTGCCCTGTTTAAACACCACAGTCATGGTGGCCTGTTGCTACCAAACATCCCTGCATGCTGTTGGAATAACCACTGTGGTTCAATATATGCATGAGTTATGCTTGCTGTTCAACTGTTGTACCCTTGGTGTGTTGGGTTAATGGGAATATTATTGCATGCTGTTACAACTAATCTGGAATGCTGTTTTGCTTATGTTGTAATTAAACACACCTAATCACAGAACGTATGGGAAGGCTGGTCCCACCTGTCCCACCTCAGCCGGCGAGTGCACCTGGCACCAGCAGGTATGGTGCCCAGCCTGGGCTCCCCTCCTCTGTTGGTCCTGTGCCACCTTTGGGTGGAAGCGCTGCAGGGGATGGGGCTCGTCTCTGCCGTGCAAGCGTGGGCAGAGAAGGGCCACCTGTCACCCTTCGAAGGGTCCGGGCTGTGGTGCATAGGGAGATCCAGCGTACAGTCACTGATCCCCTACACCAGCTTGAGGCAAGAGTGGCATGTCTCTTGGGTGAGCTTGCCTGTCCTACTCAGCCCCCAGCACAGCCACCCTCGGGGCTGTGAAGGTGCAGTGATGACTGCCCATGGGTGGGGATCTTAGTTCCACTGTTACCATCTGTGGGCTCATGGGCTTGCGATTTCCAAACAACCTTCCCCGTCAATTGTGTTCATCCACCCCATGTGTCAAATTCCGCCCCTGTATGCATCTTGTTTGTCTTGTCTGTTTACCTCCCCAACCTACTTCCCCAAATATACCTACATCCCCTACCTCACATTCCACTCTCACCTGAAAAAAAAATTAAAAAAAAGGGCAATCTGTTCCCACCAAAAAATTACACCCCATACATAGCTGCCCATTTCTCACACATGTCCGCTGGACATGTAAACTGATAATTATAATTGGCAGTACAACATACTCTGTTGAACTCACTCCTCTCTCAGGGGTGGAAGGTTGCAAATTTCACACCAAATTACGAACATATGCACATCTGTTGCTGGTAAAGAAATGGGCAGCTATGGGCCTACCCTACACCCTTCCTGCACATCCCAGCTGGTTTCCCTACTGTCTTTCCCTCTCTGTGCCCCCTTTTTCACCACTTTCCTATCTCCCCATTTTCATTTCTTTCAAAGAAATTAGCGCGGGGGTTAGCGGGAGTAAGCACTTTTAAGCAGTAGTAAGTGGGTTTAAGCAAGTGTGTGCATGTGTGCACTTAGCTAAGCATCACTAAGCATTGTGCAAACCCACTTACAACTGCTTAAAATGCCTTAGTCACTCTGTATGACAGGGCCCTTGTATTGCTCAGCAGCAAAATAAAATACACCTGTCAGTCTCGAACCCCAGACCTTGGGCTCACCAGTCTGCATGAAATACCACTGCACAACAGCAGATATACAATAACTTGGTGCTGAAAGAAATATATCATGCATTACAATGAGTGAATGTAAAGGGAGAATAGGAATGGCATAACACAAATCATGTTCTGTGGCCCTTAACCAGCAAGTGTTGTGGAATTGCATGACATGACTGTGAAAAGAGAACCAGCCATGCTAGTAGGGAATAATGTTACAGTAGCACCTTACAAACCCCACACAGTATCAGTGCAGGATAAACACTGGCATATTTGAATAGGTCAGAGGCCAGACCTCCCAACTGTGACTGGTTTACAGGGATGTCCCTGATTTGCAAACAAATGTTAGCTGTGCCCCTCAGACTCCCTGTGAAATGTAGAAGCAGTAGGCAGAAAGGTGGGGAATCCCACTTAATGATAAATGTCAATAAGTGAGAGTAGACACTGCTTGCACGTCAGAAAAGGTGTAGTAATACATATGCTCAGACTCCCCCAAAGTCGCAACTGCAAAATATCTGAAATATATCACAGGTGTATCCCGCTGATATGTACCTTTCCCTGTGGCTGTTCAAATATATACCTGAGAGTATCTGAGGCCCTAAAAGAGTCAGAAACGCACAGGCATATCAGCTTGTCTGCTGTTACACACTCTGCGAATAGCTGTAGAATGAATTCCACAAGCATGCCCTTATGTAGGAGTACAACACAGAAATATCAAAGGATGTAGCCATGTACTGCTAGCAACCACCTGTGACAATGTCATTGTTCAGGTGCTGAAAAGACTGCTGTGGTGCACAGTCAAAGAATACTAGGCTGACCTCTGTCTACCATCTGGATATGAGCACAGGTGGCAGCTACTCAGACAGATTACTAGCCTTTATAGACTTACAAGTACACAGCAACTCTGCATGTTCAGCAAGATAAACATCACACGATAATAAATAATGTGCTCTGCAGTTCTGCACCCCTACCCAAAGGTACTATATACCCGTGTAGTCAGGCACAACCAAGGGTGTAGGTAGGCATACACAGTAGTGAAATATGTCCAGTTGTCCTGAGCAGACTGTGCTAATGTCAACATTATATTTATATTTATATTATATTTATATTATATATATTTGCCACACAGATACCTGATGTGTGCAATGCACTTACTGTTGTAATCATAATATGTCATACCATAGTAAAAGCAAAACCCACACCGCATTGACACACACACACACACACACACACACACACACACAGTCAGCATTTGCAGGATTCAAACCCCTACCTAACTATGCTATGATACTAGAGAGAGATGCATTAACATGGCACGCTATTTGCTTTACTGGGTGGTTTCCCTTCTCCGTCTGTATTTGTAGGATGGTGACATCATCAGTCTTTCCAAAGAGGAATGTACCTCTTTTAGTGTGTTTTCCCAGTCTTTGAAAAGGGCACTCCTTTCAAAGACAATTGCACACATACACACTCCACCCACACACACACAGTCAGCATTTGCCGGATTCAAACCCCTACCTAACTATGTTATGATACTAGAAAGAGATGCATTAACATTGCGCGTTATTTGCTATACTGGCTGGTTTCCCTTCTCCTGCTGTATTTGTAGGATGATGACATCATCAGACTTTCCAAAGAGGAATGTACCTCTTTTAGTGAGACCTCATAATCCTTACCTTGTGTGATCTATCTGTGGACACATTGACATTCCGTCATATGTCAACACATATTTATGCACAGCTTGTTGGTTTTGTGGATACTACATGTGTCTGGGATGTTGATAAAGGGCTATTCAAAGTCTATGTGACACATGTGTAGATGTGTTCATTGATGTATGTCCTGGGTGGCTGTCTTGCAAACAGTCTAGCATGTTTGGGAACCATGATCCGCACATGAACATACCACAGTTGGTAGGATTGTGTGTATGCCAGCTTCCAATAGCTCTGTTTATGACTGCAACCATGATGGACTCCATGACCTTGCAGATCAGCCTTCATAGGCATACTGGACTTGACTTCCCATGGTGTGTTGTGGACCAGCACTTGTGGGGAGTGCCATATGTAGCTGTGACACATTCAACGGTTCCACATCCTGTGTAGGGGGTGAGGCTCAGCTGACTGTTCAGGTGCGGGATCTGTTTGTTCTGTAGTTTGTACATGACACATATTGGGAATCAATGTATTCCACCTGCTGCCATGCTTTTGGAAGTGGGGGTAGCTGCTCATCCATTCTACATGTGATATCTCCTGGTATGAAGATATGGACTATTGTCAGTGGGAGGTGGGTATGTACATATGGACCTGTCTGTTGGGATGTCGGCATTGTCAGTTGGCCCCAACTCAGGACATATATGGGTGTACATTGCTATTTATGACAAAGCTGAAGGAGGTGTCATGATTCAGTCTGGACTCCTTCTCAGCTACTCTTTACAAAACACCAACGAACATGAGCACTAATCCCTGTTATACTCTTTTACACACTTAACACCCTACTGATCCTTTGTGATCAGGCTACAGAGTATGTCACCATAATATCCTGGCATGTCCAGGGTCAGTTTCGTGTGTACTCTGCAGTCCAGCTGGTGGATATTGTGATATTGACACAATGTCACATCTGCCTCATGTACACAGACAACCCTCTTCTCCTCCCGACAAACTCAGATATATGTGTGAGATGCACCTATATAGACATACAGGATGCTGAACTCTCTCGACCCATGACTGGCACAGTCTATCAGGTGGTGAAGGTAACCACACACACCACATATCAATCTCACATATCCTCTAGCGACATCACTCAAACCACATTAGCACACATACACATACTCAGATGCTGTAAATGTACTCTGCCTAAGCAGCAGAGACCTCCAAAGCAGACACACACACAACTGATACCCCACTACAATGCCCACATATCACATAGTTCACAATGTCAGTGTGCCACACAGTCACTGCCCTGCAGGCTAAACAACACACCTAATGCACTTGTAATAGGCGACACTTATTGTCAGACACACTGACGTACCACTCACCAACCCTAACAAGGGAATAGTCACTTTGGGCTGTCTGTCGGTTGCCAGGATCTGCTGCCGCATAACACAGGCAGTCAGGTCACTGCAAAGCAAGTACAGGACTGGCACCATCATTGTCCATGCTGGTGCGTAAAACCTCAGACGTTACTCCCTGGACCACATGACATGATACATGGAGGAACATTCTGATCATGTAGCCCAGGCCAGTATGACCCTGACCTTGTCTAGCATCTTACACCCACTAATTATGATGTCACAGTATACAGACACACATATCACGTTTAACAGTTGCCTAACAAATTTGTTTCATTCATAGGGGATACAGTGTCTGTCAGCCTGTGGTGACATGCTCAATATGCCACGTAGCTTCACTATGGACAGCTTGCACCTGTCACTCTTGGACTTTGGAATGCTGGCTAAGGCTCTTGCTACCACCATAGTGCCTTTTTTAAGCAGGGCTCAAAAGACAAACCCACCTCCATAGACATTACAGGTTAAATGAAACTAAGTGTAATGCTGCTCAATACCAGATGTGTTACCCTCATATTGCGGCCACTCAGGACTCTCCTCAGTATGGAGGATAGCGACATCTGTGTACTAACAGACGCCTGGTTCAGGCTCACTTATGCACACCAGCACTACAAAGTTATGTTTCATATCATGTTTCTGACAACAAGACTTGGAACAGACAACACAACTAGGGGAGTATCCATATACATCACAGATACACACACCTCCGGGTTAGTAGCACTGCACAAAGCATCACAGACCATACATATACAACTACCATTGTGCAAAACTGCCTTTCAGTTTGTTGCCTGCTACAGACCACCCTCCCAAACTCAGGAACCACACTCGGCTTTCATGGGAACTATGGAGAATATGAAGGTCTCCACAAACACCATTATATTGTGTGACTTCACATACACAAATATTGACTGGGGATACTACTCAAGCCCCAACACCCTCACCCAACAGTTGCTAAAATTTGTAGACTCATATGCTATGGCACAACCAGTCAGTACAGCCACAAGGGGGAATACATATTGGACCTGATCATCACCAACATGGGGACTCTATGTTCCACACCAGCGATATACCCCTCATTGGTAAGGTCAGAACATACATGTATCTCACTGAACATACATATACCCTCCACACACCCATCCTGGGTAATCTTGGTGAACTTCTCATGAGCCAATGTCTCACTTCACCAAAGCAAGGTGGTATCCTTCAGAGACCCTGAGACAGTGGCAAATATGGCTCACACTGCTGAATCATTTGCATACACATTCTATGGACACCTAGTGGACTGCATGGATTGTGCTATCCCAAATAATAACAGGACTCACTACTCCAATGGCAGGGGACCTGTCTGGGAGACGCCAGCCATTAATAAGCTGTACAATGTCAGGAGGATGCTACTACATGATAGAGCACAATCTCAGACTGGGAAGACATCTGTGATCTGTACTAGCAGACAGCTACAATAACTCATGAACTTTTCTAAGGGCTGCTTCTACCGGACAATTGCACCAGACATACAGGACTATCACACGGCCTTCTTCAGTTATGTCAGGAACCTGGATGGACACTCACTGATATGCTGTGAGTTACTGCATACTGATTAAACATACCCTGAACCCACTGGCATTGCCAACATCCTGGCAAACAGGGTCAGTACAGATGTCCCCCCCATCCCCCCTAAGGAGCAACTATCCATCCCAACAGAGTATAACCTCCATGACATCACACAGTAACAGGTGAATGCTGCCCTCCCCAAAGCGTACATCACAGTATCAGTGGGACCAGACGGTATCCCGGCCTGCATCTTACACGAGCTTCATGACAGACGTAACCCTCACATTACATCACTGTTCAATATCGGAGTTACTGCAGGATATGTACCCAAGGAATGGCGTACAGCGACAGTGGTCCCACTCCACAGAGTTGGTGCCACAATGGACCACAGACAATATTGCCCTATAAGCCTAACTAGCCTGTTCTGCAAAGCTATGGAGCGTATTGTCATGGGACTCATACACATAGACATCGGGAACCTAAAGACACTGTGTCCTACACATTTCAGCATTGTTGTGGGCAGATCTTGCCTCTTGAACCTGTTTGTATTCTTTAAACAGTTAACAGGTTCATCGACATAGGGACGGTTGTCCACACAGCCTACCTGAACCTTGCAAAACCCTTCAACACAATAACCCACTGGGCCATTATGCATTGGCTCGCTAGCGTCGATATGGACACATATCTCACACGATGGATTGCTACCTGGATCAGGGATAGCACCCACATGGTCAGAATAGCAGGTGCCATGTCTGACTATACACCAGTTACACGTGGTATCCCACACGGCTCGGTCCTGGGACCTCTCTTGTTCAGTATATATTTGTCTGACATACAGGCTACCACAGGGGGAATATGGCTGAACATGTTTGCACTTGACTGCAAACTGGGTGCCATGATCAACTCTCCAGCTGCCACATGCATACTCAAACAGGGTCTCACAGAGATGGATGACTGGTGCCTGAGCCATGGCCTACAGCTAAATGCCATTAGTTGCATAGTCATCCCCATTGGGAATAACAACATGCCCACACATTACCACATAGGTAGTACTCCATTACATACAGTAGGAGTTGTTAGGTGTTTGAGGATGTGACTTTTTCGTACTGTCGCCTTTGACATTCACATTGCCAAAGTGGTTGGACACACCTTCTATGTGGACCACCTTATCCCATATGGTTTCACATCTAGATTGAATGAGGTCATTGTGCCCCTATGCTAATCACAACCATGCTTGGTTACAATGCCACATTTGGGGTGTACCTTACCAGACACCTGCAGCAACTGTACTGGCCACAGAGGTTCCTCACCAAGCAGATCTAGGGACTCACACAGATGCCCTGCACAGTTCGGATGCAGTAACTCCAGCTCTACTCAGTCGCTTACCACCTACTCGGATATGATGTGTGCCTGTTGTTTACAGATATACCCAACCCAGAATTACTGGACATGCTCCAGCTCAGGATATCTGACTCCCTTGGAGCTACACACTCCAGGGACGTATACCTCAGCACAGATGTTAATAGGACATGCTGGAGGGACAGATTCTTATCCCAGAGGCTCCACTCACTCCAGATTGTAATCCCAGTTTCACATAGGCAGAGCCACCCACTGACCACCTATAGGAGACATCTTGACGACTGTATGGTTGATCGTATGTTTACCCCTGGGATATCTTCTGTGTCCCTGCTAGACAGAGGCACACTAGCCTAAACGTACATGGGCTATCTTGTGTGACCTACCATTCACACACACAGTGTAGTAATCTGATAGGGTTGCGAATGCCAAACACACTCTGGCTAGGCTTGTACATGCCCTAGGGCAGATAGCCTAGTATCGACCTCTAAACCTATGCTAATGTTCAGGATGCACAATGTTTATTGCTGATACTGTTTGCAGATCTTTATCATCTTTACTTTACCAGTTTCTATGAACAACTTTCGTATCTGCAGAACATATTTGATTATGACAGGGTTCCACTATATTATAGATGTGTCTGTTTTCATATAACTGTGTGCACAGGGAAGATTGCTGGATAGTGACAGGTTCCTGGGTTAACACATGCAACTGCCAGATATGCGTGGCCCACTAATGTACTCAGACATGGCCTAAGTGTGTGAGCATGCCGAGTTCAGGCTTTCCGTGTTTTGTTGCCTGACATTTGTCTCATTTATTCAAGTGTGTGAGCATGCCCAGTGTGACCTTTCAGTATGTTGCTATCTGAGGTCCACTACATTTGTTGATGTGTGTGAACATGACTAATATTAACATTTATACCATGTGTGTTGGAAGTCAGGTTCTGTTCTTCCTGCAGGACTCACCTTTGTGTCATAACTCGACAGGGATTATGCTGTGCCTGCAGGGTTTCCATGAGATACTTTGCATACACTTATCAACATTCCTTCATACAGGCTGACCACTGCAATACTGTCATGGTTTAGTGGTTCAGTATTTTGACTATAGTGCACAGTATCCTGGGTTCGAGGCCCATCACTTCTTTATATTTTCATACTGAGCAGAGCAAACCAAACTGCTTAAGGGCCAGTTAAGCAAATATGAGCATGTTGGCTTTTGTTCAGCTATGCCCTACTTAGACCAGGCTTGTCCGACATTGCTCAATATTCACCAACATTGCTGGACATTGCCCAACATTACTCAACATTGACCACAGTTGTGCTAGTTGGTGTGTGCGATTTTGTTTGCATATACCACATAGTGGAAAATGCTGTTTAGCACTGCTTTATATTGCTTAGCACATGGCAATCATGCCTTAGGTGGTGCTGCAGGGCTGCCTATGTCGGATGCACATACTACACTCCCTGTACATGTTTGAAAGCAGGTAGTGTCAAATTAGCCATCCCTTTTACTATATGTGCAAGTCAGAGAGAGGTATCATTTCCAGAATTCCTACTAAGCCAGTGTATGTGCTATGTGTTGCCTCTTTGCCAAGGCCAAAGCATACTGGGCACACCTCCTTCTGCCTACTGGGACAGGCTCAGGTTGTTCCTCCTCTGAGTCACGCTCTGCCTGTGATGGCCTTGGCAATGGTGGGGGGCTGTTTGGCCCAGGCCTATGCTGGACCTGCTGCAGCTGTTTTTGCAGGATCATATTATGTAGCATAGCACATACCATGACAATTTGAGTACATGTAGTTGGTGAGTACTGCAAGGCTCCACCAGATGTGTCCAGGCACCGGAGCCATGACTTGAGCAGACCAAACACACACTCTATTACATTAAGTGTTTGTGCGTGTGCCTCGTTATGGTGTTCCTGTTCAGGTGTGTGTGCATTTCTGATGGGTGTCATCAGCCACGGCTCCAGTGCATAGCCAGCATCCCCCACTAGGTGACCATGTGGGATGTCCCCATTGGCAAATGTCTGGTACAGCTGCATCAGATGCCAGATATGGGAATCACGGTAGCTTCCAGGGCAGCCTGCACACACATTCAGTATTATGCCCTGGGCATCACACACGACCTGGCAGTTGATGGAGGGGAAGCCCTTGTGGTTGAAGTTGACCCTACCCCGCTCGCCGGCTGGTGCTTTGATGTGTATGTGCGTGCAGTCTATTGCACCCACTACCTCAGGGTATTCCGCTATTTGCTGGTAGAGATGCATATTGCTGGCCAATACGTCACGGGAACTGGGGAAATATACAAGATCACCGACGTGCTGACATGGCATCCACGAACTGGTGCAGTACCCTGGATGCTGATGCCTGTGATATCCCCATCATATCACCAGTTGGTCTCTGGAAGGTACCTGTTGCTAATATTCTTATGCCAACACATACCTTGGTTTCCACTAGGATGGGTTCCCCTCTGTTGGTTCTGTGTGTGAGGCGTGGCCTGCACAGCTCAACAATTTGCTGCAGGTCTCTGTCCACACTATAGTGCTGCACTATCTCCAGCTCATGCAGCCCCTGGTAGGTTACCCTGGGCCTGTACACTCTTCTCCGTCTCCTCACTGTGGGTTGTCCAGCAGCATTTCCATTGTCACCACCCTCAGCATGTTGCATATGTCACCTTATAACAGCAATGGCAGCCTCTAACATTTCTTTGTCTCAGTAAAGCTTTTTCAGTTTTCACTTCTATTAGCTTACTGCAGTGTCTGTTGTGAGAAACATAATGGACTGTTGTTTGCAGAGTTTTAAGTTCTAGGCTGGGCTGGGCTAGTGTACTGCCTGTGTAATTGCCTGATTCTGATTGTTTTCACCTGCTAGCTCTGCTAGTACTCCCTGGTAGCTTCCTACTATTTGTTGTGCTTCCTTTTTCCTTTCTGTTTCCTCAGGTGGGAGTGCCGCGCACACAAGCGCAAACACACGCACAACAGCTAACACATGCGCACACATGCTTACACAGACTAAAACATGCTTATTCAGGTTAAAACATGTACACACCAGTGCAAACGCGCTTACAACTCTTTAAACAGCCTTATACATGCTTACTCCAGCTTAAACACACGCTCTCATGCTTACACTCGCGCACTCTGTATTACTTGGGTTTACAGGCACGCACACATGTGCATGCAAGCTCAGCAAGAAACTTTGATGTTATCCACGGCATACACCTTCCATTTCTTGCCTTTCCCTAGCCTACCTGTTGACACACCTCTTTTCATGATGTGTAAATGACAGCAGACACATGCCATTCTGCTCCAATGAGCTTCACTTCTTTCATACATACCCCCCTCGTGATGTCACCTATGTTCTACTATGTTACTCCCCTTATCCTACTCCTACACTCCACTGACTGTGCTCATTTGCTATGTAAACTTGCAATTCACTATCCTAACCCTCATTTACATAGGATTGCCTACTAATGCTTGATTACATCTCTTAGACTGAGCTTCCCCTTAGCAACCTCTACTCGGTGGCCATATTGTCTTCAGCCTGCCATTCCCTTGCATTGTACATTAACAATTTAAATAAGATCCACATTTGTGGGTTTTAATTTTTAGTTTTCCGGGTTTTAGAGTGCAGCCCATTTGCGCGGCGCTGCTTTACACTTAAACATCAGAAATCGGAGAAAAAAATTATTATTTTTATTTTCATATTGCATCAGGAAACATTTCCAATGGCTGCATATTTGGCCATTGGCATGCTTCCTGCACTGGATGCAACCTTTATTTGGAGCTGTCATGGCTCCGTTTTGCTATTTGCAGAATGGTACTCAGTTGTCAACTGAGTACATTTCTGCAAATAACACTGCTCTTACTCGGACAGGTTCGGGTTTCCTGAATCGCAAATCTAACTCATTTGCATGCCTTTCGCCTGCAATTGAGGTAATTTGCATATCCCAGCCCTGTCCATGTAAGAGCCGTTTTAGGAGCTCTCTTGCACACCCCTGCAGGCTGTTCCTGGATCGCTCGTCGGACATGATGGCTGCATGGAGTCTTACTCTACTCTTAGACTCCATGCAAGCCATCTGGAATCCGGCCCTCAGTGAATAGCAATACCATTCAAATGTGCGATGTGCATGTTTTCTAAAAATATTACAATTTATTATGACATGTGGCAGGTACAGCTGACAGTTTCTTTATGAATACAATACAAGACTTCAGTTGTCTTCCTAGACTATGAGTCAGTCCTTTAGTGCCCATTGCCAACAGGACAAGTACATGCTCTGGTCCTTGCCAGGCGGGGCCTCTGGCCCAGGCAGAACAGCAGGGGTTCTACAATGCCCTAGCTGGTGCAAGACAATATACACAAAAGGGATAGAATAGGACAGTAGCTGAGGGATACAAGTTAAAACAATAATTAATAGTGACAATATACACAAAAGGGATAGAATAGGACAGTAGCTGAGGGATACAAGTTAAAACAATAATTAATAGCGACAATATACACAAAAGGGATAGAATAGGACAGTAGCTGAGGGATACAAGTTAAAACAATAATTAATAGCAGAGGTAAGGAGCAGGGGATAGATGGGTCAGATGTGCTTGGAACTGGCCAGAGGGGCTTAAAGTGGTTGCTCCAATAGGACAGAGAGATAAGGGCTGACAGCAAGCCATATGACCTCTATTTGATTCAAAATTCAATAAAGGTGTTTGAAAAAACCTGCAAAAAAAGTGCTCTCATATAGATCAGACCCCTGCTGCAATTGGTTTGAAGAAGGAAGAGAGTTAAAAAATGTGCCTTGAATGCCTCTTCTTGAGATTCTTTAATAGATAATAGGGAACCATCAAGGCTTATGTGTATACTCATTGAGGGACCTCCTGATAATGTCAAGCATGGAAGAAGTGATTCCATTACTAAAGCACATTGTGCACTCACTGTGACGATGTAGAATCTGTACATGTGGATCTTAGGGACTCCACCTGCCTCAGTAGTTAGAGAATCAACCACAATATGATGATGACTCCCGAGAAGCCAGGATGATAGCTCAACCCTTACACTCATTTACACCAGGACTCTGCCTGTCAAGGAACAGAGCCAGTATGTAACCCCAGCTAGGGCATTGTAGAACCCCTACTGTTCTGCCTGGGCCAGAGCCCTAGCCTGGCAGGGCACAAAGTCTGGACTTGTCCTATTGGCAATGGGCACTAAGGGAGGACTGACCCATAGTCTCTGAAAACAACTGAAGTCAGCAGTGGCTTTACCGTGCAAACAACATCAGAAGCCAATTAGGCGTGCACCCTGGGAGAAATAGGAACCTATGGGGAAAAAATAATGGTTCTGGGATTTGTGAGGGTGTGGAATATGAGATTTTTTTAGAAACTTACAAAGGATTGGGTCATAGCCTGATCAGTAAGGAGGCAAGTCACAATGTGAAGTTAGGTGGCAGAACACTGCAAGAAAAAGGAGAAAGAGCAAGCAGCCATTTTTTATTATAAAGCTCAAGTGACACTTGTTTATTTTCAGGGGCAACATGGGAACAATATCTGGTTAAGTGACTTTTGCAATGTCATAAAGTAGGAGAATGGAGGTAGGAGGAATTAAACCATGTACTCTGAAATACAGGGACCAGCTCATTAACAGCCTAGAACCTTAATTCAATTCACTAACTGCCAGGCATATAGGAAAAAAAGGAAATGAACTATTGAGTAAGACAGGCAGGCAGAGGACAGAATGAAGGACAGGAAAATGGAAAGGTGGAGGAAAGTAGATAGAAGAGTGAGTGAAGTGCACAAATGGCTTGAAAAGGGAAAGGAAAGTATAGAAAAGTGAACCATATAGAGTTAAGCAGTTTCTGCAGTAGTAGGGGACCCACTCAGGCAACAAGCATAATAGTAAGAAATCAGAACAAATGAAAAGAGTACAGACAGGTGAAGGATGGAGAGATCATTGTAAGACAAATGTAGAACCAAGAAAGATGAAATAAGACAAGTGAGGGTTAGCCTGAAGGAAGGAAGATGGATCTGTAAGGGAGTGACAAAAGGTTAGCAAGGTCAGTCAATGGAATGGCAGAGAAAGAAGGTGATTCCACAACATAGCCAGAGGGTTATTACAAATCAGGTGGGGGAGGAGTCAGAAGGAGTCTAATAATAGCACACATGGTTCAAGTGATGACTTTAGACACAGTAGGCAAGGCAGCTCATGACTATAGTGTTGACAGCAGTTCATGTGTGCCTAGAGACCTAGCAGAAGAGACAGCATATGAAGCCTCATGATGGACCAGAGATTTCTTTGAGCATATTTTGCACCCCTGATTCAGACTAACAGCTGTTTCCAGTGCTCCACATTCATTATTGGATCTACCAGCATTTCCATTTACACCCCTGAACTTTAGCCTGTTTTGCTGACCGAGACTGACATGGAACCTAAGGACATCAAAGGGGTTGCTGTGCAACATCTGCTGGGGGGGGTCTCTTTTTAATGCCTACCCTGGTTTCCACACCCTCCCCAGGGTTGTGTGGTCACATCAGGGGTAGGTATACAGTGGGAACATTAGACATGCCTCCTCACCTCCACCGAAGCATAGCCATGTTCCCACCCTAATCCTCCCTTTAAACTATGCTGCCCTTGCTCAATCCCTGGCCTTAGCCAGGGACATAATGGAATGCAAAACAAAAAAGAATGCTGTAGATGCTATAACCAAAACAAGTAACCAAAAATACCAGCACCAAAAACAAGGACATAGGTCGACAACTCCATCTAACATCCGTTTATTAACACAAAACTGTAACTGAAGTTAAGCGCTTTCATCAAAAGGTAGTTTGACTTCCTCAGAACTCATTCATGGATACAACTGCATTCCTCAGCCAGTTGCATATTAAACAAATGATGTAATGTAGTTTGACACTTAAATACACACTGCTGTGCACTTGTACATAGAAATATAAAGTAAAAGATTTTGAACAAAGATATATGGCATGGGGAAACCACTGTCCAACAGCTAGCTGGTTCTACAACTATCATCAACTGAAGATAAATGTAATATATCCACTTCTTGCTTTTATAACAATTAATTGAAGAAAAAGACAAAAAGGAACAGTTTATAATCATGAGCTCACTGACTCTTGGAAGTA
This sequence comes from Protopterus annectens, assembly GCF_019279795.1. Taxonomy (NCBI): domain Eukaryota; kingdom Metazoa; phylum Chordata; order Ceratodontiformes; family Protopteridae; genus Protopterus; species Protopterus annectens. The sequence continues at coordinate 1,597,647,365 of NC_056726.1, read as the reverse complement.
GGTTGTTTCTCTACTCTACAGGCAATATAAAGATTTTCATTACTGATTCCAGGTTTTTTGAAAGTTCCATAATCACTGTAGCTTGAAAGTACAGATTACCTAAACAAAATACTGATCCAAGTTTCAACAAAACCGTTACATTATTTGATGAGATTCTGGAAAGTCCATATCTGTGGGTGTGCATGCAAGTGTGTGGTATTGAAGAACAACTGCAGCAGGGCTAGCCACCCGCGCTTATATACCTTGACTCTAGATGATTGTCACTGTTAAAGTGACACCCCAGCATCAGGTGCAAAAATGGGAAAAAGTTTGTGGATGGATGGATGGATGCATGGATGGATGGATGGATGGATGGATTATAGTGCATTACATACTGCTATAAACCAATGAGCAAGTCATAACTACCAAACAACCCAGGAAGAGTTTCATAGCAGAAAAGAATCCACAGCCGATGTAAGCAAGCTAGAATATAAGACTGAAATCCCACGACAAGGTTTGTAGAAGCAGAGTATAAGTAAATCTTTCACTCTGAAAGACACTGTCACAATCCTAGAGTGGTTCAATCTGATGAGGAGCCTGATTTAAGAGGCACATCAGCTGACATACTAATAAAGCTACCAGTGTATGTCTTGGTTAATGTTTCAGACAGCAGTGACCTTTGGTGTGGTAGGAGCTCTTATATAAGTCCCATTTAAGGAGACAGTGTTGTAACGTAATATTCAATGCAATAAAATATTGTGCATGTCATAGGTTTCAGTATAAGTAACATGAGAATGTTTTGCTTGACCTTTGCTCAGGATTGATAAGAACAGCAGAATGATATTCACAGTCAAGACAGACAAACTGACATTAAACAAAAATATCCCGAGGAAACCCTCACTGAGAAAAGAACACTTGCCACCAAGATAAATAGTTCTGGAAAGAAACTGCCTTTAAAAGAGACACTGACAGTAGAAATTTAGAAGGAGCACAACTAAATCTTTTAGTCAAAGATTCCTCTTATCTCACAATGATAAATGAAGTCTGTGAGATAAAATGGACTGCTACAACATATGTGCACATGTTTTCATTGTGATGTTTTATTGCTGCTCTCCACACACCTGCTATTGCAAACTAGGATTAAAGAATGAACAAAAAAGTATGCAAAAAGAATAAAATAGAATTTAGGAAATAAAATAACCAGCACTCCTCAGTAAATATTGCACCACAAGCAAGATGAGCAAGTACTTAACATGGGTTAGAAATAAATAAGGAAGGTTTGCAAACAAGAAAATCATCATTACTAAAGAAAATTCAAAACAAATCTTACGGGTTTTAAATTAGTGAACCTGACAGCAGGTGCAGAGTGAATGATAATGATTTGATCTAAGTTGATGTAATTTATAGATTAGGTATATGAGTCATTGACAAAAGCAAGGAAATTATAAAAAAATATATAGTCTTCTTACAATATTAAACAAAGACCATAAACTGAATGAAAACCAGGCACATTTCTTACTAAACTAAACCTTGGTAAAGGTAAAACAATGGCATAATGTAAATCTAATATGCAAATAATAGATTTGTGCATTGTTGCAGAAATAGATAAAAGGAAAAGCATTCTGCAACTCTGAGCCAAGAAGCTGTCCACAGAAGAAAAGTATAAGCAAAGTATAACACAATGCACTAGTATGTTAGTCATGATTCATTGGTGCAGAATTACACGGTAGCATACCTTTATAATACAGTTGTACAAATAAAAAAATGTAGACATGGGGGTGAAAGAACAATCCATCTGTATAATTCCATTTATCTGAAATGCTAATGAAACCACAAATATAACAATGAAATCTAATATGTGACTGCATAATTTATAATGAAACAGTCGTGAATACCAGGTAAGGAAAATAAAATTCAGATATAATAACTGTCCAGCAACTCTGCAAACTACAGTATAAAAATGCAAAGCAAATGAAAAAGGCACAGGCAAGTTTAATAAATAACTGCACAGACATGGAGAACAGAATAAAACAACTGTGATACACAAGTGTGTCACAAAAAGTTAAGCAAACATGAAAATCATACATGAGTACAAATTATAACATATGTGTGCACACAGAAAATATAGATGTAAATTCAGAAAAATGTCCATGATAAGCATAAGGGGAAGGGCCACGCCAGTGCAAATACATAGACAAACTGGAAAGGTAGCATATAGAAACCAAAGTATCATAACCCAGAAAAGATACTTGCAAATAGAAATATTGATGGCACATTGGCAAGATATACTGCAGTATGCAGTGAATGCCTGTATAACACTTGTAGTCATATGGCTGTTGAATGAAACAGTACAGTAGAAGCATTCACAATGAAAGGCAGTTACTAGTGGGATTGGCAACTGTCGTGGTATATCAGTAACCAGGGATGGTAGAAGTTCATAGACACAGTTTCATCCACTGAAGCAAACACCTGCACCAAAAATGCGTGACCCTGCTGTGCATTCTGCCACCTTAGTTAGCAGGTGGGATATCAGGAAGAGTAGTTCATCCTGACATTAAGTATGCCTGCACAAGATGCATCATTACTCAGTCATGAGTTAAAATAGCTAGGAGACACATCTTATTGACTGAATGTCTGAAGCCTCCCACCAGATCTTGTCATTTTGTGTAAGAACCCAAATTCTACAGGGTCTAAACTATCTGAGCCATGCTGCTAGATGGAAGCTTTGACTGGTGTCATGTGTGAGGACCATGTCACAATATATGAATAACATCTGATGACTTAGAACTGCCCTCTGCAATGCCAGCAGTGGACAGGTAGGACTGGTGGTTTCCACGGTAATTAATGGAGCCAGAGTATGGCCTTGTGGCATGGTGACCTGTAGAAACACAAAATATTACCAACATAAATCTCACCATCTAGATAACTAACAACACCTGATATTAAAGTATGATACACCTCACGGTGTATTACATGCCTTTCTGTCAGTGTAAATATGCATGACATGGCTACCAGTCACATTACATAGTCTCCCTAATCCCTGATACATATTGTCAGTCATTATCACTATAGTATCTCTTCTCTAATTCCTAACATGTCACTACCCGAACTGATATAAATTTTGTACATAGTGGTTTCTGTTAACTACATTCTTAAATCATTTTTCTGTTGTATATTAACTATTCCTTTGCTTTTAGTGAGCTCTTCTATTTATACATTATTTTTGTTTTTTTCCACTTGATATCTGTGTTTATGTTCTCAGCTGAGACTTAAATCAATCCATTGAGATCAGTGCTCTACCCCAGTTAACAAATTTTATAAATAAATAAATATATAAATTGCATTAAGCTTTGCAAATTCATGTTGAAAGCACCATGAGATATGGCAGCCATCGGCCAGTAAAGGCATACCATGATTAAACTTGTAATGAGCAGACATTGCGGAATAGCACCTATATTTATTAATTTATTTATTTTGTTTCTTAAGTGGCTAAATGAACTGTTCCAATGACCTTTGTCAGCAATGACCTGAGTAAGAGACATAGACAATGTAGTCATGATATTCTAATGAATACTGCTGACTGAAACATATGTCTGCCATGATATAAGCATGCAATATTAAAGTGTCAGAAAAGTACATAGCCAATGTTCCATCATTACCAGAATACAGAAAACACTCCAGCTCCTAACCCAGCATTTTAACTGATATCTCATTTCCCACGTAACAGGTACTACATGACAAACAAAAAAGGTCAGTAAGTCCTGGCGTCATTTTACTGATAACAACAGTTGTACAGATGTTATATCCTTCAGCAGTGGCACACCTGTGTAATATAACAAACAGAAAAAAGTGCATCTCACAGAGGTACAATCTGTGCATGGAATCAATACATATAGCAAATTAAATATAACTGCTGTGTCTTTCCAATTCCCAAGTAGATATGTTTCCTACATACTTACATATTGAGCTGATGCATAAAACAATTTCCCAAAATGCAATCATGCATTTCTGCACTGCATTACTTAAAATCATCAACACAGTTCTGTGCTAGAATATTAAAATTATACAACGCTGAGTAATCATCAGTGACTTGAGTACATTTTCCTGGGATGAATATGTGACGCTCCTGCACTGGCCCAGTAATCAAGGAGCCTCAATCCTCACCACTAACACCACTGAGGGATGTGCACATTGAGAGGATGACAAGTAAACACACAGTAAAGCACAATTTCCCTTAATAGCACACAGCGATCACAGTCAGTCTGGGATGTTTTTTCTCTCTCTTTCCAGATCCCCAATAAGACTACCCACTGGCACAGCTATAGGGTTAAGATATCAGCTGAGTGGTCTAGCCAAAACCTCTAGCATCCTCTCTGTCCAACCAGTGCTTTGTATTAGCTGACACACACACACACACACACACACACACACACACACACACACACACACACACACACACACACACACACACACACACACACACACACACTTTGAGATTTGATTTATATACAAACACACAAACAATCCTGGAGAAGGCTGGCACAAGTTTACTAGCTATGCACCATTCTGCCCAGACTATAAGGTAGCAATCATTGCCACCAACCAGCTCTTTATCAGCTACTATAAGGCCATTCCCAAAGAGTGCACAATTCTACTGTGTAATGTTACTATTATCCAAATGGTAAATGTGATCAAGACTTTAAGGCTATTGGACTGGCCTATACAGTGTCACCAAATACATATGCAACTAGTCTAAGAGCTTAGATATCTCTAAACAAACCAGCCACAATTAAAAGGTTTAAATATATTTAATAAATAATAAAAACACAAGACAATACTCAATAGCTCAACACAATGACAACAGAGTTCAGAATCACAGGAAATATTTTAAAACAACATTGCAGGACAGTCTCACATAAATACAGAAAACATCTAGACTAATCTTACTAAGTTCATATCTCTCTCTAAAAGATAGATACTGTAATCTAGTACTTACTATTAGCAAGGCAAATACAAATGCTGAATGGATGTTTCTAGGTCCAGAGACAAATACAAAATGAACTGACTCACTCTCTGAGATAGTTCTTAAGTTACTATCAAAATTTCTGCTGGGTTATCTCAGACTACATCATTCTTGTCACCTCTGCCTTTAGTTTCCAGGTCAACAGAAACCTAGACGTTAGCACCTCAGTGTCAAGAATACTTATTTCTTAGAAGCTGACACTTATCTCCTAGAAGCTTGCTTGAAACTGGAAGTTGTGAAACAGTTGCACACTTTTACCTTTGAAACCTGTAATTATTTCTGTTCCAAACAATAGAAAAAAATTCTAGCTGCAGACATTCTGTCTTCTAGCTGTGGTAAACACAATCATAAAGCTCTTTATTTGTCAACTTATTTTAGAGTTTTTCAAGTTAACTTTGTTCTTTTCCAGAAGGGTACACTATGGTTACATTCTTGAAGCTCAGCACATAACATACATTTTTCTTACATTTGTAGGACAAGCATACAAATCATATTACTATTCACAAATGACATAGAATTATTTACAAAATTCTAGCTAGCTGGGCTGGCAGTGTCACATTTCTATATAAACCATATTAATACTTTCAAGTGACATAGAATTATTTACAAAATTCCAGCTAGCTGTGCTGCCAGTATCTTGGTTTATCACAGGATATCCTGAGGAACACTGTCCATGTTCTTCTATAAAAAGCAATATGAATGCACTATATATACTTAAAAATATAACTTCCATGAGTCTTCCCGAAAAACATGGTTTCAGCTTAAAATAGTGACACTGTATATGGTTCCAAATGCGGTGGCATAGCTCTCCATTCCATAGACATCCATCAGCACTGTGAAAAGCTAGCAGATTTTTCCACACACAGTATGTCTAACGTATTACTCAACACCTTCATCAAATAACTGCTGGTGGAGTCACTACATTAGGTGAGTGAAGAACACAGGTCCTTTATCAATCAAATTGAGTTTGTTGGTGTTCCATTGAGGATTAGTGAATATAAACTACTAAAACCTTTGTTACAATGTGGTCATTCATTATAGCAGGTGCTAGGAGATCTAATGAACTGCTGTCTGATACAAAATGGTGTCTGTATGTCATGGGCCTTATTTATTTAACATTTGTTAACTGGGAAAGTTTGACTTGGAGCAAAGCCAATTTTTAGTGGAAGCCAGGGAGAAACACTCCAGGCGCATGCCTTTGTAACGTGTGAGGAAACTGGAGTACCTGGAGGAAACCCACATGAACGCAGGGAGGACATGCAGACTCCACACATAAGGCACCCCAACAGAGAATCGAACCAGAGAACCTCTTGCTGTGAGGGGACAATGCTCCCGCTGCACCACTGCTCCATCCAATTATCTCATGCAACAATGTTATAGATTATATATGGAATATATGAAAATGTAAACTTTTGAAGGCATGCACAGGTTATGTATTCTCTGAGCAATGGCTAAAATGGCCCTTTAACCAGATCGCTTACACAGTTATCAAAAGTTTAAATGAATAGTTGCATATATGTAGCTCCCATTAGCTGCTTTACTCATTTCCAGGCCTTGAGGAAATGGACCCTATCTGACCACTCAGTAGACATACAGCAGAGAACCTAAGTCTGGACAGGATGCCAATCCACTCCAGTACAAACAGACATGTACACACACACACACACACACACACACACACACACACACACACACACACACACACACACACACACACACACACACACACACACACAAATAATTTAAACAATCACCAATGTACCTACTACATGCCATTGAGATGTAAGAAAAACCTGTAGCAGCCAAAAAAACATCTTATGAGGATACAGGGAGTTCATCAATAACTGCACAGGAGGTATCCCAGCTGAGAAATAAACTGTCCCCAGTGGACCAGTGGGTAAGGTATTGGTCTCCTTCTCCAGGGATTGTGGGTTTGAGTCCCATCTGGAGTGATATAACCCCATACAAATCCCTTAGTTATCTCTCTACAAACATGCCCCCTCCATATAGATGCCCATGATACTTGAGATCCTAATGGATTTAGGATGTGTGGTTAGGCTTGTAAGGGCCCTGGCAGTTATTAGCCTAATGACAACCTATGAACCTATAAATTATCCAGTACTGTAGGGTGGAACCAGTCCAGTATTTACCTAGACAAATAAATAGATGTTAGCAATGTAAATGTCTTTTTGAATGCTGTGCCTTAAGGTTAATTTATGTAGCTCTGTGCCAAATTATTTTAATGTAATTCAATGAAAGGCATGAGTTTGTAAACCCTATTAATACATATGGTATGTATACCTTCAATGTGCACAGGTAATGCCATTTTCACGTAATATTGCATGGCAATATCTGTCTGCACGTTGTTGCACATTAAAAAGTGACAACTATTTTTCTGGTAATTTTCCAGAACAAAAAGCTGACTGAGTTGCATTGCTGGAAGTTGTAATGAAATTTAATCACAAGTATATAGCACTGTTAACTTACCTTAAATGCACAGTATAAGGACATTGGCCCTCACCAGTACAAAGCTACAAGCTGCAGTACTTATTAGAATTAACTGTATAAATAAGGGCACTTTGTGAGAAGTAATAGGTTCATAGGTTCATAGGTGTGTACTAGGTTAATGGCTCTGGAGCCTTTACAAGCCTAGCCCATAGGATTACCCTGGCATCATGCCACCTGTGTGTGTGTGTGTGTGTGTGTGTGTGTGTGTGTGTGTGTGTGTGTGTGTGTGTGTGTGTGTGTGTGTGTGTGTGTCTGTGTGTGTGTCTGTGTGTGTGTGAGAGAGAGAGAGAGAGAGAGAGAGAGAGAGAGAGAGAGAATGTATGTAGGTCTTTGTTCAATGTAAAATGCATTACTGCAACTAAAATTTCTTTTACTTGACTGCAAATGCTGGAGGAGTCACACTTCAGAAGGTGGGTGCTCTTGACAGAGGCAGTCTGACTGTGAAAAAAAAATGATCACCTCAACCTTAGTTCCCAGTGCCTGGGAGTGCCCAGTGGAGTGATCCCTGAGGTGAATTTTCTACTTCCCATCCACTCATCAAGATTTCTCTTGTAGATGGCCAGGGTTTGGAGAAATGGAGTAATATATAAAGGATCCAATTGATGTGAATCAAATATACAAAGTTCATAATGTCAAAAAGCATTAAGGAAAAGGGTAGCCAGAAGCATGAGAACTGTTGTAGGTGTGTAGTGAAAGAATACGTATAAATCATATGTCTAGCATTGTGGATGGGCAAATAACTTGTGGTAGTGGGTTAATGGGTGAAGTCAGACTTTTTAGGAAACTTGCAGAAAGCTATTTTGATTTTTCTATATAAGGAATAAATAGTTTTGACAGTGGATGGATGGTAATTAGACTCAGAGGTGAAAACCAAATAATCAAGGAAACAGGAAGTAAAAGAAGGTGAACATTCTGAAGTGGCAGAGGGAAATTTAAAGTTGTTGAAGAACATTATAAAAGGACATAAGTTGAACATCAAATGTGTCACAGAGAAAATAAGGTGAGGCGTCAGCCTTTTATAAGATGGGACTAGGAGAGCAGTACAAGGACAGTTCCAGTAGCAGATCAAGGAATTTGCAGAAGGGAGTTCAGTTTGGAAAGTAGACCAACAGGAAATGTGGGGGGAGTTGATAAACAAAGATGACCTTAGATGAAATAGTGCTGTTGGCAAAAAGGTCCTATTGCCCTGATTCCCTACATCTTGACCTCTGCACAACATTCAGATTACTTCTTCCTACCGATTTTCATGTTTTTGTTTTATTGTTCCAGCTTTTTCCTGCATCGTTTCAACTTGTTCTAAATGGCAAAGAGAGCACCGTAATAACAGTGGAATAAATAACTTACGACAGGGGTCTGGAGGCCACCGGGCCTCCAGAAGTCACAGGATTTTAAATGCTTTGACCCACATTATAAAGTTTTTTTCCCAACTTTTTCATCAAATGGTTGCCTGGGTAAAACACATATAAATAAGTACTCTCAGTCTTTTTATTTACTTTCAAGGTTGAAGTAAGTGGTGCCAGACAAGCAGCTTGAAAACTGAAGAAACAAATGCTTCTGAGGATAGATAAATCATATCTGGGTATACTGCCTGCCTACTTACCTGCCACCACAAAAAAAGTCACTATTTGAGTATCCCTCTTACGTTAGGGATGAAAGTCAAGGCACAAATGGCCACGTTCTTAAATTTTAAATGGCTGCTATCATACATAATACACAGTGTGCCTCCTCATCTTTACCCCCAAAGGCAGCTACCTTCCATGTACCACTGAGATATCAGACTGGGACAAAACTGAAAGTAAAAATAAAACACAGTAATAGATTTCAAGCTGTTATTGTCAGACATATATAAGCAGCATACACTTTCAGGCCATAGGATCAAAAGATGAGAGAAATGCTCTAGCAAAACATAGCAGGGCCTGGCCCACACGCAGAGACTACAGATTTGCTGCCATTGAATAGGTAAATCTCCTTTTGGAGATCCCTTTCAAGAAGGTTGCCTCTCAGTTTTTATTTTCCTGTTTATAATCCCTCAGCATTTCACTAAACTACATAAAAATTGTTTCCTTTATTTGCTATTATGTTTATATAATTTGCTCGTTTGGGTCTTTGGTTTTGATATTTGTTATTTGATTGTTTGATCTTTTTATTGTAAGTTGCTAGTATGTTAATGGAGCTTTTCTCCTCGGGCCTCTGCTGAAAATGGACATGTATCCAGCCAGACTAGCCCAGTTAACAAATGTAAAATAAAAATAAAAAAAAAAAATAAAATAAATCCCAATCCAGTACTGGAAATTAATGAGTTAAAATGCAAATCTTGCTCCTTGCAGACAAAGAGCCAGGGCTTAATGGCCACATTAGCATTAAAAGTATGCTGAGATGGATTAGATAGGAGATGTCAACATAAGACATTCCTTCAAAGTACACACCCACCCCCTCCCCAGTTACATTATCAGACAATATAAAAGTAAGAAATTGCAGTACTTTACTGAAAATCATTCTGATGAACTTCGATTACTTATAGTCTAACGAACAAAAACGCTCAATGGAAAATAAATGGACTGATCACACTTGTAAGTTTTGCTGATTGCTATATTACTTTTTAAGAACTGAACTGCTTGATTTGACTGCACTCCTTTGCTTGCTGCATGTCAAAGAAATAAAGCTGTATTTTAAAAGGAATCTACGGCCTCAGGTTGGTTCTTCCTCAACTGGAAGTTCTTAAGTGTTTACAGTATTCTTCCTACCTACAGTTTTTACGTATTAGGTTCATACTAGGCAAACTGCCCTTGCGAGACATTTTTAAGCCTAGCCAATTATCCCTTGTGAGGCTCAAACTCTGTACCTTGTGTTTGTAAGGCAAACACCTTAACCATTAGGCCACCCTCCCGATATAAACAGTATACCACTACCTCAGAAATAGTCATGTATCTGATGTCTGGTTATTAAGCAAAGTAAAAAGAAATGGCAATCACAGTAATATATTCCAAAATATCGTGCCTAAACAGGATACTGCCCCTAACCAAGGTATAGTAACCTTCTGTGCTTTTGGCGAAAAAAAGAGCTATTTGATAACACTGTTGTAGCTCCTGAAATTCTACACATCAGATTAGCAAAGCAAATACTTGGAAACAGCAGTGGGGAAATACTGAAAATAATTCAAACTGAGGATCACTTAGAAACATTTTTATAAGCATGCACATGTAATTTTCCATTCCTTAAACCAGTGATTTTACATAAAGGTGTGTCTTTTTATTCTGCAATTAGTTGTTAATGACATACAGTTTGAACTTCTGCCAAAATAAAACCCCTGACAGCAGTTCAGAAAAAAAAAACTGAAAATTCACAATGGAATAACACAATGTTAAAAAAAACCTTAGGTCAAAAGGAAAACATGTTTATTTCCACAAAACATTTAAAGTAGTAACCATTATTGAAATTAATATTAAGGAAACATAATGACAATATTGCAATCAAAAGTCATGGTGACAGTAAAGTTCAAGAGCTGTTCTTACAGTTCACCCTATACTACCTCTGCTAGGGATTGATAAAGATATGAGGGTCCTGGCTGCAGTGGATCACCCAAGCAAACTAAAATGATCTTGAGAAAAAAACAAGCAGTAGTGTGGAGTCACCATCCCTTAAATGTAAAAATGTTGCTGCAGGTTACAAAACTCTTGCTATAACTTTAACATGTTTGCACTTGAAGAATGCAACACTGATATGAACTCAACTAAATACTCTCAACTTCTTTGCTCAAGAATTCTGATCAAAAGCAAAAATAATAGGAGACAGGGGTCCAAAATCATATTTTTTTAAATCTCTCTCTAATTTACTTAAAAAAAGTTAATGGAACAGCAGATTCTGCATCAGCTTGCATTTTCTGATCTACTGGAAGTGTAATTCTCTAATGCCTAGCATTACTGACTGCTGTAATCCTCTGAGATTTACCAAAAAAAAAAAAATCTAAGTTTTTGTGAGGGGCAGGGCAAAAATATAAGGCAAAATCTAAAACGTTCTGCAAAATCCGGAACAGCTGAGGGGTATGAATGAACAACTTGTTATCACTGCCCTTTGAGTCAGCTGTAGCTGGCAACCCCTTCTAGAATAATTTAAATCTCTGCCCTCCAACTCAGGAACAGCTGATAGCCTCTCCTAGCCATTAAGAAGGCTGGCATTTACTTTCTTGATGCAGCATACTGTGGAGGTTAAAATGAGTTATCACAATTCACCTCGTGAATTTTGGTTGTGTTTCTTCAAATATATGTAGATGTAGCGGACAGCACCACTTTGATGGGCTGATGACGCCCATCAGAAATACACATACACCAAATGAAGAATCCTACTATAATGAGGCACACACTCAAACAAGAAATATCATAGAGATTGTGTTTGGGCTGCTGAAGTCACAGTTCCAGTGCCTAGGTACATCTGGGGGAGCTATTATTTAGCTATTCTTGTGGCAGCAGCTGTAAGTGTAGGGCTGTAATACAGATGGCCCTCGGTTCTAATAGATGAAATGCCAAATATTTTTACTGTTGTTCCATTTCACTTTATATTAAAGATCACATAAAAAATACACATAATTATAAATAACAATAAGTATGTATAGTGGTGGAACTCATATGACTTATGTATGACTGAGGGTATACTGACTACTATGTTTCTGTAATTATAATTGTGCCCTCTGGTGTTGGATGGCCTTCAAACTTCAGTAAGACTCATACTCACATGACTGCATAAACCAGGACCTCCTCAGGTCACACATGTACACGATTAACCCCTCAGTCTCTCATGTGTATTTATATATAATTGATGAGTATATCTAAGAAGCACTTTTTCAGTGGCACAATTGGAAAAAATCACTGCTGTTGAAGAAAATGTTTTGTCTGTTATGCACAGGTTTGAATCACACATTGTAAAAATAAATGTTATCAGTGTATGAAGCCAACCCAAATGCATGTCCAGTCAGGAAATTTATGTCCCCAGTACATGTATGCAAAGTTAAATCACCTAACAGTTCCAGCAGCAAACAACTCTCAAACTAATGCCAAGCGTCAAATTGACCTTCCAGTTTTGCTTTCCCTTTGTTCTTCCCCCTGCTTGTCTCCTATTTCACCACTTTCCTACCTACCCCATTTTAACATCTTTAATCTAGACAAAAAATAGAATCACACACAACACACTTAAGTAAATAAAAAAAAAAAACGAAAAGAATGGAGCCTTCACTGTTTGTCCTCTGAGCTTATGAGACGTGAACAGCTTTCAATGGTGCAGTTACCTTTGTGCAATGCCACATTAACATATCGCTCTAAGGTAGCACATAGTGAATGTAGAGCAAAGAATTATTTCATTATATTATAAATACTTATTTAAAAATATTACATACGCCTGTATTTGAGCCCTATCCCATCTGATCTCCTAAACAAATATATCAGTGCACTTACACCTGCTGACACACAGTCAGCTAAGCAGGATGTGTGTTTCACACACTCAATACTCGGGACACTCATAATTCTAGCAATGAAGCTCACATTTGCTTGCTTAACTAAGCACAAACATGGAAAGCAGTATAAATATGTACCTTGCATGCACAAACATTTTGCCATCAATCACACAATCCCACTGCTTGGTGTTGCACTATGAAAGGTACACAATAGCTTGTGTTACTTCTGTTTACTGCCCATTTATTCTTTATCCCATGAAAGTACATCTAAAAACACAAAGGAAAGAAACCATATTTAAACTGTAGCTATCTGTTACTTCCACCCATACATTTCAAATTGATAGATCATTACTTGTTCACAAATATATCAAGTACACTACAGAAATAAATAACAAATGCTTTCTTATATACTATACATATCTATATAATGACAATATACATTCTGATTTTCCAATATTTGTAGTAACATGGGCAGCTATTTACAAATAGTTTGCAAACCTGTCTTTTTAAGGTATACCTGCACATTGGAAACACAACAGCAAATGCTACACGTTGCACACTCATCAATGTGGTAACATGCACATCTTTAACATCTTGAAAGTTATACATTAACTATCCATCTACAACAGGCCTCCCAACGTCTTATATCCAACATCCAGTGATGATGTCACCCACTATAAATTATCCTGCAGCTTTGTAAAAGTCAGACAAGTGCTGCTGCCCATGCATTAAGTACTGCATTACTGCATTCTCTAATCTGTGTACTTAGATAGGGTTTCTAATCTCATTGCAATCAATTGTCTGTGTGTCTGTCTATTCAGAAGAGCATAATTGCATATCCTGCAGTCATCACTACAATCCCACAGAGTAACAATATTTTGACACTTGGACATGCTTACACATACATTTAATTCAGGCCTGAAAGCATCTTCTATCCAACATCCAGTAATCATGTCATCCACTATAAATTGTCCTGCAGCCTTGTAAAAGTCAGACTTGTGCCTTGGAACTTGTGTTAAGTACTAAGTTCTTCAGTCTATGTGCTTAGAAAGGTAGGGGTTCTGCTCTCACTACAATCAACTGGTGTATGTGTGTGTGTTTGTGCACTTGCTTGGCATTAGAGAGAGCATTTTAAACCCGCATGTGGGATATTACTATTACCATCTTCCTCTCACCAGCCATTGCTGATGTCATCACTTATAAAGTGTTGTCTGACACTCTCCAGTTCAGACTTGTGCTGTGGTGCTTGCATTAAATACAGAGGATTCTAGTTGGTGTACTTAGATAGGTAAGGGTTCTGTTTCCACTGCTGTCAACTGTGTGTGTGTGTGTGTGTGTGTGTGTGTGTGTGTGTGTGTGTGTGTGTGTGTGTGTGTGTGCACGCTCGTGCATGTGTGTGTTTGGACATTTGCTTGACATTAGAGAGAGCAGTTTATACCAACATGTGGAATACTACTATTACCATCTTCTTCTCAGCCGATTCTCCTAATGTCATCAGCTATAAAGTATTCTCCAATGCCATAAAAGCTACAATTGTGCTCTGGCTCTTACATTAAGTACTGTGCTTTGTAAAGGGGTAGTTTTAGAATGATATGTGAGTCCATAGCTATTTCCAACACTCCACGAAACATCTTGTTGTAGCATGTAATATTTATGTCATCTTGTGTAACATGCACTCTGGCAGTATTCAAGACAAACCTGTGCTGTGGCAGTAACATTAGCTACTGTGTTTGCAATGTACTTTAACTACAGATATGTGTTCTAATGTAAGAAGAAGTTACTTGCGTGTCTATACAAACAACCATCAGTTAAGAGACAATTTTACACAGGGATGTGACTGCACTTTCATGCCCTACAATGCTAACAACACGTTTTCTTCAGCATACAATGATGCTATTATACTCCATAAACTTCAGCGTGACAGTGTTACAGTCAGATGCCTGTGGTGTTGCTACTGTGACATTACATGACATTCATATTCTATGCCTGCACAGGTGTAATGTTCATATCAGTCCCAGTGCACTGCTGTGTGTTTGGTTGCTGGTACATTATGGTTATTGTGCCATCTTTTGAATAGCTCTTTATTTCCCTAATTCTTGGGATATTATTTGCATAGCCCCACACATCCTCCTTTGCCCTCTGGCCTTATGTCATCCTCATGTCAAATATGCATATACACATCCTGAAGCAGATTCCTTCCTTGAAACTATGCAAGACATCCCCAGACCACTGCATGAGTGATTGCTAATTCTGTCATGGTGTGGTGCACATGTAACACATGGAGAGTAGCAGAATATAATGCAATCCAACAAATATAGACATATGCTCAATATTCTTATTACTTTCCATGTTATACATATAATCAGTTTTGCTTTCATTTTATAATAATGGCTAGGATTTCATGTGATGTTGGCCAGCGGTATAATAGTGCCATATGACCCTATGATCACTTGGTGTGCCAATGTTGCTGTCATTGGCATATGCTATATTGAGGTGTGGATGCATAGTATGGCTACAAGAGGGTATTACAATCTGTGGTCTGAGCTAATATACTGATGGCCATTGCTGCCATTACTTTACATGCTCTTTCTATAATAGCTGTAGTAATATGCCTCCTGAGAACCGCTAACATAGGTTCATAGTTTCATAGTAGGTTACTGGGTTAGTGGTCCTACAGCCCTTTCAGGCTTAGCCATGTTCATCACAACTAGCAAATATTGTCCTTATTAGGTGGATGTAATTCACAGACTGAGTTTATGGTCAAGACTAACTACCCATGTCGATGAGGGACATGGGGGCCATGCCCAGGGTGAATTTGCAGTTTCCCATCCATTTGTCTAGGTTGTGCTTGAATAGGTTTGGTGAGGAGCTCTACTTCATGTGATTTGGAAATTTATTCCAGAGAAGTGGCAGTCTCTGGCAGAGATATCTGTCTCTCAAGCATGTTCTATTAATGTCAAAGGCTAGGTTAAGATCCCATAGAGCAAATGACTCTTGTGCCATTAGATTTCTGGATGTGTAGCATTTCTGTCAGTGCAGGGTCACAGTCTGCCCTGTAGGCCAGGCACAAGTCACCTCTTAGAAATAAATATGATACAGAGTACAGTGAGAAGGCTTTCAGTCTATCCATGTATGACATGGCGTGGCTTGGAGTTCCTGTATTTTATTGTTGAGAAACCCCTGTGGTCTCTCCAGCTGCTGCAGGTATCTGGTGAGGTACATGCAAAAGGGAGCATTGCACTCTATTAATGTTCTTCTGATGGTCAAGAACAGTAATGTTATAACATTCTCAGACCTGGATTCAATCCCCTTACTTATGAGGTGCACAACATAGAAGGCTTTCCTTACCAGTGTGGAAACTTGTTGGTTGAAGCTCAGATTGCTATCTCCCTGTGTTCCCAGGTCTCGCAACACTGGGTTGGAGCTTGGAGTGGGTTGTTGTCAATACTGTAATTAGCAGGGAATTCCACTTTGCCAAAGGCAATAATAATGGCACTTTTTTACATTTAGTTGTAGACCATGGCTTTGGCACCAATCATTTGTCTCTGGTAGCCCCTCCAGTAATATGTTAACATCATTGGTGCTCAATGCTTGCACCCAATTTGCAAGCATCAGCAAACCTGGTAAGCCAAAGGCCATCCACTGTAGCTGAGACCTCCAATAAATAGATTCTGAACAGTAAAGGGCCCAGCAGAGATTGTTGTGGTACACCACTGGTGATGGCTCTACTGATAGAGGTTGAGTCAACAACACTGACACTATGTATAACATCAGTGGCACAGTGGTACAGTGGACAGCATTGTCACTTCACTGCAAGATGTTCTCCAGTTTGATTCTCTTCTGGGGTGTCTTCTGTGCTGAGTGTCCTCCCTGTGTTTATGTGGGTTTCCTCTGGGTGCTACAGTTTCCTCCCACATTCCAAAGACTTGTCTGGAGCATTTCTCCCCAGGCTTCCACTGAAAATGGCATCTGTCCCAGTCAGACTTTCCTGGTAAACAAATGTTAAATAAAATAAATGTCTTCTGTTAGTGAGCCAATTTGCTATCCATCTAGTGATATAAGGGATACTCCACAGCTGGAATAGTTTCTTAATGATACCTGAGTGGGATACTGTGTCAAAAGCCTTGGCCAGGTCAAGATAGATGGTATGCGGTGTTCTACCTTCATCCAGGTCTTTGATGACTTTCTCCAAGAAGTCTACTAGGTTTAATAAGCATTATCTACCCTTATCAAAGCCAAATTGCTTTGAGTGTAGAGTTTGAAGGCCACCTATGTCCTTGTTGATAAAGTCCATGATGATTCTTTTCATGGCCTTGCAGATGAGACTAGTTAGACTTATGGATCTATAGTTCCCAGGGTCAATTGATGGCCCGCTTTACGTAAGGGGATTACTGTTGCTGTTCTCCACTCTGCTGATACAAAAGCAGATCTCAGGCTATGGTTAAAGAAGATGCTAAGTGGGCCTGCTGGGTCCTGTTTCAGATCGCTTAGTAAACAATCTGGGATGTTATCCAATACAATTGAGGCTAGGTTTTTCACATTGGGGAGCATAGATATGACCTGATCTCTAGAGATACTTGGCAGAGGACTGTTTTCAAGTATGCTTTGGAGTATGGCCTGTGGGTCAAGTGGGTGAAGTCTTCATCAAATCTGTCAGCTAACAGGTTGGCAATTTCCTCCAGTTCAGCTTCATGTTTAGACTCCTAACATTAAGCAGCAGAACCTTGAGTTTGCCTCCAGTGGATTTTTTTTTACATCAGAATTTTTGCTGCTTTGACATTGCCTAAAAAGGGTACTATAGGGGAGACAAGCATCTCTTCCAGTATCTGACAATCTAGAGGACATAGGTGTATACCATCTCTGGCAAAGCAGCATGGCCTGTCAACCATCTCATTCCAGGCTGAGAGATTCTGGATCCCCCTGGACTGGCAGCAGAAGCTAAGCCAGTTATTGATGTTGATCATGTCTTGTTTATATTGTGGCATCATCCTGAGCAATAGTACATTCTACATATACACTCACTGTACAGTTCGTACTGTATCATGTTGATACGTGATTAGTGTTCATGCTACAACTGTCTTCACTGACATACTCTTATCTGCTGTACATTACCACTTTTCATCTGTCCTCTTTCCTGTGTTCATTTCTGCAAGTCAACTGTGTGTCCCTATTCAATACACACACTTCTCCTGACTGTTTATTTATAATACAGTCTATATGCCCTTACTGATCATTTACACAACTTTTTGTTCAGTGTGCCTGTAACATAGCCCTGGTAATCTTTGTGGCATTTCAGGGAAACATGCTGACCTAGTCTGCCTGTAGGTACACAGGTTTACATGTCTGCTGCTGTCTGTGTTGCTTTATACAATTTCCTGGCCAGCAACACTGTTGATAGCCACAAAACTCCTTTTGTTTACATTTAAACATGGTGTGTAGCAAGAATATGTAATTAGCACTGCTGCTCACTGAGCAAACATCTAAATTCCATCAAAGCTTCGAAGTAAGCCTATACGTAGTTTATTGAATCACCAGGTTTTTCTATTTATAATGAATGTTCATCACTGTATATACCTACGCAAGCTATGTGCATACCTTGTTTCTAAACAATGCTTATGTAAGCTATTGCAATTTTTTTCTCTCATGCATGTACACTTACTTATATTTTGTATTCCTTCAGATATCATGTAACTGTATTTTATGCATATGACAAAACTGGTATTAAATGTGGAGTTTTTCTCCCAGGGCCTGCATTGAAAATGAGTTTATCCCAGTTGGACTTTCCTGCTAAACAAAGATAAATAAATAGTACTCATCATCATCTTCTTTCGGCTGTTCCCATTAGGGGTCGCCACAGCGGATCACCTGTTTCCATTTCTTCCTGTCCTCTGCATCTTGCTCTGTCACACCAACCAACTGCATGTCCTCTCTCACCACATCCATAAACCTTATCTTAGGCCTTCCTCTTTTCCTGTTGCCTGGTAGTTTCATCCTTAGCATATTTTCCCCAATATACTCAGCATCCCTCCTCAGGACATGTCCAAACCAATGTAATCTTGCCTCTCTGGCTTTGTCTCCAAACCTTCCAACCTGGGCTGACCCTCTAATATACTTATTCCTAATCCTGCCCACCCTCGTCACACCCAGTGCAAATCTTAACATCTTTAACTCTGCCACATCCAGCTCAAACTCCTGCCTTTTTGTCAGTGCCACTGTCTCCAACCCATATAACATAGCTGGTTTCACTACCCTCTTGTAGACCTTCCCTTTCACTCTTACAGGTACTCGTCTGTCACAAATCACTCCTGACACTCTTCTCCACCCCCTCCATCCTGCCTGTACTCTCTTCTTCCCCTCTCTTCCACACTAACTGTTACTCTGAACTATTGACCCCAAGTATTTAAACTCATCCACCTTCGCCACCTCCTCCTTGCATCCTCACCATTCCTCTATCCTCCCTCTCATTCACACACATATATTCTGTCTTAGTCCTTACTAAACCCTAAAAACAATGAAATAATATTCTCAGGAATACACTTGTAATGTTTCCTCTTCATGCCACACATATATTGAAATTAAACCACACAACTGCAAGAACCCATCTTGTCTCTACCTTACTCTATACCTCACAGATTCTCATTAACCCAAAAAAATCTGACATAGAGAAACTCATTACTTGCTATAATAAAATTGCAAAGCTTGTCACAGATGCTAATTACAAATCCCATCATTGCTTGACACTAAAACAACTCTCACAGTTCGAACTACCAAATATACTAACTTATAACCAACTTACCATGGCCCATCAAATACTTCATCAACTAGAAAAAAACCCAGCCTTTCAAAACCTACTAAATCAGTACTCCAACAACTGTGTATTGCGTTCCAGTATTATTAAACATAACCAAATCAAATAATGCCACTGGTGATTCTCTACTCAAGCTATATAGCCAAACCTTGGAATTCCTTGCCCCTTAACATTAGGTCCACTACTAGCACACCAAATTAAAAAAAAAAAACGACTCAAATCGCACTTATCTAATAGCTGGATCTGCTCCTGTAGTAACCCTCATTAGCAAAAAGTTTACTAACGGTCACCTATACGAATGCAATTCCTGACAAGTATTCCTTTTCAGACTCTGTGTTAGTTAATAATATTTTTCCAGTATGCTTGTTTAAGCCTTAAAATATTGTTCTGTGAATGCTAAGCAAAACTTTAAGCTAGTTTATCTCTGTTGCTTACCACTGTATATACTATGCCATGTAATCATATATGTATTTAATTTCTTTTTCGTTCTGTTGTCTGTAAAGGTGGAGCTTTTTTCTCCAGGCCTCTGCCGCAAAAGGACAATTTTGTCCAGTTAAACTTTCCCAGTAAACAAAAGTAAAATAAGATAAAGAATAAAATAAATTTTCCCTGACTGAGCAGTTCTTTTGTTGTCCCTCTGAAGCTAACTACTCAAAAGTTATTTTTTAGTTAATACACCATTGGTCCTGTATACCATTTTTACTGAGCACAGTCACACCATCTGAACTTTGATCATCTCTTGGTACCCATGACAATATCACAGTATCCCCTAAGCTATAGCTGTTGTGCTGTACTGGATTTCCATTGACTCACTTGGCTCTGCAACTACTTCTTTTACTTCTGTCAACAGACATAACTTGTAGCAGTATAACCTTCATACGTAGTCCATAATAGCAAATCAAAACTTATAGTACTTTTTCCATCTGGGATTCTGACATGGCTCAAAACATCATCGGCCTATTCTATCATCTCTACACTCTTGTCTATTGCTTCCATTTTCCAAGAAATCATATTAGTATGTGACAATTCTTGACCCAAGATGTGCACCATACATACTATGCCACTCTCAGAGAAGAGTAAGGGAATGTTTATTTAAAAATATAAATTCAAACAGCTCATAAAATTATCATATTTCCTTATAACAGTAACAAGAAAATTAAATGACAAAAACATAATATTAATGTGTTGCAACTTCACCTCATGATGTATAATTATTTTCTGTATATTATACTGACTTTTCATATTACACGTATTCAGTACCATGGCTGTCACCATTATCCTTTGTGTATTTTGTTTTATTTCCAGTCTTTGTTTTACACCTCTGGTAGACAGCAAATGCTGGAGGTGTGATGAGGAAGAAAGAGGTAATTGGGAACTTATATTTTTCGGAGTGTAATGAGTTGGTAGAATATCAAAGTTCCCTGCAGACTACTCTAGCAGAAATACTGGGTTACCAAATTGGTATAACTAAGAAAACGATTTTTGAGCTATGATACAGAATAGGAATTGTTTAGACATAACAAGGCCTTGCTGAGTCTAATTATGGTGGCTGCCAAAAAAGCAATTACTAGAAAATGGAAATCAAATTCTAAAACAAATGTACTAGAAGTAGTGAATATAATAACAGAGGTAAAACAACTGGAAATAGGATCTATAGAAAAGGGTAGGAGTAAATTACGTAGGAAAAATGGAAATTGTGGGAACAACGCACGCAGAATAACATTTTGGAGGAGTATTGAGGTCTAGAAGAAGGTAATTTTTTGAATGAGCTATTTAATGTTTGACTAACAATAACTGGTTAGATCATAACTGATGTATATTGTTTTCAACTAAAATATGTCAATAGGATTTGTTTTCATTTATATAAATTTATGACAACCTATGTCATAAGTGATAATTTAATAATGTTTTTTCTTGTTAAAAAAGAATATAGTAAGAAGAAAACAAAAGGAAAAAAACAGACACATGCACACACACTTATGCACACACAAATCTTTGGCTTTAGACTACTGTAATTTCAATGAGTTTTTATCACGGTGCACACCTTGGACTTTGACAGCTTTGTTAATAGCTCTTGTTTTGCTTCCACTAATATTTTTAGTTTGTGCTTCTGCCAGCTCATGTTCATAGGTTCATAGGAGGTTATTAGGCTATTGGCCTTAGGGTCTTTATAAGTCTACCCATGTTATACCCTTGTTCCCTTATTGACCAAGTTGTACGGTCTATATTTGCAGCACAAGTCTATGATCAGCACCGACTGTCCTTATCCAAGAAGGACATAGATGACACCCATGGGGAAAATTTACGGTCTCCCATCCAGTTGTCTAAGGAGTGGCAATCTCTGGGAGACATATCTGTCTCTCCAACATATCCTGTTAATGTCGCAGGCTAGGTTAAGATCCCTACAGTGAGCAAATCTTGTTCCATTTGACTTGCGGATGTGCAGCGTTTCCATTAAGGCAGGGTCTGAGACTGCTCTGTAGACCAGGCACAAGTCAAACCTATAAGATACAGAACACAGTGACAGGGCCTTCAGTCTGTCCATTTAGGTCATGTGTTGAAGGCCCAGAATTTTCTTGCTGAAAAACCTCTGAGGTCTCTCCAACTGCTGCAGGTGTCTGGTGAGGTAGATACAGAAAGGAGTGTTGTACTTTATTAGTGGTCTGATGAGGGATGAGTGCAGGGGAGTTATAACATCCTTAGCTCTGCATGAGATGCCCTTACTTATGAGGTTTGCAATATAGAAGGCATTCCTTATCACTGTGGACTCATGGTGATCAAAGTTAAGGTTGCTATCAACCTGTGTTTTCAAATCTCTCACCACAGGGTTTGAGCTAAGGGGGATATTGTTAATATTGTAATTTGCAGGGACTTTCCCTTTGCTGAAAGGGATAATAACTCATTTTTTTGCATTTAGTTTAAGTCTGTGGCTTTGGCACCAGTCATTTGTCTGTGTGAGCCATTTTTTATAGTATGTCAACATCGTAGGGGGACTCAATGATTGCATCCAGTTTGCAGTCATCAGCTAACTTGGTAAGTCACAGGCCATCTATTTTCACCTGGACTTCTGAGAAATACATTCCAAACAGTAGGGGGCCTAGCACAGATCCTTGTGGTACACCACTGGCAACTGGTCTGCTGGTAGAGGTGGAATCCCCAACTTTGAATGTATGTGTTCTGTCAGTGAACCAGTTGGCTACCCATCTAGTGACCTATGGATTAATTCCCAGCTGGGTGAGTTTCTCAATGATGCCTGAGTTGAGGATTGTTTCAAAAGCCTTGACTAAGTCAAGATAGGCTGTATGTACTGTTTTGCCTTCATCCACAGCTTTTGTGACAATCTCAAAGAAGCATGATCTACCCTTAATGAAGCCAAATTGGGTGGGATCAAGAGTTTGAAGGTCACCTATGTCTTTGTTGATAAGGTCCAGGATGGCCTTGCAGATAAGGCTGGTTAGGCTTATGGGTCTATAGTTCCCAGCGTCTGTTGATGGACCCCCTTTGTGCAAGGGAATTCCTGTTACTATTTTCCACTCTGCTGGGACAAAGCCAGTACTTGGACTGTAGTTGAAGAGAGTGCAAAGTGGTTCCACTAGGTCCTGTTTTAGACTATTTAGTAGGCAGCCTAATGTCATTCTTCATATCCTGTCTGAAAGGTATGCCTGTATTATTTATCGCTTTATCTTTTTGCCTATATTAATAAACTTATATTTTATTTTTTGAATTTTTTACCCAGTGCAGCATATATGAGTAGACCATGCCTCTCAACCTCTTAGTGCAAGAAATCTGGACAATGTCTAAAATAATGGGGACAAAGGGCCTAGACATAGTGACAGATTTTAAATATTGCTTTTTTAAATAAGAAAGTTACTAGAATTACATTATTGTGCATTTTCTGAAGGATATGAAGCCTGAAAGTCAAATGTCATTATTTAATGACTTCAGTTCTCAATGATTTACCAGAAAAAAAACAAATTTTATAAGGAACAGAACAAAAATATAAGACGAATATCTGGACAGTTGAGTGGCATGGAATGAACTCATTGTCTTCTTGTACGGTTCTGAATTTATATATTTCTAAGAGTGCATTCTTTTAGGTTCAAACTATCTAGACGGCTTTTATATAACATCATTACATTTCTCATTTGGTCCTGCAGTAGTCTCATGCATTTACTAATTTAATTTAATAAAGTCTTATGTAGTTGCATAAATGCATATTACACAGTATGTTTAGTGCACCACTTGTCATGCACTTTGGTAATATCAAGTGTCATATAGACGAATGTCACTCTGTGTGGGTGGTATACCATTGTGAATATTACACATGCATCGGAGCTTGCTTGTGGGCTAAATCATTGCGCAGCATGACAGTGCTGCACTGAGTACCACGGAGCAGTTACCTCGTATCTATGCTGTATCTGCCATACCTTGCTAAGTAACTGTTCCTGGCAGTACTTCAGAATTACACCATGCTGCAATTCTTAAAACATTTCATTCCTTAGGCATGCGTGCAGAGCTAAGTTTGTTACCAAATTGTAATAATTGGGGATATGGTATTTTGAGAGCTCACATTTGTGGGATCTTGTCAGTGTCCCTGTTAGGGGCTGGAATATGCGTGCTGGTGGTACTAGATTTGCCCCATAGCTGGTAGTGGTTTCCTACTAATTTTCCTGTTATACACAATATTTTTTTTGCACATAAGTGCTGATGTTGCCGATCAGCTCTATATGATAAGGAACACATCAAGAAGGTAGGGAAATCAGCAAAGACAGATGTGGTACATCAGCTGTTGGCAAGCACTTCTGGCTTATACCTTAAGTAAATGAGATCAGCACATACCCATTAGGTGTAGTGTCTCTGGATCATCTGGAGCAGTCATCTGCATGTGTATTCTGTGTGTGGAAAACTGACTGTGACTAGTTGAAAAGGTAAGTCTGTGTACAAGGTCTGTGCAGCATTCATTGTGAATCACATAAATGGTTTGATACAGGTTCATAGGTACTTCCTAGATTATTGATCTGCGGGATCTTAACAAAGCCTGGCCTTTCATTCCCATTGTAGTTTTTAGTTCTTATAGTTTTCATACAAATCGCCAAAGATGGGCCAAACAAGGATACGTAAGGACATTTACATAATTCCCCTATCCATGAGAGACAAGGTACTAAATTGCAGGTAAATTTATGTTACTCATCCATTAATCCAAAGTACAATTGAACAGAGCAAGAGCACTTTGCTTTATGGGAAGTTGAAGACAGTTTCAAAGAAGTGGTACTGTCTGTGATACAAACCATCAGACATGTTTTTTTTTTTTTTTGCAAAAGAGGATTTGATCCATTGAGTAGGTGTTTATGATACTAATGGACTTGCAAATGTGTAGTAGGTCTAACAGAATAGGGTCTGTTAATGTTTTATGCGTCAGGCAGTGTTTACCTCTCAGTAGCCTGTATAATACTGAGAAGAGGAACAAGGCTTTTAGAGAGTCCGCATAGTTTTTATGATTTAGGCCCTTGATTTATTTACTGAGAAAGCTTTGTGGTCATTCCAGTTGTGATAAGTGTTTGGGCATGTACATACTCAAAGGGACATTGTACTCAGTGACGGCAGTAATGAGTGCTGAGTATAGTGGAATGATTAAATTACTAGGCCTGGGTACCCTACCTTTAGATATAAGAAGTGTGATGAAAAAGGACTTCCTTACACTAGCGGATGTGTGATAATTAAAGGACTGTTCGTTGTCGACATAGGCTCCCAGATGAGTATGGTATCTCATTCCTCTCCATATCTGCTGGCTAGAAAAGCGCACCCAGACTCTGTCACAGCTTGCTGTGATGGAAATGTTAGTCTAATTTTGATTTCTTGTACTTTGCATTACTTTAGCACCTTTTTCTATTTTGTATTCTGTGATTTGTTTTCTTTACACTGTTTTTCTTGTATTCTGATTTTAATTGCACATTACAACTTGAAAAGAGACCACAGCTGTGTCTCTTGTGAGAGAGACAGAAATTAGGACAGGTCAGTTAAGGAGTCACACATAAGTTAGAACAGGTCAGTTAAGGTTAATCATCTGTAAACTGAGGGGGTAGAGCTAAGAACTAAACCTTCTACTTAAGGGGTAAAATCAAACATTTCAAAGCTTTGCTGGAAAAGCTCACCCAGACTTGCTATGAGGGAAAGGTTAGTTTCCTTTTGATTTCTTGTACTTTGTATTACTTGATTGCCTTTTTCTATTTTGTATAAAAAATTCACTATTAAGTGTAATTATAATATATATATATATATATATATATATATATATATATATATATATATATGCGCATACACACAAACCACAGTTAATTAACTTTTTATATAATTACATTTAATAGTGAATTTTTTATTTGATATTTTAGATGCAGTCATAACATTTGCATTGACAAGTGAATTTTATGTGGAATGCAGCTTTAAGAATCTCAGGAAGTGATGTCATGGTTGCACATGCTATTTAAACTAGTGTGAGTGAATGTTTGATGTCTGAAGAAGTTTACTGATTGCAGTAGATGAAAGCGCTAACAATAAATGTGTTTGTTGGAACTATCATTATCTTTTTTTGTTTTTGAAGTTTGTTTTAATATTTAGTTGGTTTTAAACTGGAGAATCCAAAATAAAGCTCATTTTAACTTGAAATGAAAAACAAGCATACATCTGCTTTAACATATTTTTGGTTACTTACTGACCAAATTAATTTAAATTTTATCAAAAAACATAATTTCTAATATAGGACACAGCATTGGTACTCCAGCATAACCAAAATCTATTGTAATGTTCAGCACATCTACAAGCATCTCCCTGGTTATCTTTGAGTAGTTGCAGCTATGTCTCTTGAATACATTTTTATTTATTTATTTATTTATTTATTTATTTGTTTCCAGTTTGATTACCAGGGAAGTCCATTGGGCTCAAAGGACCCGTTTTCAGTGGAGGACCAGGGAGAAAAGCTCCAGTAAACATAATACAGTACAAATATAAGAGATATAGCGATACATAGTATAGGACATACAGGGAGATACATAGTATAGGACAGTTACAAAATATGCACAGAGTAACACATAGTCAAACAAAATAGCTTAAGGTTGTTCAGAGGATTAGGCAGATACATTTAAGCAAACACTCTAAGAAACAAAGTAGTAGAATAAGGGTAGAAAACACTTTACATGCACTTATTTAAAGTATGATGCTATTTACAATATTTACACAGGCAGGTTTGTGGTTCCACAGCTTATTCTGATCAAGCAGCCCCATGCGTCTCTACTCATGACCACAAAAATCCTTCTCTGTGAGAGGCAAACATCTCTAATGTTGTCAGCTTTCAGCCCTTTTTTAACTGTAGCTTTTCATGCATTCCAATTACCCATATTGTTACATACCTTTGCTACCATATTACACTATCTGTGTAACTATGTGACTTTTAACATGACATACAGATTATACACTACATCAAAACATCATTTCTGACCAACTAAATAAACTCTGTCATAATGGTTATAAAATGAATTGATGATATCTTAATTGGTCAAAAAATGCCAGCAGTTCATTATATCGACAATATTAAATATTGACCCACAGTACATTTAAAAAGCAAACAAATGTATTTTTCTGATAAACTATGTGAAGGCTGCCAGCCTAGCCAGATAGAATTTTGGAGTTAATTCTGTAATCTGTAAATATTAATGTAACAACAGTACACTCTGCTGGCAGAAAGCTGTGATCCTTTAATCTAAAGTCAGCTCCAGCCCGTCTAGATGAAGACATTCTTTCTATTGCTTTAACCAAGAGGTGCTAGATTTAAACATGCAAATGTATTTTTATTGCTCTGCTTCCTGACCAGCTGCAAGATAACACAAGGAGATGTTAAGAATGTAAATGTAGTACTTGCATGCCTTTGGTAAAATTGTACAAAGCCACTCCTATAGCTTTAGCTCTGGGTGATACTACCAATTGGATAATAATATTGCACAGTAATAATTGGACACCCTTTTAAGAGCCTTTGAGTAGCTGATAAATATTAGCTGGGTGGTGGCAGTGATTTCTACTGTATAGTCTGGGTAAAAGGGGCACAGCTGCAGAACCTGTGCCAGCCTTCCCCAGAAGTTTCTGTGTGGTTGTATTCTCAAAGTGTGTGTGTGTGTGTGTGTCAGCTACTTGGGCAGGGACATGAAGCACTGTTTGGACAGAGAGGGTGCTGGAGATTTTAGCTTGCCCAGCTGGCTGAGATCTGAACCCTATAGCTGTGCTACTTCAGATGAGTTGGGGAAGAAGGGAAACCTATACCTGGCAAGCAGGGCAGCCCTGCACAGGAATGGTACCCCCCAGTACTGCTCATGGGTCTAAATGAACCCATGGTGGGCAGCAGAGACTGCCCCAACAGAATCTGCCAGTAGCAGGGGAAGCCACTAGTCCAGGTACATGTCCAGGAGCTAGGATTAAGTGTTTTGAATGCAGCCAGTGGGGCCATGTAGCATATAGGTGTCCACAGAGGCAAGGTGTGGAACAAAAGGTGAGGGAGCCAGTAAGTGGGAAAGACAAAATGCCAATAGTAGGTTGTCTTGAGACAAAAAGGGTACCAAACTACCACCAAAGGTTATATCCTATTGTAGTGAATGGTAAAGCGGCCATTGCCAAGAGAGACACAGCCTCTGATATAACCATTGTTAAGCCTGTAATGGTTACAGAGGAGCACTATTTGCCTGGACAGTCTACTCCAGTCAGGGCTTTAGGAGGGATCCCATTCCAAATACCTTTGGCTAGGGTTCACCTGGACTGGGAGGGTGGAAAAGGAAGCCAGCAAGTATTTGTGTTTGAGGATATACCTGCAGATGTCCTGATATGGAATGATTTTGATAGTGTAGTACCCTGTGCTGGTGCAGTTACATGTAGTCAGGCTTGGAGACAAGCTGGTAAGTCTGGTAGCTTGGGGAGACCCAGACAGACTGCATACTTGCAGCCAGAACTGGTGAGGTGGTTACTTTAGGGAGGGAGCTACCCTGCAGCAGTGAAACTGAAAGTGAGCCACTGCTGCTTGGGGGTACTGATGGTCCCTTGGACAGAGTGACTGCAAAGATGGAGGTGAGTAGTAGTACCCAGGCTAAGAGTGAGGCACCACTGTCAGAGGATGCCAGATTTCCTGTGGAAGGGGAGTTGAAAAGGGTTACAAGGAGAGGGTTGAGACAGGCTCAGCTCTCAGACCCTACATGGCAAGGCCTGAGGCAGGTAGCTAGGGAGGCACCTGATTCTCAAGGAAAGGGGGAATCTGTATACTGGGACAAAGGATTACTATACAGAGAGTGGACCCCTGAGGGAGTCCTAGAAGGTGAGAGAGTATAGCAGTTGGTAGTGCCTAGAGCCTACTGTCTGGTGCTTCTAGCCATAGTCCATGACATTCCCTTTGCAGGTCATATGGGCATAAAATGTACAAAGAGGCGTATTATGAATAACTTCTATTGGCCTGGAATTTTTCAGAGATGTAACAGGGTACTGCAGGTCCTGTGAGCAGTGCCAAAAGGTAAGCAAGGCAGGAGACAAGGTGAGAGCTCCTTTGATGCCTTTGCCTGTGATTGAGGAGCCATTTCAGAGGGTAGCTATGGATATTATGGGTCCTCTGAGTACCCCAAGTTCCACAGGGAAAAAGTATATCCTAGTGTTAGTGGATTATGCTACACGATACCCTGAGGCAGTGGCTTTGTCCTCCATTGAGACAGAGAAGGTGGAAAATGCGTTGTTAGAGATTTTCAGCAGGGTAGGTTTCCCAAAAGAAATACTAACTGACATAGGTGCTAATTTCATGTCAGATCTGTTGGTTTGTCTGTGGAAGTCCTGTGGGGTGAAGCACATGAAGACCACCCCCTACCTTCCCCAGACTAATGGTCTTGTTGAATGGTTAAACTCTACAATCAAGTCCATGCTATGGGCATTTGCAGATCAGTTTAATAGGGAGTGGGACAAATATTTGCCCCATTTGTTTGCTTTCAGAGAGGTTCCCCAGGAATCCACAGGCTTTTCACCCTTTGAGTTGCTGTATGGGCATAGGGTGAGGTGACCACTAGATTTAATTCGAGATGAGTGGGAAGGTGAGTGTGAGTCTCACAAGGAGTCTGTTGTGGCATATGTCCTAAACCTCAGGACAAGGCTGATGGGAACTCATGGGCTTGGCCCAGGAGAACCTGGCAGAAGCCCAACAACAGAAAAAGGTGTGGTATGACAGGAATGTTCGAGCTAGAGAGTATGCTGTTGGGCAGCAGATAATGGTTCTCATTCTTGTCAGACACAACAAGCTAAAAGCAGCATGGGAGGGACCCTACAAGGTGATAACAAAGATAAGTGATGTTAACTATATGGTGGAACTGCTAGGCAGAAGGCAGGAGTACAAATTGTACAATGTTAACATGATGAAACCTTACCATGATAGGGAGGCCCTTGTGCTGAGCATTTACAGTGGATTGCAAGAGGAGTCTGAGGGAGATCTGGAGATTGATCTCCTTAGTGAGGCTCGAGCTGACACCTCAGTGGAAGGGTAGCAATGTCCAAGCAGGTATCTCCTACCCAGGTTCTAGAAATCTGAGCGGTGTTGCAGGAATTTGGGGACATGTACACTGGGAAACCAGGGTGCACCCACCTGGGGCAGCCCAGGTGGACACAGGACCCCAAAGGCCTATTAGGTAGGCCCCTTATAGAGTGCCTGAGAGAGTCAAACAGACTCTGGGGTAGGAGGTACAGGCAATGTTGGAACTAGGGGTGATTCAAGAGTCCAACAGTCCCTGGGCCTTCCCAGTGGTGGTGGTGGAGCCAAAGAAGGATGGCAGCACCAGGTTCTGTGTGTACTACAGGAAATTAGTCACACAGAGTCGGATGCTTACCCCATGCCTCGTACAGATGAGGCCCTAGAGGAGCTGGGTGGGGCTAGGTATCTTACAACCATCAATCTTACCAAGGGTTACTGCCAGGTGCCCTTGACTTCCAGTGCTAGAGCAGAGTCAGCCTTTGTGACTCCTTGTGGCTTGTATAAGTTCACAAAGATACCCCTTGGGATGAAGAATACCCCCAGCAACTTTTCAGAGGCTGGTAGATCATATCCTAGCAGGAGCAGGAGGGTTTGCTCTTGCATACCTAGATGATATTGTCATCTACAGCCATTCCTGGCCATTAGCACCTTCAGCATGTCTGGAAGGTGCTGGGCAGACTACAGAGGGCAGGGTTGACCATTAAGCCGAGCAAATGTCAGGTGGATATGGCAGAGGTCTCCTACCTAGGACATAGAGTGGGGAGTGGTAAGATAAGGCCAGAACCTGCCAAAGTGGAAGCCATTCAGGCATGGCCTGCACCTGTTATCTAAAAGCAGGTGAGGGCATTTTTAGGGACAGCATGGTACTACAGAATGTTTGTCCCTAGTTATAGTACCATAGCTGCTCCCCTCACATACCTGACAAGGAAGAACAGGCCAGATAAGGTAGTGTGGACCCCAGCATGTGAGCAGGCATTCCAGAAGCTTAAAAAAGCTTTGGGAGGACCCTCTGTGTTATCCAGTACAGATTACAGCAAAAAATTTGTTGTGCAGTTGGATGCTTCGAACCATGGGCTGGGGGGCTGTACTTAGACAGATTTCTTCAGAGGGAGAAGAGCACCCAGTGGTTTATCTCAGTCATAGGCTCCAACCCAGGGAGGAATGCTATGCAGCTGTAGAAAAGGAATGTCTAACCATAGTGTGGGCACTGCAGAAACTTCAGCCTTATCAGTATGGAAGGAAATTCACTGTTATGACAGATCACAACCCCCTAACATGGTTACACAAAGCCAGCCAGCAAAATGCCAAGTTGCTAAGATAGAGCCTGGGGTTGCAAGCATATGATATGTCAGTGTAGCACTGCAGTGGGATTAGCAATGCCAATGCAGATGGGGTCTCAAGACAGGGAATGGGGTAAGGTACACTCAGATAGACCTAACCCTCTCAAGCAGTGTTTCTCAAGGGTCACTTGAAAAACTAGCTTGAGTTCTCCGGGGCAGGGGGATGTGAAGGCTGACAGCCTAGCTAGATAGAACTTTGGAGATAATTCTGTCATCTGTAAATATTAATGTAACAACAGTACTCTCTGCTGGCAGAAAGCTGACCAAGTAAAGCATGTTGTGACCCTTTGATCTAAAGTCGGCTCCAGCCTGTCTAGATGAAGACATTCATTCTACTGTTTTAACCAAGAGTTAAATTGCTAGATTTAAACATGCAAATGTATTTTTATTGCTCTGCTTCCTGACCAGATGCAAGATAACACAAGGAGATGTTAAGAATGTAAATGTAGTTTCTGTTAGCCTGGGAACCAGGGAAGTGTGAAGAATGATGTAATGGGAACCAGGAATGTGATTGTAAAAACAGAGAGAATCAGAGATTATTATACATTTTTGTCTTAACCATCCAACTCATCGGCACTCTGCCTGTGTTCTATATGTAAGTTATCTTAGATTTGTGTTTTCTCTTAGAAATAGCTAGAAACTAGAAAGTTTAGACTAAGTGTTTTTCTGTGCTGTCAGAACTGTACTACTGAATTATTTTAAGTATTTCTCTGTGATCTCTGAACTCTTGACTAGCACTGTGTAGTAAGAAGTATTGTCTTGTGTTTTTATTATTTATTATTACATATTTTAAAACCTTTCAACTGTGGCTGTTTTGTGTAGAGATAATTTAAGCTCTTAGGAGTACTTGCATGCCTTTGGTAAAATTGTACAAAGCCACTCCTATAGCTTTAGCCCTGTGTGATACTACCAATTGGATAATAATATTGCACAGTAATAATTGGACACCCTTTTAAGGGCTTTTGCATAGCTGATAAATATTAGCTGGGCGGTGGCAGTGATTTCTACTGTATAGTCTGGGTAAAAGGGGCACAGCTGGAGAGCCTGGGTCAGCCTTCCCCAGGATTATCTGTGTAGTTGTATAAACTCTTCTCAAAGTGTGTTTGTGTCAGCTACTTGGGCAGGGACATGAAGCACTGATTGGACAGAGAGAGTGCTAGAGATTTTAGCTTGCCCAGCTGGCTGAGATCTGGACCCTATAGCGGTGCCAGTGGGGAGTCTTACTGGGGACCTGGAGAGCAAGGGAGCGACCAGCCCCTGACTGACTGTGATTTCTGTGTGCTCTTAAGGGAAATTGCACTTTACTGTGTGTATTTGTTATCCTTTCCTCCTATCTGAGATGCCCCTCACTGGTGTTAGTAGTGAGGATTGAGGCTCCTTGATTGCTGGGCCATGGCACGGGCATCACAAACTATCCATAACCCTACCGCACATTCTGCTCAAAGCTATCTATATAGTGGCAGTGTTATGGAAAATGATTTTTGCTTTTTTTAAGGTAAACTGCACAGTTAGAGCTAGGGCTGTGTTTAGGGTTAACATGCATTGCTATGGTGGGCTACAGTTAGGGTTAGCAAGCATTACTGAGGTCAAGGTTGGGGGGGGTTTACCCCCTACTCCACCTTAGTAATACAAGCAAATCATAAAGCTGCTGCTGTTCCTAACTCTAACTAGGCAGTTTACTTTAAAAAATGCCCTTCCATAACAGCATCACTGCACAAGACTGCTTTGATATTCTCATAGGTAAATAATAGGCTAGCTACCCTTGTATGCCATTTTAAGACTAGTCAATTTTCCTTTTAAAATCGAGAATCAAACCCCGAACATTATGTCTGTGTGGTAAACACCTTTTTTTAGTGTTATATAAAATATCTTTTTCTCATTCCAATTTTATTACTTTTATATTTGAGAGACTTCAGTAATAGGAAATCACGGCAATTCACTAAAATAGTCTGGCCATGTAAAAACCTACAGGAGCAACAGCAGTGAAATAACAGTACTGTACATGGCATGGGAGAAAAACAAATACATCCGGCTTCTCTTCCATATTAAATAAGTCACAGAGGGATATAGCAGATCAAAAGAATGAAACTGGTTTTATTTTAGCATTGCTTTATTGGCATAATCCAGCTTTCTGCAGAGACAGAAAAAGAGCAACCGTCAAAAGTAAATATTTTACCTGGAAATTGGTACTGAGTTTCAGTGCTAAGAGAACATAGGAACATATCTGAATTAATAAGATCACATTTAAAGTGAGGATATTGCACTCTATTTTCATGCTTCCTAGTTTCACTTTCCATGTTCATTAGCTCAAATGAGCAGCAGTTTGCACCAATGTTGTCAACTTGTCAAAGCATTCTGGCTCTTTTCTAGGGAAAGTATTTTCCAGATACTGTGGTGAGCTGGCTTTCACGAAGCGTCTGCTTTAGAGTGCCTAAGAAGATGCCCTTCTTCATATTTGTGTATGTGCATTTGTAATTTGGCCGTTGGTTCTGTCATGCAACAGCCCCTATCATACGTTGGACTTCTTAGATGAATGGATCAGAATCTGGCTGTGGAGAAAACGTTTAAAGTTGAAGTATGATTACATCCTTTCAGGGCTTTATCTTAGCCTGCTCAGACATCAAAAGTATCATATTTAAAATGGGATATTTAGTTATCAGTTTCAATACCAGGACCTGAATAAGATTCACAGGGAGGATCATATCAATATTTAAAAACAACTGACATTATTTCCAGCAGGAATCGTATATTTCAGAGATTGTTTTGCAAAGACTTGCTATATTCTACACAATAACAATTACAACCTACAAATCCAGACTTTTCTACAAGTGGCAATGCAGTCCAAATCTTTGCAGGGCTACTGACAGTAACACATTTAACACTCATGCAGCTCAATAATGGCTACAACTTAACAAACCCAATACATTTCTGAGGGAACAAGTCCGTAAACTCACTATACATTTGCTGACATTAATGCATTTAAACTCTCAGATGGAATTTTAGTCCATAAACTCTAATATTTAAAGACAAAATAAAATTTTTCAGAGCAAGGACACTAACTCAAAATCCCAAATTGCAAAACCTATACTGGTCCAATAAAAAGAATGACATCACATCTGTGCTCCAGTATCTTTGTGTTTTCTATTAGTTTAATAACACAACATTTAATGACTTATTTTCTGTCCTTTGAATGAGATATTAAACTGAGGTCTAATCTGTCTGAACTGGTGGTTCTCAGCTGGATATAAATGATTTCGTGGTACTTTTTGGAAAGAGAAGGGGAATGTTCCCAATGCTCTGACTAGATTTTTCTTAGTCAGTAGGAATACCATCTTCACTGTCTCTTGAAAAGAGATCATAATGTCTAACACAGTCAACAAAAGCATACAATATATATATATATATATATATATATAGAGAGAGAGAGAGAGAGAGAGATATTCTGGTTTGAATTTATTGTAAGAGTATGTATTAGCATTATAGTAAGTTTTTCATGAAATAGCAGAGCTTGGCTAGTAATAGGAGGCATACAATTGTTAGGCACCTAGGTCATTGAATCTTACAGATGTGTACCATAGTCATATGGAAACATACAAAGTTGCCAAATTGCTTTTAATCAAATGCCATTTGGTTGTGGCACAATAACCAAAAATCAAGTTTTGGAGAACTTTTAGGGTGCACTTATCCCTACTGTTGTGTGGTCTCGATATTAGCATGTTTAACTTGGGTGTGAGGAATCTCCCTCATATTGTGGTAGAGAGTAGGGGGAGCTTGCCCTCCATGGAAAAAAAATACTTTTTTATTATCAGCAAAAGTATTTTTTGGCTACTTTTTTTTCACCTAAAAGGCATTTGATTAAAAGCTACTTATGGATCAGTATAGATCTGGTCACACTAATATGAAGACAAGTATGTTCAAAAAAGTCTAATCTAAGGCATTTTAAGTCCATGCTTCATAATGTCACAGCAACATATATACATACATACATATATGTTTATGAACTTGTTTAACTTGCTTACTTATGTAATCACTGTAAATAGTCTGTCTGTGATATGTAATGCTGTATCTGCTTACCCTTGGAGCTTTTCTCCCTGGGCCTCCACTGAAAATGGATATGCATCCAGTCGGACTATTCCGGTCAACAAATGTAAAATAAAAAAAAATATATATATATATATATATATATATATATATATATATATATGTATATATGGGTCTATGTCAGATGATCGACTTTTTGGAAACCATAAGATTGAGTTTTCAAAAACTCAAATATCAAAAAAAAAAAAATCTACCTTTTTTATGGTTTTACAGGGGGCAAGCCCCCCTGCACCCCAACACCCCCTGCAAATTATATATACCAACTCCAAGACCACATTACAGTGAGGAAAAGGTAAATTTCCCAATCTTCACTGTACCGCGATCTTCATTCAAAAGCTTAGAGTTTTCAAAAACTCGATCATATGGTCTCCACCATATGGAATTCAAGTTTCTGAAAACTTGATCAACTGATAGAGACCCATGTACATATATAAAGATATATATATATATATATATATATATATATATATATATATATATATATATATATATATATACCAGTATCAGCACCACAGACTGAGGCTATATGTAACAGGAACAAGGACAATGGAGAAAGGGTTTGCTAGGCAAATTAATGTGGTTGTGCAGATGAATCTTGCCTTAGTAAGAACTGTGGAATTTCCGGCAACCAAAAACAATGGTAATACAGAGGACAACATGCGCCAGGACAGGACAGCATACAGCCAAATACCAGTACCATATTTGTCTGTCAGTGTTTGTAAATTGACGGATTTAGTTACACATTCTGCATCGATATTACTGCTGGGAAACAATAACAGCACACAAGAAGTAGGATAAAACAACACAGATACACCTACACCCACACCCAAAAACATACACAGATATGCATTCATACTATATGGTGTAAGTTCTGTATACTGCATTGAAAAGAAGGCCTGGGCTGTGGCCAAAGTAATAGGAGAAATGTGCATAACAGCCCAGGAATCAATATACTCTCTTGGATACCTGTTGTGTGGATGCCAGGTAACCATCACAATAAAAGGGTAATAGTCAGTGAGCAGAGTATAAACCTATCAACAAAGGTAACCTTAACTAACAAAATGAGCCACACTACAAATGTGAAAAACTGGGAGCCATAGGTTCATATGTGATTACTAGGCTAATGACCTGGGGGGGGGGGGGGGGGTTAAGTCTAGCCTTGCTTCCCAAATGTATCTGGCAGGTTACTACTCCAGGGTTGTTTTATGGGGTATATGTAGACCTGGTCATGGGTAGTCAGTAAGTTACAGAGTGCCTCTATCTATTACAGACTAGGTTCTAATTCAGGTTTACTATCAAAATTGCGGAATTCAAAACCACGAACGTTGATATCCTCAATGCATTTCATCACCTCATGAATATTAATACGGTCAGATGATCAATGCATACCACCAACAGTCTGTTTTCAATCTTAATGCCGACAGTTGTCATTTACAGACATGCTGCATTTCTGTGCCCTGCTGACGATCTTCTGAACTGCTGTGCACTTCACTGTCGACATACCGACAGTCGCTCCTACCATGTTTGAACAGGAGCAGGATGGTCAACTGATTTTCAAGATTTTGATTGTAAATCACTAATTCATACCTTTCAACTGTACAGATTTTTGCAGAATGTCCGGATTTTTGCCTTATATTTATTGTCTGTTCCTCATAAAATTTTGATTTCCGGCAAATCATTGGCTAATTATTGAGTAACTAATTCAAAACATAATGACAGACATTTGAGTTTCAGACTTCATACCCATCAGAAAATTCATGCTAATGCAAAACCTTTTACTCTATCAAACTTTCTAAGTTTCTAAGAGCAATATTTAAAAAGTGTACCTATTTTTATGCCCCCCCCCCCATTCCTTACAACTTTGTCCACATTTCTCACTCTAAGAGGTTGAGAGGTATGCAGACCATGTGTAAATTTATGATCCTCTGTCCTCTGGTTCAAGTTATGTTTGAATTAGGTTAGTGGAGAGCTGCTTGACGTGGATGAGAAATCTGTTCCAGAGAAGGGATAGTCTGTGTAAGACAAACATGTTCCTTCAGCATGTCCCGTTTAAGTTGCAGGTACTGTATAGTTCCCTAGATCAGGTAATTCTGATGCAATTGTTTTGCAGACATGCAACAGGTCTATCGCAGTGGGATCAGAGAATGCTTTGTAGGTCAGGAATAGATCTGTTCTCAACAGCATGTAGGATACCAAGTACAGGGACAGGGCTTTGAGGTTGCCCACATAGGACATGTTGTTTACGTCCTGTATTCTTTTTGTGAAGAGCCTCTGTGGACACACTAGTTGTTGCATATATCTGGTCAAGTACATACTGAAGGGGGCATTGTACTCAATGATTTGTCTAATGAGTGTCTAGTACAGTGGAGCAATGACATCCTCGGACCTAGATGAGATACTCTTGCGTATCAGTTGCGCAACATAGTATGATTTCTTTATAACCATAGAAACACAATGATCAAATGCTAAGTTGCTGTCTACATCCTTTCCCAGATCTCTGATCACTGGGTTTGCTGTTAGGGATGTATTATCAATGTGGTAGTTGCCAGGGGTAGCTGTCTTTACAAAGGAAACTATTATGCATTTCTTGGCATTGTGCTTTAGACCATGGCTCTGGCACCAGTTATTTGTCTCTGTCAGGGCTTCTTGGAAGGCATTTGTGTCATTGGGGGATTTTATGACTGGACCCGGTTTGCAATCATCTACAAACATAGTCATCCAGAGGCCCTTGACATCAGCCTTGACCTCAGAGATAAAGATACTAAAAAGGAACGGCCTCAACACTATGCCCTGATAGACTTTCTTAGTGACTGGCCTCTCTGTAGAGATAGATTGCTAGTCTACTTGGGTTCTGTCTTTGAGCCATCTGGCTATCCAATGTGTAACATAGGGGTTTATACCTAATTTTTTCAGTTTGTCAACAATGATTGAGTGAGGTATTGTGTCAAAAGCTTTGGCAATGTCAGGGTAGGCAGTAAGCACTGTTTTTCCCTCATCCATTGCTTTGGTGAACTCTACAGAGAAGTCCACCAAACTGAGTGGGCATGACCTGTCCTTGACAAAACAAAACCTGGCTGGATCAAATGACTGAAAGTTTCATATACCACTGTTTATTATTTTCATGATAACTCTTTCAATGGCCTTGCATATGACACTAATCAGACTTATGACTCTATTGTTACCCAGGTCTGTAGATGGCCTGTCTTTGGGCAGAGAGATGACAGTTGCAGTCCTCCATTCACATGGCACAAAGCCTGCCTGCAGACTGTGGCTAAATAGTGATTCTAGTGGTACTTATAGGTCATGTTCTATGGTATTTAAAGAGACATCCTGGGATATTATCAGTCCCTAGTGACGCAGTGTCCTTGGCCTTAGATAGTGCATTGAGGACCTGTTCCCTAGTGACAGTTGGGGGAGTTATGATTCAGAGTATTTTCTGAGTGTGTCGGGAGGGGTGGAGCTAAAATTGGAGCTAAATTTGTCAGCCAGTGGATTTGCTATATCTTACAGCTCAGTATAGGTAGATCCATTTACAATTAGTTTGGCACTTCGCTGTGTATTGCCTTTGAGGTTGCAGACATACAGTAGCTGAAGAATGATTTGTGACTGTTTTTGTTCTTGTCCTAGGAGGTGATGTTTACCTCAGACTTAGCTTTGTCAGCTTTAATTAGTCTCCTAAATTGCTTGTTAAGATTGATGAAGGAGTTTTTATCTTGCTGGACACTGCATTTCCTAATTTTTGCAATGATTTTCTTTCTTTTGCTATTCAGCCTATTGATACTGGGATTCCACCAAAGTGGCTTGTCTTTTTTGAGTTTGCCTCAAAGCATGTATTAACATGATTGTACAGGGTTTCCCTGAACAATTTCACATAGGCATCAGTGTTCTCAGGATTGGGGGGTTGGGAATTTTGCCAGGGTGTCACTTAATATTAGGAAGTTTGCCTTACAATAATTCCTAAAAGTACAAGAGTTAGCTGGAATCCTGGATTTTATTTTTATTTTAAAGGAGACAGCTATATGGTCCAATCTGACCAGTGAGGACATTACACTTGGGGGGAGTGCAGTGTTCTTTCTCATGTTTGCGAGGACCATGCCAGGGATGTTTGTACCCCTAGTGGGCATACAACTCTCTAGTCCATGGCGTGTGTGTTAACAAAGTTCAAGAATCTCTGGGTCTTCATGTTTGTGGTTATGTATAATTCCCAGCTTATAGTTGGGTAGTTAAAGTCCCTCATGAATGTGGTGTTGGGTTCAATGGGGACTGTCTCCAGTATGTTTAGTAAGAGCTATGGGTTTCCTTCATCATACAGGGAACCTCCAGCTTGCAACTTGCCTCTGGTAGTCTAGACATGGAGGACCTCAAGACATTCATACTATTTGACAACAGGTGGGAGGTTGGCATAATGATTAAGGTGTTTACCTTACAGACAAAGGATTCAAGGTATGATTCTCACATGGGTAATTTGCTAGGCTTAAAATGGCCAACCGGGGCAGTTAGCCTAGTACTAATCTATGACCCTATGGACAAGTCTTGAGGTTTATTTTGATGCACATTTTGAAACCTCCACCTTTTGCTCCTTCTCCCCCAGTAACTGGTATAAATACATGGAACGCATTATAGCCCTGCACAGCTATACTGTGGTAACAGGTGATATTACGGATGGTATACTGTCAGACACAGCAGAATATTAAGGGCACACAATAAGGCAGTGACACAGGAAGATTGCAACAAGAACACATGACAGATGAGCAGGCAGCTGAAATGCATATATTAATGACAATCGAATGTGTGTAGAAACATGTATATTAAAACCAATTCAAGGCACAACAAATTCAATGAGTAGGTGTAGTAATACATACAAATCACATTTATGGATAGGAAGGTGATAAACAAGTAATTATACAGCAGCCGGAAATTAATATAGAACAGATAAAACATTTCCTAAATATTTACAAATGAAAGTGTCACAAAGTATATTGGAGAAACAGAAGCTACACATGGAGTTGAATGAGGACAAGAGTACTGTGGAGTCTTAATGTGGCAGGTATATGTGGACAAGAGTACTGTGGAGTCTGAATGTGGCAGGTATATGTGGACATGAGTACTGTGGAGTCTGAATGTGGCAGGTATATGTGGACAAGAGTACTATGGAGTCTTAATGTGGCAGGTATATGTGGACAAGAGTACTGTGGAGTATGAATGTGGGAGGTATATGTGGACAAGAGTACTGTGGAGTCTGAATGTGGCAGGTATATGTGGAAAAACAATGGCAGCTAATGGGATAGACAGTGGTTGCAAAGGATAGTGTGGTACAGAAACGACAACTATATGCTGAAGTAGCAAACAGCAGCTGATGTCCTCACCAAGAATGTCTTAACACCTCCCTCATGAAGCAGCGTGGTTGATGGTAACACCTGTTATCCCTCATTTAGGTATCATATGTCTCCAAGCGCTGAAGATAACTGATTTTGAAAGCATTACAGAGATAATAATAATATGGTCGATTTCACTTCCATTATTAAATATGAAATGCAGTCACAAAAGTCACCCAGACTTGTTTATATGTAACCAAGTGAAACGGCACCAGGCAAGCATATATTTCTTCAAGCAGCTACAAGAGTAACTGTCAAAGAAATATTAAAACACACACAAACACTTGGAAAAATATCTAATGTTCTACCAATTATGGGAAAACACAGGCACAGAACCAACACTCTGAAATACATGATGTAACATAAACATTTTTAAAAGTACAGGCTGGAATAAATTTCATCTAACCCTGTAAGCAGAGATTTCTAGAAACTATTCTGACAAATGAATAAATGGCAACATTGCTCTGAGAAGACAGTAAACACAGTGATGTGTTTTATGAGATACTTTTGCAATATATTTCAGAACTGCCTGATGCATGAACTTGAAATTGAATTAACTGTGATATAAGTGCACATGGTGTAAAGCAAAAAGCAATGACTCAAAACTGAAAGAGGAAAGCATTTTCCATTTATACCTGTTCTGGACAAGGAAAAGCAGATAATCTATCACACTATGCCAAATTTGCTCTGACAATAATTCCATCCTCTTTAAAAATGGGAAATCAATCATCTAGCAGTCCTAAGTAAGCATAATCTAATCCATAGTGTGTATCAAGGCACTCAGCATTTTGTCATGTGGAATCGCAAGAAAAAAAATACAAATCATAGTTTTGATCTTCTGAGCACTCAGTAATAAGTCTTTCACAGACTCCCTGAAACATTACGGGAATAAGTCAGCAATGATGGAAAACTCCAGACCTTGTCAACATTTTTGCATAGTTGTCGGAATGTTCCAGCAGTAGTGTAGTTTGACAGCTGCCCCCATGACATTCTAGCAGTTTTTTTTTACACCTTTATTGAATTATTACTTAAGGCATCAGCCAACATACATCTGTTTTAAAGAAAACAAACCATCTTAACATGTTCACATCACATATTTTTTGTATAACTATCGTCAATCTAGCTTTGCATAAATTTCTCAATTCCTGCCCTCCCTTAAATCTCATTCCTC